>NC_043711.1:18792267-19032138 GCF_006229205.1 Suricata suricatta
CGGACGGGCCGAGCCGGGCCGGGGGCCGTGTGGGGGCCGGGCGGCGGCCGGGCCGGCGGACGGCGGGATGGGCTGCACCGTGAGTGCCGAGGACAAGGCGGCGGCCGAGCGCTCTAAGATGATCGACAAGAACCTGCGGGAAGACGGCGAGAAGGCGGCGCGGGAGGTGAAGTTGCTGCTTTTGGGTGAGGCCGCGCCCTGCGCTGGGACCCTCGATTCCCCGTCCGAATCCCCAGACAAGGACTTTGACCTCCAGACTGGGGCGTTGAACTCCCAGACTCAGATTGGACCCCCACACCTGGACTTGAACTCCCAGACCGCACCTGGCCAGGACATCCAAATGGTTTAAAACTCTAGGTTGGCCTAGACCTCTGATCCGTAGCCCAGACTCGAGAGCAGTCCCTCAACTCCTCGCAGACCCCAAGCCCCCACATTCAGAACCCCGCTTGACTTTCCACCCTTGCTGACCAGTCTCACAGACCCTCAGAGTCCCTGCCTTGTCCTCCATCCTTCCCTAGACTTTACTCAAACCGCAGGAACCCCTCCTTGGTCCCCACCCTTAGGCACCACCTGTTTCCTTCACCTGCTCCCCCCACCTTGTTCCTATTGGGCATGAATATCCCTGGGGCCCCTGCCAGGCCCCTACCCACTCCTTCCTTCTCCCTCTTGCCCCATCCCTACTCTGAATTCTGTATCCACCTGTGCACCCTGACATCAAGGGACCTCTCAAGTGGAAACATGATTGCTCATGAATCCTCTCTAGCCGGAACCCCCAGACCTTTAGAGATCTTTGCTCCCTGCATCTGGCCCACCACTTTCCTCTCTGCACACATTACTCCTCAAACCTTCTTCTTATCCTCCTTGAGTCCTCTCCCACACTTTGGTCTACCTCTGATTCCCCTACCCCTCCTGGGTGGACGGGGCTGAGCTGGGAGGAGGGGGTCCAGACTAAGGGGCTGGACTGAGGTTCTACTGGTCGCACTGGGGGAGGGAGCCAGGCCTCAAGCTTCCCAGGGAGATTCCGCGGGCTGGCTGTTTCTCAGTTTCTAAGCCCCATCTGGGCCAGTGAGGGGGGCGTCTGGGGAGTAGGAGGGAGTGTGAGCGTGGAGGAGTTTGGGTTGCGGCGCCTCCAAGGCCAGGGAAGATGGTGGCTGCTTGAGGGGTGGGGGAAGTGGAAGTGGTGAGACAGCCGACATATTGCTGCCCTGCCGGGCGGGCCGAGGAGATGTGCTGGCGGGTACTGGGCTTCCTGCACTCCTGCGTCTGCACCCTGCGACTTGGCCTCTGGGAGTGGATGGGCCTGTCACATCTTGAGGCCTGGTGAGGGGGAAGTCGTGGGGCAGCTGGATGAGGAGTTGAGGGCCAGCTGGAGTTGGGGAGCATCTGGGGTAGACTTTTGCAAAGACTGTGCTTCTGGTAGTTGTCCCCGTCCGGCCTTCCACTGGGAGCAAGTGTGGTGCCTGGTGGCAGCCTGATTCGGGGGTTTCAGGGCTCGGGGGAGACAGGCCCTCGCAGCAGCGTTGGAGGCTGGACAGTGTATGTGGGGGGGTGTGGCCCCTCAGCCTCAGAGCCGCTGTGGGGTCCTCAGGCTGTGAAAAGTGGAGCTTTCCTTGCTGGATGTCTGGTCCAGGGAGGGACAGTGTGTCTTCTATACCGAGCCCATCTGTTGACTGTCCCTGGGGGCCTGGCCTCAGGGGCACAGCCCAGAGGTTTCAAAATGGCATCCGCTCCGCCGCCACTGCGGGTAGGAAGAGAAGGGGCGGGAAGGGGCGGCGGCCCAGCCTCCTGGGCTGTTTTGCGTTGGGCGCTTGCCTCTTCCTGTCTTTGCTGTGAGTGCGGCAGCACCAGTTGAGTGGGTGTCGCCGCGGTGGAGGGCACATCGCTGCTGCCCGCTGGGCCTGGGTAGGGTGCTTTCAGTACTGCTCTTTCCTGGTGCTTACCCAGGGGCTGCTGGGCAGCCCCTTCCCAGGCCGATCAGCTGAGGAGGTGTGGGACTGGGCCATAGGGCCGGGGTACATGAGGCTCCTGGCCCTCTGTGTCCTAACCCCATTCCACTAGTCTTGCTCCATGGAGCTCGGCTCAGATTTGGGGCCTGGCAGCCCCTCCCACACTGGGCTGGCAGCAACCAGGGGTGCAGGGTCTGGCTCAGCATTTTCTAGGCTGGAGAGTCGATCTCAGCATCTTGCTCCTCTGGCCTTTGCTTTTTCTGTTGAATGGGCTTCCTGGGTTTGGGCCAGAGGAGTGCTGCCCCCAGGATGGGGAGAACAGGGACCTCATGGAGGTTCCTGTTGGGGGTAGGGGATGGGAGCTAAGACCCTGCAGAGGGTGTACTGCAAGGGGCTGGGAGACCTAGATCTGCCTGAAACTGGGGACCCAATCTGCCATGGCTGCCTGGGTAGGGGAACTGGCCGGCCATCCCTTTCCTGTCCAGGTACAGGGAAGTGACAGAAGCCCAGCCGGGGCAGCTTCAGAGTTCTGGGCGCCTGTCCCACGTAGCGGGAAGAACTCTGTCCAGGCAACGGGACTCTTAGGTTGGGCAATTGCCAGCCTTCCCTTTCAGCCAGAACCACGCCTGCTGCCCCACCCGCATACTGGCTCCTTGCCTTCCTGGGTAGCCCTGCCGGCAGATGGCACCAGGGGCAGAGGCAGGTGTGGTACACACCGGTGAAAGCAGTTTTCCTAGCAGCTTGTCGTAAGAGGGGCCAGGGGGGCAGAGCTGCTGATACCAGCCCTACTTCAGGGACTCCTCCCTCTGCCCCTCAGTTCAACCTGACCAACTATCCCCAGGTGGAATTTGGGGCCTTGGGCTGGGCATTTAAGAGAAAGGAAGCCAGAGTGTGTGTTTGGGGATGTCTCTGATTTGGGCTGGGCTTGTGTGGGCAGCCTACAGAGAAAGGAGAGACGCCCCTCATGGACTCCATGAAGCCTTCAGTGTATAAATACAGCCCTTCTCTCTTGTCCCTGGGACTTTGCATCTGCTCTCCTAGCTTGGCGTGTGTTTTCCCTTCTTTCCATCTAATTTAGTCCTACTTGATTGTTCTTCAAGACTCTGCTCCGGGACCACCCCCAGGATCGTTTATTGATGGAGGCTGCCAAAGCACCTGCCCTGGCTCCTGGTGCTACTGCTTCCTTCCCCCATCAGAGAGTGGTATTTGCCTGGGTGACAGCTGTCCTTCCTTGAGACTACAGGGGCAGGGCTGTGTCCTGTTCATTTCTGTGCCTTCTGTGCCAAGCATGGAGCCTGGCATCCATTGAGTGCTTCTTGTCTGTTTGTTGAATGAAGGAAGTACACCTAGTCTGAACTCAGTCTTGGGGGTAGGTGGGTAGATGGAGGAGTAAGATGGCAGTCACTGAACCTGATATATTTTGGGCAGGTGGCAAGGGCTCAGCGTTGGGTCTGATGACAGGGATGGGGGTCAGACACCGAGAGAGAAGTTCTTCAGGCTGTTTCTTCCTGAACTCCCCACCTGCCTGGCTGGCTCCTCAGAGACAGCCCTTAACCCACCCTGTGTGGAACTCTTACTGATGAGTCTGTAGCCTGTCAGGGCAGAGCAGGCAGTGGGAGTTCCATCCGTACGCATGAGAGGGGCTTTGCGTGCTTCCTTTCAGCTTGGGCTGTCCAGGGCCTGCTGCAGGCCTGCTGTCTCTGGTCTTGCAGTAGAGCTTTTTTAGCTCTCAGGGCTGGGCTGCCCCACAGCCCTGGGGCTCAGGCCAGAGCACTGCTGCAGAAGATCTTGGCCTGGCCAGTGCAGGGACTGCACATACAAGGGCTCAGTTAGGTTTACCAAAGGAAAAGGAAAGGCGTTTTGTGGTCTCTGTCCCATCTGTGTCTCCAACAAATGGCCTGGCAAACAGTAGGTGCCTGTTAAGTGTGTATGGAAAGAATGAACCTATAGAGCACATCCATGAATAGGGATAAGTAATTCCAGGGCTGTTGCCTGCAGCTTGGTCTAACTGGAGAAGGGGTAGCCTGGGATCCTGGTTGGGAAGAGTCTAGTGGTGCCTGTGAATGCAATGTGGGAGATTCCTCTGGGTAGCTTTGCAAAATCAGCAGACTTTGCTGGGGGCAGGTATTGGGGGCAGAAGGACCTACTCAGCAAGGGCACTGAAATAGGAAGGCCTGGCCTAGAGGAGGAAGGCTCACCTCTTTAGTCTAGCTCTTGGGGTCACACAGACTTAGGTTCAATACCCAGCTCCACCTAGTGCACTTGCTGAGAAACCCAGTGACAGGTGAAATCCTGGTAGGTGTCCTGTTCCCCATCCATAACCTGGGAGCAGGGTGCCTGCCTACAGCCACAGGTATTGTGGGTACCGTGGGCCAAAGCCTGGAGGTGTGAGAACAAGTGAGAGAGACTCTAATGACTCCTACAGAGTTGAGTTTGGTGCGGAAGACTCTCCCCAGCCTACAGGCTGACAGGCCCCAATATGGAGGCCCTGGGGAACACCCCTCCCTTGCCCTCAGGCAGCTGTTCACAGTAAGTAGGGAGACCGAGGTGTGTGGACAATTGGTGCCAGCTGGAGTGATAGACTGTCCTGGGGACCTTAAGCCCAACTTCTCAGGGCTGAGCTGCCTCCCTGGCTGCCAAAGGTTGGGGATGTGGCGGGGCTCTAGGCACCAGGTGGGCTGCTACCCAGGCCGGCCTCCAGCCTCCCTGTTCTTCCCACAGCCTTCGAGGTCCCGGCTGGAGCTCATTAGCACTTGAATAGGGGTGGGGTAGCTTGGGCCTCCAGTCTCTTCTTCCCACCCCTCCCCCAGGCTGGGCGAGGCTTTGTCTTCCAGAGCCCGGCGCTGGAGCTCCCACGCTGGGAAGCAAGCAAGGGTCTAAGCCATTTCTGACCCCCTGTGCCTGTGTCCTGCCCAGTCCTGCTGGGCTCATCTCCTGCCCATGACCTTAATGTTGGTGCACACAACAGGAGAAGTCAGACCTCTAGGATAAGGAGTGAAACTGGGTCCTTCAGGGGATACCCTGAGCCAGGAGACTGGGTGAATCAGGGAGGCTCTGCAAAGGAATTGATGCTGGAACTCAGCTGTGGGCATCCCAGGAGAGTGGGGTGGAGAACCCCAGACAGGGCAGAGCAGGTGGCAAGGACCTAGGGAATGAGCTGCCACCATAGTTGGAGGTAGAAGTTATGCCAGCTGGAGAGCACAGGCTTCGAGCCAGGCCCTGAGGCAGCATCGAGCCACCCACTGTGCTGAGTCGGAGCCTAGGCTGCCAGATGGGGGCTGGCATGGTCGGGGACCCCTTCAGGTCTGGGCAGCCTGTCAAAGGTTGGCCCTGGGGCTGGCCCGACCTCCAGGGTCTCTGGGTAACATTATTGGTTTCCTAGGCCTGCAGTCGTTGTCTAGCAAGTGACAGCAGGGAGAGTTGGGGCCTGATTGGATGCCAGGGAGGTCCCTAAGCCTGCGGCACTGCAGGGGCTGGCCCTTGGGGGGCTTGGGCCACAGGTGGGCACAGCAGTCTCTCTTGGTCCCTGTCTCTAAAAGGCACCCATTCTTTTGGCAGGAACAGGATGGAAGAAGCTTTGTCCACATAAGCTCTTAGCCACTGAGGGACCAGGGCCTTGCCCCATCCATCACATCCTCAGCAGAGGATGAGACATTCTGACCTGGAGGCTGAGTGCTGCCTCCCTGACTCCCCTTGTGCTTTGGAGGCATGACTGGGCAGATGGGAGCAGGGCCATCTGTCCCATCTTCCCAACATCTGGGGACAAGAGTCCTAATCTAGGAGTTCATTGAGGAAGAAGGGGTCAGCAGTTTCTGGCCAGGCCATAGCTCATGGGCTCTGCCTAAGAATGCATTTCAGAGTTCCCTGAGGAGGGCAGAGGACTAGGCCCTTTGATGGTGGCCCTGGTACCTACTGCTCTCAGGCAGCCCCTTTCTCAGCCACAAGTGCAGGGTGGGACCCCTTTGCCCAACTCCATGCAGCCCCTCTAGCCTGGAACTCTTGTTCTTAGTAAACCTCAACCCCATCCTCACCCTCACCCCAGTGCTGTTTCCTAGAGCTGTGTCCGTCTCAGTGGTTTGGGAGGGTAATCTCCCTGGAACAACCAACCAGTTACTGGGTCGGACGGGGTCTCAGAGTTGGCCTTCTGTGCATGCTCCCAAGTCTCGGGAAGTGCCAGGTCTGTTTGAACCAAAGCCTGAGGATGGGATCTTCTAAAGCTTATTGAGACGGTGTCCTCGTAGCCCAGAGGATCCTGGTGTGCAAGGCTGGTAAGCTTCACAATATGCAGAGGGATGTCGATGGCAGCACCCGCTGGACCCTGGATGGGAGGAGGGGCAGTGAAGTCTGCATGGCAGGGCTGGGCCTCTCAGGGAAGTGGTGTCCACACCGGAGGAAAAGGAGGAAGCAGCTGGAGGAGGAGGAGCCCAAAAGAGGAAGAGGCCAGAGGGCTGCTCCTGCTCTGTGTTGGGGTGGGGGTGTGAACCTTCTCAACTCAGGGGGATCTGGAAGGTGAACCCCACCTGCGCAGACTCCTCTGTATACCCCCAAAGGCTGCCCCACTGGTAGTTACTGAGTTGGCGTCATTCCAGGCAGCTCTGTCCCTTGTCCCGCCTCAGCAACCCCTGGACCCAGGATCCCAGAAAAGGTGGCGCCTTTGAGGAGGATTCCAGGCCCCTCCTTCAACCACAGGAAGTGGTGGCTGGGAGAGGGACGGCGAGGGGGGGGGGTGTAGCAGGAAAGCAAAGGGCTGCTCTTATATTCCCGAGCGGCCATTGCCCTGCAAAGCCGGAAGGCCGGCTACAGGCCGAGATGAATGCTCGGAAATGGAGCAGCAGCCCTGGGATTAGCTCACTCTGGGTTTCCCCTGCCTGGGAGTAGACAGAGGGGCCCTTGGTCCAGCCTAAGGATTCTCCTCTGTTACTACTACGCATCGGGCCTGCAGGTACCATCACTGGGCCTTGTTTTCCCTTTGGTGATTAACAGCAGCCATGACTAATATGTAGGGCTGGACTCTTCATGGCATGGTTTCATCATATTTAACCCTATGAGGCTGAGACTGACATTATATCCATTTCACTGATAGGGAAACTGAGGCTGAGAGATATTTTATGACTTGCCCAGTAAGTAGAGACACCAAGGTGTGATCAGATAGTGACTGAGCACCTGTCAATAACTACCTTTGTCTGTCAGGAGTCTGTGCCCAACTGGGAAGAGTTGGTCAGACAGGATGAGAGGCAGATGCTGTGGGTCCACGTGTTTTCTACTTATGTTTGGGGACCTGTCTTGGGGCAGGGCTCAGTTCCTCTTTTAGGAGATTGAAAGGGGGCTGTCTGCCCTGGAGGTTGGGGACCCAAGAGTCTGTTCATGAATCTTTTTTCCTGAAACCAGAAGTCTGCTGTGTAGCCATGGGGTGACTTCATCACAGTGCAGCCTCCCATCTTCCCTCCCAGCCCGTGTTCTCTCACAGAGCGATTAGGCCACTGAGTACTTCACTGTCCTCCTAACATTGTGCTTGTTCCTCTTGTAACCCACAGGCTCAGGAGGATGGAGACTAGGGCTGAGGAGGGGTCAGAGGGGTGGGGGCCCCTGAGCCCAGGAGTTGTCCGGATGAGAAGGGAAGTGGTTTCCTGCAGGGGGCAGCCACTAAGAGCAGAGGCCGTGGTGGGCTGCCTGCGGCGCTGTGTGATGGCTGAATGTGTCCGTAGTGTGGGCTGGCACCAGCATGATAGGTGAGGAGGCCAGTCCTCGTGCTCCTTAGCCTCTGAATCTGAGTTTTGTGGCTTTGCCTTCCCCCATGGAGGTTCCTTGGGGTTCTGCTCTGTGTTATCAGGTCAAGCCCTAGGGGGCTGAGGAGCTGGGAGAGACTTAGGACAGTGAGAGCAGCTGCTTCAAGGGCTCGCTGGGCCATGAGGCCACACACAAAGCAGAGACCATGTATCATCATGGCCATTCAAGACCCTGGGTCCCAGAAAACCCACTCCCCAACCTTCTTCACTGTGTGACTCAGGCTGTCCCCTTTCCTTTCTGTGCCCAGTGCTAGGACCTGTAATGTCATGATTCTCAGCATGGTCTCATGGCTTGTGGGCTCAGGGACAAGCTGCACGCATGGACTGGACCCTGGGGTGAGTGTGAGAACTCAAGGGAGGCTGCTCAGGACAGGCCTTGAGTTTGGCACACTCCCTTGAGGGGTATATTTCATTGATGGGAACACTGCGGCCTGGGGGGTTGGGTATCTCACCCAGAGCCCATCACAGTGAATCAGAAGAGATGTGGGGGTTATTCAGATTCTTTGAAAATAGCAAAGAGATTCCTTAAATGAAGAAGCATCCAGGAAGGAGGAGTGTGTCGAATGGCCTGGGCCCTGTTTAGCATCTCCTGGCTCCTGTATAGGGGGAGACCTGTAGCCTGAGGGCCAACAATGAGCAGGTCTCAGGGCCCCCTCTCCTCCAACTGGCCTTCCTTACTCAGTGCCTCAGTTCCCCTCTGTCCAGGGTTCAGAACACCACTTCAGGGGACACAGTCCTGTCCTAGAAAGTCCTTTCCATGTCTAGCAGGTGGCAAGGCCTCTCTCCCTTACATGGAAAGCTCTGGCTTGGCAGTAGCAGGCCAGGCCCTGGTTGCTAGTTTCCCTGGTGGGCATCATGCACCCCTGGAAGCCACTGTTGGCCACCCAAGTGGCAGACTGGAGAGAGGGAAGTTCCAGGTTTGTTAAGGTACCTGGGGGAGGCGAGGCCACACTTGTGGGTGGGAGTGTCACAGCTCCCATCCAAGACCCATGTCCCAGCCCCCCACAGTGCCAGACCCTTACTGAGCTCCCTTGGAGGGAGTAGCACCTGGAGGAAGGAAGACACGCCAGGGGCGGGGCTTGGAGGGCCTTTGTCTGTTGGGCCCCCTCCTTTCTCCCATTCCTATTGTTCCCCTGTGTGCAGGGTCTCAGCAGGCTGTGGGCTTCCCAGGCCCCAGAGAGGGTGTTGGGTGAGGGTCCAGGCATCTCTCCCAGCTGCCCCTAACCTAGGCTGCTTTTCAGAAGCAAATACTCCCCGGTACAGCCCTGCCCCCACCTCCTCCACCATCTCTGGCTGCTGGGCTCCCCCTGGTGGTGGCGGGACTGGGGACCCTGAGGCTGCAGGGGAGGGGCCAGAGCTAAGGGGCCTGGAACCACTGGCTGGGCCAGAGACGTGGCACCTTCCTGGGATGAGAATGGGATGTGGTGCCCAGGCTGCCTTTGGGGTAGGCTTCCCAAGGTTCACCCCCACCTTCCCCCTGTGCCCCACTGGGGCAGGCTGGGGGTTGGCAGTGGGGGCGGGCCTGGTACTGTGGGTTTGAGCTGGGCTACAGCCCAAGTCTACCCTGCGGTCCCAGCCCTGCTGCTTATGAGAATCTCTGCCCTCGGGCTGCCACGTCAGCTGGCTGCTCTCCCTAGGCCCATGTGTTTCAGGGGAGCCCACCAGTGCAGGAGCCTCTGCCCGGCCTTCTGAGCACATGGAGGCAGTGAGCAGTGTCTGCCGCCAAGCTCTGGGATGGGAAGGAAGCCCCAGCTATGTAGGAGTACTGGCCTGTGGAAGGGAAGTGACAAACTCAGAGCCAGAAGCCCAAAAAGAACTGAGTGGCTCTGACTGCTGTCCCACAGTACACAAGTCCCAGCAGGAACTGCCAGTGCTGAGCCAGCCTGTTAGCCACTGGTCATTGCCCTCCACTGCGCCTTGTCTGAAAGCCTCAGAAACTCTCCTCTCAATGTGATGGCCACAGCAGGCCACTCTGTAGGTTGTGGTTGCAGTGACCTATGCAGTATGGTCATTGTAGGCTGCAGGAAATGAAAGGTTTAGGGATATCTGTGATCTTCCGTAGAGTAGAAACATAGTGATCACTTTTATCTGGGCACTATGAGAAGAGCTTTGTGTTTAATCCTCCCCTCCCTCTTGGAGGAGATAATGATGGTGTCCTGTTTCACAGATGAGGTGCCAGAGCAAGGGCAGGAAGCGGGTGAGGCTCTTGAGAACATCAGGAAGGATCAGAGTGGGCACCAGGGCTGTGTTACGTCTGGACCTCCCTCTGAGAGAGGGTCTGACAGTGAGCGATGGGCCAGCTGTCCACTTGAAGCTTGGCAGCATCTGCGGAAGGGAAACTGAGGCCAGAGGGGACAGCAGCATTCAGGGCCTCTCAGCAAGACAAAGCCTTGTCTGAGACGTAGAGGGTCCAAGGTCAACCTACAGCAGTGACCTGATGCTGGGGCTGGAAGTGAGCACCAGGCAGCAGGACCAGCGGCCTGTCCCTGCTGCTGCAGAGGTCGTGCTGGGCTCGTTTGGGCAGGTGGAGTTGTGCTGTGTCCCTTCCCCCATCTGTTCCCTCCTCTGTTGGGGCCCAGTGCTCTCAGAGTAGAAGCAGATGTTCTAATGCAGAGCAGCCGCTGTCGCCAGCACATCATGGCAATTACTACCGGCCTGCTGGGGGCCCAGCAGCTGCGCCCTGGGACAAAGGCTGCAGAGGTTTCTTCTTGGTGGGAAGATGTGTGGCCCAATGGGAACACTGAAGCCATCCTAGGGAGCCTCCGTGGGCCCCTCTGATGTCACTCAGCTGGAGAAGTAATACCTAGCAGTGTCCTTTGTGGGCAAGAGACTCATGCCACCTTCAGTCCGGAACCAGCTAGTGAAGCCTCCTCCTCTGAAGGGAGGGTGCAGGGCTGGGGGGGAGGAACTGGGCACCATGGACCAGCAGGGTACAAGCAAACTCCAAGCCAAGTACTAGCTTCTCTGATAGGGCAGCACTGCCAAGCCCTGATGGAAAAGGGCCCAGGAGAGGGGATGAGGAGTGGGGCGAGGTCCTGCAGGTCCTGGGCCACCTGGCCTCACCTGTTCCACCATCCCACCCACTTCTGCCCCTGCCTCCTGGTCTGCTTGTTGTAGCTACGCCTGGGCCATGCCTCTCCTTCTGTCCCTGTGTTCCCCCCTGCTTCCTGCCCGGCCACCAGCACCACGCCCTTGTCCTGACACTCCTTCCTGCTTGAGTCACAGCTGCTGGGAGAACAAAGGGACTCTGAGTCCAGGGAAGGGAGCTCCATGATTTTGGTTTGTCCACCTGTCCAATGGGGGCAGAGAATGTCGACCTAACCCTCAGAACATGACAGGAAGGGAGGCTGAGGCTCAAAGGGGACAGAGTTGGCTGGGGCAGGGAGCAAGTGTCCTGGCTCCAGCCTGATCACCCAGGTACTGCCCATCTCTGTGTCTGCCAGGTCTGCCGCTGCTAGGAAAATCAGATGCAAAGCTAGTTTGTGTGGTCATCCCTGTCCCTGGGCAGGGTCACAGGGCGCCATACCACTTTACTAGGAGTGGTCAAAAGACCTGACAGGGAAACTGGTACCTCAGGTAGACACACTCCCAAAGTCACACAAGAGACAAAACCCTCATGGGCCCTGGGCAGTTGCCCACTCTGAGTCTTGGTTTGCCTGGCTAGGGCTGGCATGATTGATCTAACCCATCACTTCACATCTTTGGCTTCTGCTTCCCCACTGAGTTTCCAATCCTGGCTGAGACCCCTGGTTCCTGAGTCTCCCTCTGCCGCAGGATGTGCTACTGGCCTCCTGCTCTGTGGGAGCAAGTGCCTAGGTGGGCAGGACAGCCAGGAGGTCGCCTGACCCCTGTGGTTAGCCAGCCTGGTGCTGCCCTACCTGCTCTTAGATATTTGGGTCCTGGAGGATCAGCTTCTGTGACCGGGCACTCTTGGGCCTCCCTGGGCCCTCTCCCCATCCTTCCACCAGCAGGTGTGGAGTGTCAGTGTGGGGGGCCCTGGCTGCTCCTCTGCCAAGCACAGCCCAACAAAGAAGCAGGAGTTCTGCCATGTGACCAGGCCCGTGTCCAGGGGAATGCGCTGGAACTGGTGCTTCTAGTGTCCAGGCACTGAACTGATAGAGGGGCTTGCTGCTTCAGAGCTACCCCTGATCCTGCCCAGGGCCTGCACAGTTGTGCCCCCCCCCCCCATTACTCACTCACCTATCCTGGGAAGCAGACCTGGGACAGTCAGGAGCCCAGTGATACCCGGCCGCTGTGGCATTTGTGAGGAGAGCCCAGGCCCTTCTTCTCAGGGAGGCCTCTGCATTGTGCACATACCAGGCCTGCCTCTGTGAGGACCACAACTGTGCCTCAGTTTCTCCTGGTAAAATGTGGATCTGGGGTGAGAGGGAGGGTGGATGGAGGTGGGCAGGGACCTTGGTGGGGACGGGGGAGGGCATTGTAGAGACTCAGACCAATGTCTGCCTAGGAAGGCAGGGAGTGAACCCAGTGACAGGTGCAGCTGGGACCTGAGGACAGTGTGGACCAGCTGCTGTACAGGGTGCTTAGGGCAGCTCTAGGAGGCACCGCGTGGTGGCAAGGGGATTAAGACCGTGGGACGGTAGCCTCTCTCTCAGTTTCCTCCATTTGGTAGGTGGGATTGCTGTGAGATTAAATTCCTTAGTTGCCATGGGAGGCATAGAATATCATCTGATAGATAGAGGGTGCTGTTCATGGTTTTGCCATGATATTTATTGCTGACATTATTTTTGCTGCTCACGTGAGTTTGTGGTTTGCCCCTTTGTCCTCTGAGGTTGTCTTGACCTACCCTGAGGGATTTGGGAGCCAGAGTCCCCAAGCATGACCTCCCCACAGAACCCGCCATTCACTCTCCTGAGCTGCTCAGAGGGACAGACCTGCCACATTGATCATGAGGGTTGAGACACATGTCAATGGGCCTGGCACACGTATGCCCAGCAAAGAAAACTGCATGGGCAAATGCCTGGCTTTGGCGAGAGGCAGGGCCTGGAAGGTGCAGATATGGCCGCCAGCGATGGGAGTGAAGGAACAGAGGGAACCGTGTGTGCAAGAGCTGGAGGGAACACAGCCCAACTGAGGCACGTCCTGCTTAGAGTTTGGGCTCCTTGGTTAAGTGTCTGACTCTTAATTTGGTTCAGGTCATGATCTCACCGTTCCTGAGATTGAGCCCCTCATGGGCCTTTGACTGACAGCTTGGAGCCTGCTTGGGATTCTCTCTCTCCCTGTCTCTCTGCCCCACCTCCATGTCTCTCATGCGCTCTCTCTCGCTCTCTCGCTCTTGCTATCTCGCTCTCAAAATAAATAAACATTTAAAAAAAACTTTATTTAGAGGCGCCTGGGTGGCTCAGTCGGTTGGGCATCCAGCTTCGGCTCAGGTCATGATCTCACAGTTGTGGGTTTGAGCCCCGCATCAGGCTCTGTGCTGAGGGCTAGCTCAGAGCCTGGAGCCTGCTTCAGATTCTGTGTCTTCCTCTCTCTGGCCCTCCCTGCTTGTGCTGTCTCTCTCTGTCTCTCAAAAATAAATAAAAAACATTTAAAAAAAACCTTCATTTAAAAAAAAGGAGGATGAAAGGAGGAGGTGAGGTCCTGCCCTGCCCCACTCCCACCCCCCACCCCCACCCCCAGCCCTCCTGGTCTTCACACTTCCCTGCAGACTCCCTGGGGAATGCAGGTTTCTGGGCTGCACCCCTCTAGATCTGGCTCTGGGTTTGTGCATCTAGAATGGGACCTGAGAATCTGCTTTTTTTTTCATCCCTTTTTAAAATACCCTTCCAGGGCCTCTTGTGGTGTCTGAGCCACATTTGAGAAAGGCTGGGCAGGCCAGGCAGTCTTGGTCCTATGTGTCTCCATGCCCATCTGAATCTTGGCTGCATAAGCTTGTTTTGTTTTGTTTTGTTTAATATTTGTTTATTTTTGAGAGAGAACACAGCAGGGGAGGGGCAGAGAGGAAGACAGAGGATTGGAGTGGGCTCTGCGCTGACAGCAGAGAGCCCAATGTGGACCCCAAACCCACTAACCGTGAGATAATGACCTGAGTCACCCAGGCGCCCCCTGGTTGTACAATCTTGGGCCAAGACTACCTTTGTGAGCCTCAGTGTCCTTGTCTGTAAAATGGGAGCAGAAGTAGTATGTTTGTTGGGCTGCTGTGACAACTGTGGGAGAGAGTTCCAGCAAATCCCTCAGTATTGGCCAAGGAGAATACAGGATGGGCCTCTGCCAGGCTTGGAAGCATCTTGAGTCAGTCCAAGGGTGTGTGTGTGTGTGTGTGTGTGTGTGTGTGTGTGTGTGTGTGTGAGTGAGAGAGAGAGAGAGAGAGAGAGAGAGAGAGAGAGAGAGAGGGTCATGCTGCATGTCTCCTGTTCTCCATCTGCTCAGGGTAGACTTGGGCCATGCCTAGGAGGCAGGACTTGGTGGCTCCGAGTGTGGGGAGAAGAGAGACCACTTTCCTGCTGGAGCATGCAGGACTCCTTCCTGCCCTCTGTGCCGGGCGCCATGTTGGCAAGCCTGTACACATGAGAATGTCAGGGGGACTCCTGAGAGCTTGTCTCCAACCAAAGCCCCTGAGCTCATTCTGTTGTGGTGGGGGTGACGTGGGGGGCAGTGAAGCCTGGGGGAAACAAAGGTCTGGGGTCTTGACCACTGTGGCCCTGTCAGCTGCACCCTTGGTAGCATGGCTGCCTACCAGGCCCAACTGCCTTCATCTCCCTATGCAGTTGAGGGGGGAGGGTGGTTCTGCCTCTGGGGCTGCTGGTGGCTGAGCCACTAGCTGCTTGTCCATGTAGCCCCATCGGGGCTGCTCCCTGACAGCCTGTGCCCTCTGTTCCAGGTGCTGGGGAGTCAGGGAAGAGCACCATTGTCAAGCAGATGAAGTAAGTGCTTTGTGCGGGAGACAGTCACCAAACCCTGATTTCCCCTCCTCTTTCTCTGGGTCTGTGTTGTCCCCCACCCCCTGCCCAAGTAATGGCCCAGCCAGTCTTAAGCCAAGTCCAGGACCTTGTCGGAAGCAGTCACCCATCCTCAGGTCCCAGGGGGTTGGGGGAAGTTTCTTCCTCTCTGTAGTAGGTCCCTGCAGGCCCCAGCAGCCACAGGAAGCCATGTGTTGTCCTCGTGCCCTATGGGCCCTAACTCCTGACCCCTGGCTGCCAGGATCATCCATGAGGATGGCTATTCCGAGGAAGAGTGCCGGCAGTACCGGGCGGTCGTCTACAGCAACACCATCCAGTCCATCATGGCCATTGTCAAAGCCATGGGCAATCTGCAGATTGACTTTGCCGACCCCTCCCGAGCGGTATGTCCTTTCTTCAACCTCTGCCTGCTTCCCTAAAGGCTTCAGGGCCAGCCTTATCCTGGGGAACCTAGAAATCCCCAGCCTGGGCCCCATTCTGGAGGCCCCTGACAGGTGGGGTGGGGGTGAACTCCTGTGACTGGCTGACACCTCACCACCGCACCCAGGATGATGCCAGGCAGCTGTTTGCTCTGTCCTGCACTGCTGAGGAGCAAGGCGTGCTTCCCGAGGACCTGTCCGGTGTCATCCGGAGGCTCTGGGCTGACCATGGAGTGCAGGCTTGCTTTGGCCGCTCTCGGGAGTACCAGCTCAACGACTCTGCTGCCTAGTGAGTACCCCAAGGGGCCAGGTGGGGTGAGGGGGGCTCTGGACCACAGGCTAGAGCGGAGGGCCTAAGCACTCTCAGAAAAACACTGCCAATCTCTGCTTATGAAGCTGATGACTGTCAACTAAGGCCTTGATGATATTTGCTTTGAGACAGGGGCATGGTATCAAAAGCCAGGAGGAAGGACAGGCGGAGCTGCTGTCCCTCCAGGACCAATTGAGTCTAATCTGTCCTTAGACACTATAATTCTATTTAAAATATTCTGTGTTTGTTTAGAGAAACATGCATGAGCAGGAGAGGGGCAGAGAGAGAGGGAGGGAGAGAGAAAGAGAGAATCCCAAGCAGGCTCCATACTGTCAGTGTGGATCCCAATGCAGGACTTGAACTCATGAACCGTGAGGTCATGACCTGAGATGAAATCAAGAGTCTGACACTTAACTGACTGCGCCACGCAGGCACCCCTGCATGCAATCATTCTAAAGGACATTTGCTGCCTCCTGTGCCAGGCCCTGTGCGAAGCTTGAGGGACCCAGCGATGATGGAGTAGACACATCACCAAGCAGTGACCACCTACAGTGTCAGTGCTATGGTGGCAGTGGGGGTAGGTCCAGAGGAGGGACTGCCTCAGCTGAGTTCTGAAGAAGAGATAGGCAGAGGAGGGACAGGAGAAGCTCCTAGGCAGGGGCACATGTGCACACAGGCCTGGAACAGAGTAGTGCTGGGTGTGCCCGAGGTCACAGAAGATGTTCAGACTGGCTGGAGAGGAAGACACAAGGGTAAGAGACCAGGAGGTGACAGATATGTAAGTAAGAGCCCAAGACTCAGCTGGGGAAATCACAGAGGCTTCTGGGAGTTCCAGAGGCCCAGCCTACAGGGTCATTCTCTGAACTCCTTCCCTGAACCACCTACCATATGCTGGGCCTGGTGCAGGGGGCTGAGCACCCATGGAGAACAGGACAGGTTGGTGGCCGGTGCTGATGACTGTGGGAGATGCGCACAGGCTTTTTTGGACTTCGCCAAGTAGGTGGCCACCCCTGTGCTCATACCTCACCTCTCCCACCTCTGCTTCAGCCAGCCCGTTTGCCGCACCTTTCTCTCCCGCTGCACTGCCCTTCCAGTCCTGAGCCCGCCCAGAGAGGGGCTGGACCATGGTGAGGGTGGATAGGAGGCGGGCCCTGCCTGGTCCTATGCCCTGAGCGCTGCCCCAGTCACATGGAGCACCTCCCTCTCCTTGCAGTGGCCTGAATGCCCTTGTGAGTGCCCCCCAGAGGAGTGGCAGAATCACAGGCAAGCATAGCAGGGCAGGGGGTGGGGGAGGAGGCTCCAGATCTCCGCAATGCCTCTCTCAGAGGTCACAGAGGCTAAGCACTAGCCGATCTTACGGGTCCTAGAGGCAGGCAGGGGTGGATCTTGTCAACCATTACCACCCCAGTGTCCAGGATACTCAAGGAGGGTAGGTATGGGGTCACCTTCCAGGCCACTCTCCATTCCTTCGTTATGCTGTTCTTCATTCCTTAGACCTTAAGCACCCACTGTGTACCCTGCACCTTTCTGGGTGTTGGGATCCAGCAGTGACACAGGTGTTGTTCTCCCAGGCAGGTCTGTGCTTGATCAGATCACCTCGCGTGGGGAGTAGACTAGGACACTACAGGGAACGGGAGTACCCCCACCCCTCTTCACAGCAATCCTTCAAGGCTGCTTGGGGCAGTGGGTCCCTGGGAGATGAACCCTGTTGGGGAGAAGGGAGAGTCTGGCGTGGAAGCCACCAGGAGGCCTCTGGGCAGGAGGTTCTCAGTAGGTGGCGGGGTGCCGTAAGCAGGTCACAGCATATGCGTCATGGGCCCTCATAGTCCTTCCTGTTTTTGTGTTCTGTCCCTGCGTCTCCGAGGTCATTTCCGGCTGGCCCCAGCAGCCCTGCGCCAGGACTGAAGTGAGGCATCGGCACTGGGCAACAGCTCAGAGGCCTGGACCCAGTCCCCAGGGCACAGCAAGGATATTGAGGCAGACAAAGCTGGTCCCAGGGCCTGGCAGGAGCAGTGCTGATACTAATCAAGGGAGCTGGTAATGAGGAGCCCATGGGACTCCTGCCAAACAGGTGTCCGTGCTCTCCCCTGAAGAGTCCAAATTTTATTGGATGCTGGGCAAAGAGCCTATTGAGCCTGACAGGCCCCAACATGTCCAAACCCACATTGAGGGACATGCCGTGCTGCTCTGTAGTGGGTGCCATCATTGTGCCGCTTAGTGTCCCGAATCCCTCACTGGAGGACTAATTTGCCCCCTCCCACTCTCAGTTTGCAGCTCCACCAGCTTCGATTCTGCTGGTCGTTTTCTCCTCTGAGCAGTGAATGTCATGAAGGCAAGGGTTGAAGGGGCAAGTGCTTTGAGAAATGAGGGGGTGGGAGGAATAGGGGCCTGGGTCAGCTGGCCCGGGATCCAGGTAAGGAGGCCCCATGCTAGCCCCCACTAACCTACCTGCCCCCACGTCTAGTTACCTGAATGACCTGGAGCGCATCGCACAGAGTGACTACATCCCCACACAGCAGGACGTGCTACGGACCCGTGTGAAGACCACGGGCATCGTGGAGACGCATTTCACCTTCAAGGACCTACACTTCAAGTGAGCCAGCATGCGGGCAGGGCGGAAGGGCAGGACTTGCTAGCCTTTGGGGCAACAGACGGAGGGATCCCCACTCCAAGGCCTGCTGACAGCTGTGTTGGGAGGGAGGGGCCCCACTTCCAGACCCCGCTCTGAGGTATCTCAAGGCTGTCTGGTTGCCAGCGGCTTGCAGCCTCTGCTGCCCCTGCCCCAGGTGGCTGCAGCCTGCCCTGCTCACCAGCCCTGACCCCGCCTGTGCAGACACGCTCTGACCCAGAACCTCGAGTAAGGTGGAGAAGTGGGGATGATTCCATGAAGACAGCTGCCCCGCTCTGAGCAGGCCTCTGTCCTCAGCTGACTTGTGAAATGGGGACCCTCTCTCAGAACTGCCTTTTCTGGAGCTAAGGCGACCCTGTGTCTGCAGGATGTTTGATGTGGGCGGTCAGCGGTCTGAGCGAAAGAAGTGGATCCACTGCTTTGAGGGTGTCACAGCCATCATCTTCTGCGTAGCCTTGAGCGCCTATGACCTGGTGCTAGCTGAGGACGAGGAGATGGTGAGAGGCCGAGAGGCCGCTGAGGGGGGCGCGGGGGTGGGGAGCAGTGGCGGGTGCTGACCGCGTTGTCCTGCCCCCAGAACCGCATGCACGAGAGCATGAAGCTGTTTGACAGTATCTGCAACAACAAGTGGTTCACAGACACGTCCATCATCCTCTTCCTCAACAAGAAGGACCTGTTTGAGGAGAAGATCACACACAGCCCCCTGACCATCTGCTTCCCTGAGTACACAGGTGTGGGGACTGGGCCTCTGGGAGGAGCTGGTGGTGACCAGGTGGTGCACAGGCGCCCCCCACTGGACAGAAGGGTAACTGCGGGACGCTCGTGCAGGAGCAGGGGCCTCACTTAGGCCTAGGTACTTGGACCTGCACACAGGGCATGTGACCCTTACATGTGCACAGTCAGGAGCCCCTCTTTACACTCTCAGACATGCATGTACACTCACATACACCATCACCCTTTGCACATGTGTGCACATGTTATATGCTCATCTGTTCACATGCACAGGACCTTGTCATTCGTGTGGGACAGGCCTGCCTGCCATGTAGGTGACACAAGTCCTCACTGTTTTGTCTCCCACAGGGGCCAACAAGTACGACGAGGCAGCCAGCTACATCCAGAGTAAGTTTGAGGACCTGAACAAGCGCAAGGACACCAAGGAGATCTACACGCACTTCACGTGCGCCACCGACACCAAGAACGTGCAGTTTGTATTTGATGCCGTCACCGACGTCATCATCAAGAACAACCTGAAGGACTGCGGCCTCTTCTGAGGGGGCGGGGCCTGGCAGGATGGTGAGCTGGGGCACTGGTGGGTAGGCTGGCAGGGAGCTGGGGTAGAATGAAGTGGAGCCATTGAGCCCAGAGAAGGGAAAGGGTTGGGGCTGGGGAGGGCCTGGGTTGGGGGGGGGTTGCCTAGGAGCACAAGGTGGCAGGTCAGGTGGCCTACTGAGTTTAGGGCACACAGGTAGGCTGGCCAGTGGTCCAGATGGCAGAAACACCTGGCCGTGTGCCAGGAGAGAACTAGAGGGTTATCCTGACCTCCCTTAGAGAAAACTTAGTCACCCACCAAGCCACTGGCCTGACCTGAAGGAGGCTAGATGCCAGAGGGCCCAGCCACCTGTCACTCAGTGTGACCAGCTCTGCACTCAGCTCTGTAGTCTTTCCTTCAGACCTATCTGTGGGTCCTGGGCTGACGCTGGCCCCACTGGCCCTGGGGCAGATGGGGAGGATCCCCCTCCCTCATATAACCCAGCAACAGACACTGGCTCCTGGGCAGCTGTGTCCCTGGTAACAGGTGGATAAGAAAAAAAAAAAGGGTCATTGTCTAGGGAAGTGGGAGGAGAGACACACCCCGGCTACCTCTCCACCCATGCCCTGACTGTCCCCCACCTCCAGGGCCACCGCTGACTCTGCTCCCCCAGCTCCTGAGGAAGATGGGGACAAGAGGACCATGCTCCCTGCCTGCCCGCCCCCCTCCTCTCCCCGGCTGCTTTTCCCCCCTTTCCTCTCTGTTCTTGGCTCCCCTGTTCCTTCCCTCAGTTCCAGAGACTCAGGTGGGGAGGAACCACCACAGGCCCCCTATTTGAAGCCGGCCCTTGTCCTGGGTGCCGGGAATGGCCGCGGTACCCCCTTCCTGGGCACTCTTCTGGTTTTAACCATTGTCTTGTTCTGTGATGGGGGAGGGGAGCACATACTGAGTCTCCCAAGGCCTGTGTCTGGAGGGGCACTCACTTCCCCAGCCTGAGACCCCTGGCTTCGCTCAACACCAGCCCCTGACCCAGCCCAAGTCCAAATGTTTACAGGGAGCCTCCTGCCCCTCCCACCCCTCCAGCCGCTCGGAGGCCCCAAAGGAAAAAGCACAAGAAGCGTGAGACACCACCATTCCTGGAGACTACAGTCCACCTGCTCATTCTCGTAGCTTTTTAAAAAAAAATGAAAGTAAAGGAAAAAAAAGACAAAACTGCAAACTTAGAAAACTTTTTAGAGAAAAACTATTTAAGACTGTCAGATCCTGACCAGCACCCAGCTCCCTTCCAGTGATTCCGTGCCTTCAGTGTGTCTGCCTGTTTACACCCATCCCTCTGCTGGCTGCCCCTCCCCCACCCCATGCGGGCGGCACACCTGTCCTGCCCTCCACAGAACTGGGTTCCAAGGGCTGTTCCAGACAACTGCCAACATCACTGAGGGCCCCGTCCCAGTGGCCCTGGGCCCTGGCTCCATTAACCTAAATGTAGCTCCTTAGCGCTAACCTAGGAACCGCCGCTGCCTGCTGAGGGCCATGCCCCTCGTGCCCTTGCCCCAGGCCCGGGTCCTTCAGCGTTGAACACTTCCTTGCTTTTTTCACATGTTTTATGGAATTGTTCACCTGGTTTGAAATAATAAAACGTAGAAAGAAAAAAATACCAACTACTGCTCGCTACTCTTCTGTCCCAGGGCCAGAGACCCAGACTAAGCTGTGCCAAGGTGATAGCGACCTGAACCTGAATCCTCATTTGTGGCAGGGCCCCAGGTGCTCTGCCTTCCAGGTCACCCTCGGGCCCAGTACTCAGCACCTCAGTGTCTCCATTCCATAGTCTTTTCACCTACTGGGGCCTGTACTCACCCCTCCTCCCCTCCCAGCCCCTCTGCATCCTTGGGTGGGCAGCAGTTTTTAAGCGTTCCTTGAGCACCAGGGTGGATTTCTTCAGAAGCTGCTCCTATAAGGGATTCTTCTATATTGGGAGCAAGAGAGGTGTCCAGTGAGTGGTGCAGAAGGAAAATGTGACTTCCAACCTCCCACGCTCGAGGCTCTAATGGAGACCATGAGTTGAGGAGCCCCTTGCACACCCTTCCTTCTCCCACCCTGAGGTGTTTACTGGGAATCCCTGCTCAGGGCTGGGCTTCTTGGGGGTGACTTTCTAAAGTCGGGGACAGTAGGGGCCTGAGGCATATTCAGAAAGGTCTCTGCCCTGTGGGTCCCCCTCCAAACCGGGGGGGGGGGGGGGGGAGAACGACACAGGCAGGTGGCCATACTTACGTGTGTGTCGGTAGCAATGGGCTAGGGCCCTAAAAATACGGAGGCTTCTATGAAGCCATGGGAAGTGTATTCATATCGCTGGAGAAGACAATGTCTGATGATAAGGCAAGGTGGTGCGGGAGGGAGGGAGGTGACGATTGGGGGAGCTCTGAGCGCCAGGCGGGGCGTGTGAACTGTGTTCCACGCACGGGGGCGCTGGCCAGCAGGTGGCTGAGTCTAAGGAAACGGTTTGAAGGGGCGGGGCTCGGAGGTGGGCTCCTCTGCGGCCGCCAGGGGGCGCCGTAGTCCGGCGCTGGGGCCCGCCAGGCTGGTCACGGAGGCTGACGTCAGCGGGTCCTGCGGAGGCCACGGGGCACAAAGACAGCTTTGTCGGGCAGCGGCGGCTCTGCGCCTGCGGCTGGACAAAGCGGCCTGGGCCGGGGTCGGCGCCGCAGAGGCGGGAAAGGCGGGGGATGGGAGGGTGGGGCCGGGGACCCAGGACCCCGCCTCCGCACACCTGCCAGTCCCCTCACGGCCTCAGGGCCCACAGTGCTGGCAGGAGATGAGAAGCTGCAGCCGCCGGATCGGAAGATCAACGCCCCCCAGCCTCAGTTCCCGCCCCAGTTCCCCGGGCCTTTTCCTGCTACCGCTGCCTCGGAGGCTGAGGGCTGAGGGCAGGCTGACAAGAGGATCCCGCGCCCAACCCAGGATCCTGGCCTTCCTTCCAGGCCTGGACCCGGCTGAGCCCCAGATATGCGGGTGGGGCGGGAGCTCTGGTGCGGTGATGCCCGCCCAGCAGGAAGCCGCGCCGGAGATGGTTCCTTCCTTCCCTCCTGAGGGAAACCCTGCACAGAGGGACCATTGACGGGCCGGCATTGTCTGCCAGATGCACCCAGCGCCTCTCTCCCTGGGTGGGCCCTGCAGGATTCTGGCCAGGATCCCCTTGTACCCAGCTTGCTGTGGGTCTGGGTGGGGTCCTGGCAAGCAAAGTTTCTCTGGGTGCAGACAGCTAGGCCCCCACCTGCCGTTGGCCTTCCTACCCCAGCTCTGATTTGGAGGGCATAAGGCTCCATTGTCCCTGCACTGGCGGGGGCGGCCTTTCAATTCTTCCTTGTCTTTGGCAGTTGGGAAATTCCCAGCCATGGGGGGCAGTTGGGGAAGGTCTGGGGAGGGGGATGGCACATCCCAGGTGTCTTGCACCCTAACGGGGGGGACTCCCTGAGGTTGACTCCTGGGGATCCCCTACTGCCTGGAGGTTTCCAGGGCTGAACCTTAGGTTCCCTCATGCCTGAGAGTGCCTGGCCCTGTATACCCCAGAGCACACCCAGCTTAAGAAGGCATATCTTTCTGGTTCCTCCCATAGGCAGCTGCAGCTAAGAGGCCTGAGACCTTTAGACAGGCAGAGCTAGGGAAGGGACCCAGGGTCCTGCTTCCAGACATGGGTCCCAGTATGAAGTGGATTGTCTCCAGCCAGTGGAGACATCCATAAGGCTGATGCATCTCCCAGAAGGCCCATCCCCCTCCAAATAGTTGCTCAGGCTACTACTGATGTGGTGGCAGCCTTGGTATTTTTAACCCATTTGCAGGGTGGGGAAACAGCTGGGGAAGAGAGAAAGAAACAAGCTCTGAGATCCAAAGCGCTTAGAAGGGAGGATTGAGGGAGACTCTGTGGAGAGGAGCCAGGCCAGCAGCCACTCCCTAGCTCAGGCCCAGGACCCCAACAGGTGGGTGGGGGCCAAGACACCAGGTGCAGAATAGGGAGGGAGCCCCATTAGACTTGGGACCTCTGAGGCTGCAGGGCCTGTTAAAGCCTGGTAGAACACCTCACCACGTTCCTGGGCAGCCCCTGGCTCCTGATGTCAGGTAAACTTCCTACTCCCCACCCAGAGCCCCTCAAATCATCCCTCCACAGCCCCCATCCCAGACCCAGAGTGCTAAGCCAGTCACCATGCTGGAGAACACAAGCCATGACTCCAGCCACCTGACTTGTGGCCAAGCCAACCAGATCTTAGCTGCCCTGAGAGTCAGGGAGAGGGCAGGGACAGAGCTGACTGTAGGTACTCTTGACTGAGCTTTGGGTTCAGGCTCACTCCCAAACAACTGAGCCCAATCTTTGTGTCTTTTGACCTATAAGAGGTCCTGGGGATTCGAATCTCTGTCTTGGGGCTATGCATTCTCCTAACCTCTCCTGGACACCCAGAGGGAAAGCCAGCCCTCATCACACATCCAAGGAAGGAGGATGTCAAGCCAGCTGGGTTATACGTGTCACAGTGAGTGTGTCCATACTTGCCAGGCCACTCAGCTTCTTGGTTAATAACAGTGTCCAAGCAGGCAGGGCTCAACACTATGAGTCCCTTTCTCCTTCCTGTCTTGGTTTTCCCCTTGCATGAGATAAGCCCCACAGGTGATCTTATTTAGGAGAAAAATCAGTTTGATATCCCTTATTGATTCTGCTTTCTGACATCATTGTGGGTAGAGGGTGTCAAGGCTTCTTGATGGAGCTGATGGAAGGTCAAGGAGGGACCTGTGGTGTCCTTTGTCCATCAGTCTCCCCTCCTCCTCCCCCATATGCTCTGCAGCTCCAGGAAGATGGAAGGGCTTTCTGCAGCTATGCTATCTCCTACCTCCCTGGGTCTGTCCTCTACTGGGTCCTGGGGCCCCAGTGATGACAGCCCCTGGGGAACCCAGAGCCCCGCAGAGAGCCTTGAACCTGAGTGTTACATGCATCTGGGGCTTTATAAAGGAAGTGACACCAGAGTTGGATACTGAGTGGTGAAGAACAGCCCAGCAGGTGGCAAAGAGGATGGCCTAAAAGCCTGGAGGGCACAGGCCAAGCAAAGTCCTGGCACAGAAAATGCTGCTGCCTCCCAGAGCACTGGCAGGAACCCCCAAGCTCCAGGGAGTTCTCTGAAGGGTGGGTACTACAGAGGGGAGGAGGAGTGGCAGGAAGATCAAAGGGGCACAGCCTGGGGGTAAGGTTAAGGCATCAGGCTGCGAGGTGCTGGGGGAGGAGGCGGGGCCTTTTCAGGTTAACCAGGTGGAAAGATAGGGGTTCTGGGAAAAGGAATGTGGGCTTGGGCCTTGCCAGGGCTGGGGTACAGACTTGGAGGAAGAAGACCGAGGAGTCTTCAGGGGGTGGGGAGGAATGGAGGTTCAGGTGAGGTGGAGGCATCATTGTGCTGGGGACTGTGGCAGGAGGGTTGGGAGGAGGGTGGACAGGAGAGGAACCAAGCCTGAGAAGGGGCCCTAGTGAAGGAGAGCTGAAAGAGGCAGCAGCGAAGGGTCTGCCTCGAGGCCCTCAGGCCTGGATGCCCAGTGCTGAGGTGGCAGCAAGAGCACACACCTGCATTCTGCTACCATGGGCCAGATCTGCCTGGCCTGCCAGCCAGCTGCAACCGCAGCGTGAGTGAGGAGAGGCGCGGTCTCTCCACAGGGACACACAGCTGGCGAGTGGCAGTCAGGATTCAACCCCGCCCCTTCCAGCCTACTTAAGGGGGTTGATCCCTGAGGCAGGTTCACCCCCACCCCAGCATCCAGAGCCCCGCAGCCTGTACTGTTGGGCAGCTACACCCAAACCAATTAAGGATAGGTAGTATTTATGTTAATACATGTCAATAAGCATGGAGTGCCACCCTACTCTACTTTGGCTGCATTCCTGGCACCCCATCCCACACTCCCCTAAACTATGGAGGAGGGGAGAGGGAGGCTCCACCCGCCCCTTCCTTGCCCCTCCCCCCTCCTGCTGGGCAATGTAGAAAACAGGAGGGAGAGGAGAGCTGTGATGTGGCTGTTGGGGGGGGCTACCCCATCCCTGAGGGGCTGACCTCAGCCCAGGAGGAATGTGCAGGAGGCGGAGGGCAGGGGCGGAGCGAGTGGGGGTAGGGCCACAGCCAGAGGCCCAGGGTTCCTGGCGGCCCCTCCCTCTGCCCCTCCACCTCAGCACTGACATGGCCCACAGAAGGGAAGGGGAACAGGCAAGGAGGGGAAGAGCTGATCTTTCCAAAAAGGTGGGCCAGGGTACCTGGGATCATGGCTACTAGGCCGGGGGAGGGTTGGAGAAGGACCCCAACACCTTCTCCCAGGAGATCTCCCCCGGGTGGATAGTAGATTGTCAGGGAAGTCAGGCCTCTCAGTCAGGCTTCCCTGGGCCCATTCCTACTCCCCCACCCCACCCCCTCCCAGTGCCTAAGTCCTCAGGGTAGTGTGTCCTAGTACCCACGTGGCCAGAACTGGGAAAGGTTGTGATGCTGGAGCCATCAGCCTTGATGGCTAAAGCAGGTGTGAGTGGGAAGCCAGGGCCTCACCCGACCCAGACTGGGCACTGGGAGGGTTGGCTCTAGCCTTCCTCAGATGGATGGCCTACCCTAGCGACACCACCCAGAGCCCAGGCAGGGGACAGTTGATGGGGGTGAGGAGGCAAGTGGTAGGAGTTGGCACCACCATCCAGGTATTTCCAGAAGGAAAAACCAAGGCCTTGGTGGGCCGTGCCACTAGCAGGCAGCATCAGGGCAAGAATCGAGGCAGGCCTTTGCCCATGGGTACCCTGGCAAAGGGTAGAAGTCAAGGGCTGAGGTGGCCCTTGGGCAGTGGTGCAGGTAGCCGTATAGCTAGCTACCTTTTTAGTTTGTTCCCTTCTGTCAGGACTCAGGCCCAGGCTGCCTGATTCCAGGATCCTTAGAGACTCCCAGAGTTCAGAGTAGCTCACAATGACCCTGCTCCTAGAGTGCTGCCTCCATGAGGTCCCTGCCCAGGGTCTGGCATACACTTGGACCTGAGGCTGAGGAGCCGAAAGGAAACCTTGTGGAGACAGAGACAACTTGAGTTCCCACCCCTGCAGATTTCCCTTCCTGCTCCAGGGACGAAGTTAAAACAGTGCAAAGGGCTCAGGTGGGCAAGGGACAGCCCCCACATATTGGAAAGATGGGGGGGTCCTGGTTCTACTTTTCAGTATGGACACAGGCCTGGGAGAGAATGAAACAGAGACTGGGACCCTGAGCCTGAAGAACTAAAACCACTGGGGGCAGGTAGGGGGCACAGTAGAGGTGGGTGGGGACCTCAAAGGCACTTGCTGATCTTGGCTGCAAGGGTGGAAAATTGTAAACAGCCAAAGAATTTTGTTTGCTTGCATGGGGCCAGGGGAGGCTGCCCAGGTCCAAGGCAGAAGCTGGGAGGAGAAAGAGGCTGCTTCCCGGAAGCCCAAGAGCTCAGGCTGGGGTGCATTCCTCCACTCTCCCTCTTGAAGGACCCTGGTCCTGCCACTGACCCCCACCCTTCCTCTGCCTGCCAGCCAGCCAGCCAGGCCAATTCAGGAACACTAGGTCCCGAGGCTCAGGAAAGAAAGGCATGACCCCCATCCCACCCCTGGCCGGGCACAGACACTGCTACTCCAACAGAGCTGGCTGGAGATGGGCCACAGAATGTGAAGCCCACACAGCCTCCCTCGCTGACCAACTTGGGAGCTGCTGAGCAGCCTTGGGAAGTTTGTAGAAAGATGCCTTTTATGGGGATTGAGGGGTGAAACTCCATCCTCAAGCCCTGTCACATTCACTGTTCACCCGGGTGGACCCGAGGGCCCCATTCAGCCATTGTCAACATTCAGCCCTTCCAAAGGAGACAGACCCCCGGCAGTACAAACAGGGTCATCCACCAGGCTCAGCTTCAGGCCAAGATCCCAGACCCTTCCCAGCTGAGCCACTGAGGTTTCAGAGCCCTGTCCTGAATCACAGAGGTCACACAGAATACCCCCTCGCCCCCCTGCAGAGATGCGGGACCACCTATCAGGAGGAGGTCTCTGGATGCCCCCCGCCCCGCAGTGCAGGAGTGAAACTTGAGGGCCTCTTCTGCTCCGATTGCTGTCCTCACAGCCTCTGCCAGCCAGGTGGCAGAAGCACTAAGTGCCCCGAGTGGTGAGGAAGGGCTGGGGCTGGGCTGGGGGCCCCGCCCTTCAGACCCCCTAGTTGAGAACTCTTTCTTCTTTCTTCGGACATGCAACCCTCCCTTGCCAGCTGGCTCCTGGGAACTGAGGTGGCAGCGGAGCCCCTCATTACCCACCTCCACCTCCCCAGTTGTGTAGCGACAGGTGAGGAACTCAGTCCCTTGGACCTGCTGTTCCCTCCACTTGCTTCACAGAGCACAGAGCCTTCTGGGGCTGGGGAGGGGGCCCTATTGCTTCTTCCTCTTTTGTCAGGACTGGCTGCCCCACTTCCGGATGGCTCCTGGGCACGCCCTATTGCCCTGAGGCCCGGCAGGGGAGGGGTCGCTCCTCCCCACCCCTCCCTTGTGCCCGCTTGGCTCTGGCCTGGCCACCAACTCTGGCTGGCCCCGGCTGCCTGCCCGGTCACCCGATCCTACCCGTAAACTTGACGGCGCGTGTTGGGCGGCGGCTGGCTTGGTGGAGGCGGGGGCTGCTCCTTAAAGGAGCCGTCAGAGGGTGCCTTGCGGCCCCGCGGCTTCTCCCCTTCTCCAGGGAGGGCTGCCTGGTGTTCGGTGGCATCACAGACCTCACGGGCTTGAGCTCGGAAGAGGCAGCGGCAAGTGTCAGTGGAGGGAAGGCGGGAGGTGGGGGTCCTGGCACAGGAGGGGTCTGGAGGCAGCGGGACTGGGCAGGGGTTTGGGGGAAGCGATGTGAAATGGTGCAGTTGTGCACCCCAGGACCCTGCCCCACGCCAGGGTTCTTGCGCCCGGCACCTGCCTGTCCAGCTCTGGGAAGGACGATGGCATTGTGGCTAGAGACTGGCCCCTTGTAAGGGGTCCAGGGAAGGGTTCTGGCTCAGAGGTGGAGGGGTTCAAAGATGGTGAAACGGGAGGGCAAAGGTAGGGGAGGGAGAGGCACGGAGGCAATGGAGGCTCAGAGAGGGAAGGGCAGCTCACCCGAAGCAGGGGTGAGAGGCTGTCTGAGGCCCTTGGCTCTCTCCCGACTTGATTCCTCTTGGGTCTGAAGTCTGAGCTCACAGAATTTCTGTGTAACTAGCTCCTTCCAGAGAGGTCAAGCCCGAAGCTGGGGCCGCTGTATCCGAGTGGCAGCCACCTCCAAGTTAGAAGCTGAGGCTTCCGTGCAGCCTGCACCGCTGAGGCGCCCAGGCAGCACTTCTTCCTCAGATGCATGGGTTTCAGGCGTGTTTCAGAGTTGAAGGCTGTGCTTGTCTCTGCAGTTGTATGTGCTCACCCGCATGTCCAGAGAAACACACATACGCTTGTCTGTGTACATATATTCGCACATGCACACGTCTGTGACACACATACATGTGTGTAAAGTGCACATGTGTAATACAACTCCCATGCCACATGCGGTCACAGACATATACACATCTGCCTGCCTACACACGACACGAGTACGTGATACAGATAACACGAAGGGACCCTGAGAAACAGTCACACTCACAGGCGCCCACACCATTGGCTCCAGCCCCAAGGGTGCCTCAGTTCCCCTGCAGGCCGGTGGGTGCACAGCCACCTCCGGAGGCCTCACTCCCCCTGTCGCTCTCACTCCCATGACTGGTTTGTTTTGCTCATTACACTTGGCGCCCTCTGAAATGACTGCACTGATCTGAGTCCTTGTTGGCACTCTGCCCCCTCCTGCATGGGGACTTTGTCTGTGTCCCCCAATGTCCCAGGCTGGCATGAAGTAGGCACACAGAGTTTGTGAATTAATGCCTGTGAGTGTGTCTATAGGAGGGGGGTTACTAGGGAGGGTGACGTGATGGGGCGGGCGCCTGCCCTAGTGGGGGTGACCCCGAGGGTGTGCTCAGCGTGGGTGTGTCTGTGATTGTGGCCAGGCAGGGCACACACACTTGGAGGGAGGGGAGAGCTTGGAAGTGGAATGCGACCCCCCAGCCTCTTTTCCCTAGGGGCTGTAATCCGATCCCCGGGGACTTCCCCCCCCCCCCCAAGCCTCCCGTCCCGCCCTCGTCCTTGCTGCAGCTCCTTCTCTTCCAGATCCTGGGGCAGAGTCCAGGGCGGCTCAAGGCTCCTCCGCGCACGCACACGCCCGCT
This sequence comes from Suricata suricatta, assembly GCF_006229205.1. Lineage (NCBI taxonomy): Eukaryota > Metazoa > Chordata > Mammalia > Carnivora > Herpestidae > Suricata > Suricata suricatta. Next base: position 18,821,769 of record NC_043711.1, read on the forward strand.
GAACCCTGAGCACCCTGAGCTGCCCGGCTGGGGCCGCCGCCATGATCCCGGGCCTGGCCCTGCTCTGGGCAGCAGTGCTGGGGGGTGTCGCCCCCAGCCCTCCCCGCCTTCGGCTCTCCTTCCAAGGTAGGTGCACCTGGAAGGCAAGAGGGCTCGGCTCAGGGTGGGCAGGAGAGAGACCCAGTGTGGGTAGGGGGCACGAAGTTTGCTTTTGCCCTGTGCCACTGGCCCAAGTTTGACTGGGGGCCCTCTCAGGCCATCTCCAGTTAACCCTGTCCTGGCCTCAGCCCTCAACCTTTCTACACTCATTCTCAGAAAGACCCCTTACGTTACCATGGCAACAGATCCTGCCTGTGTCCCAACCACCACCCCATACTCCTGACACAGGAGGGTGGTCACTAGGCATCACACTGAGCTTAGGCTGGTAGCAGAGTGGCAGAGAATCCTCAGCCTGACTTCGGAGTTGGGGTCCTGGCTTTCCCTACATACCCAAGCTCCCCCAGCACCCCAGCCTCCCAGTGTGCCCGCCTGCAGACACTGCTTGTCCAAGCATGCCTGAGGAGTTCAACCTGCTTTTCCCGGGGGGGGGGTGATGCTGCATTGCCCACCCTGGAAGCTTTTCACGTGGGTGGGCCCATCTTCACGAATGTAAACTCACATGTGGCCAAACTCACATGTGTGGGCCAGGTCACATGTACAGAGAGACGACATGCAGGGTCTGGGGGAAGCTTCCAGTATAGCTGGCAAACCCTCGGTGATGCCTCTACCCTGCAGAGCTCCAGGCCCGGCACGGCCTCCGGACCTTCAGGCTGGAGAGGACCTGCTGCTACGAAGCTCTGCTGGTGGATGAGGAGAGAGGACGCCTGTTTGTGGGCGCCGAGAACCGTGTGGCCTCCCTCAGCCTGGACGACATCAGCAAGCGGGCCAAGAAGGTGCCAGGGACCCCCAGTCTCTGTGCTGCCCAGGGGGTTGGGTCCCCCAAACAGACACCTTCTTCACAGAGACCAGGCAGAGGCCCTTGACTTGTGTCCCCCTTCCCCAACCCCCTTGCAGCTGGCCTGGCCGGCCCCTGTGGAATGGCGAGAGGAGTGCAACTGGGCAGGGAAGGACATTGGTGTGAGTGCTGGCCACCGGGCGGGAGTGGGGAGGCCCAGCCCCTTGCTCCACAGACAGCAGTTCTAGGACAGAGGCCTGCCTGTTCTGGCTGGGATGGGGGCAGAGGGTCGAGGTGACTGAAGTTTGGAGGTAGTGAGTCAGGGTGGAGACTCATGATTCTTCTTGGGGGCCTCTGAGTCACAGGGCACCGCACAGGCCTATGCTTCTCCATGCGCCCCTTCTGTGAGAGGTGGGCTGGGCTGTTCACCGAGGGCACCCAGGTCCCTGCAGCCCATATTAGTACTTACCTGGACTGATGCAGAAGAGACGAAGGGGTGAGGTGCCACTGGCGAGCTGGGACCCCTTAAGGCCACCTCCCTGGGGGAGGCCTCATCATCCCTGCCCCTGCCCACCCACTAGACTGAGTGCATGAACTTCGTGAAGTTGCTGCATGCCTACAACCGCACCCATTTGCTGGCCTGTGGCACAGGGGCCTTCCACCCAACCTGTGCATTTGTGGAGGTGGGCCACCGGTTGGAGGTAAGGCCAGATCTATTCAGAGAGGGAGGTTGGGAGGTAAAGAAGGGCCTGGAAGTAACAACTGTCCCCTGCCTCCCAGGACCCCACACTCCAGCTGGACTTTCATAGGCTGGAGGATGGCAAGGGCAAGAGTCCTTATGATCCCAGGCATCGGGCTGCCTCCGTGCTGGTGGGTGAGTCCAACGGCTAGGGCCCCTCAGAGACTCTAGACCCTCCTGAGAACCCCTGCGACCCCCCATCGAGTGACCGACTCCTTAAGAGCTACCAGAGCTCTATAAGCACCCCTCACAGAGAGCCTTCAGGTTGGCTCAGCAGCCCTTGCCCTCTCTGCAGGGAAAGAACTGTACTCGGGGGTGGCCGCAGACCTCATGGGCCGGGACTTCACCATCTTCCGTAGCCTGGGCCAGCGTCCAAGTCTCCGAACAGAACCACACGACTCTCGCTGGCTCAATGGTGAAAGGCTGGTGGGGCTATTGGGAGGGGGCTCTCATCCCCAACAGGGTAGGTGCCTAGTAAGACCCATTACAGGAAGTGAGCAGTGGGTGCAGCCAGGTCTCACCAAGTACCTCCCAAGTGTCAAGCCCTGCGCTAGGCACTGGGGCTGCAGGGCAAACAAGGCCTGTGTGGCCCAATGCCCTCGTTGAGTTCACAGACCTCAGAACAGATACATAATAAGATGGTTCCAATGTCAATGAGACCAGTGGGTGAACGGACAGAAAGGGAAACGGAGACCGGGTGGTAAGAGAACTGGAGAAAGGAAGCCACTCTGCTGAGGACAGGGGAGTGCTAAATCCCAAAGCACAGCAGGATTGAGGGAAGAGCATTCCAGGCAAAGAGAACAACTAGTGCAAAGGCTCCAGGGCAGGAACAAGCCAAGGAACAGATCCATGAAAGGAGAAAGGATAAGGGATCTGCATTGTCAGAGGCCAGGGTCATTTGCTCTAAGAGTGAAGGGACCTGGCAGAGTATTCACAGCAGTAACAGGGAGTATCTGCTTCCTGCTCAAGAGGGAGATTCATGAGTGAAGGTAAAACCCCAATATCCCCTCTCCTTCCTTTCTGGGCCATGGCCTGGGGGGAACTGTCAGGGATGTGGGGAGAGGCCGGTGTGTCTAGGTAGTCTTGGTCTCTGCTGCCCTCTTGTGGTTACTTCTTGACTCACAGGCCCTGATCCTCTGGATGCTGTCCCCTAGAGTGCCATCCTACCTGGAGACTGGGTGGTCAGATGCTGCTCTGCAGGCTTCTGGGGGCACCAGAGGAAGGAGAGGGAGCATGCGGGTCTCATGAGTGGCAGGGGCAGGACCTTTCTGATCCCATGACTCCTGCTGCTAGAGCCCAAGTTCGTCAAGGTCTTTTGGATCCCAGAGAGCGAGAATCCTGATGATGACAAGATCTACTTCTTCTTCCGTGAGTTGGCAGTGGAGGCTTCACCATTACTGGGACGCCAGACTGTGTCTCGAGTTGGCCAGATCTGTCGGGTGAGGAGTCCCTGGGCCACATCCGGTGACCATGTCCCTGCCCTTTTGCCTGTCTGGGCCTCCCCCTAATCCCCGCTGACTGACCCCGCAGAATGACGTGGGAGGCCAGCGAAGCCTGGTCAACAAGTGGACCACATTCCTGAAAGCACGTCTGGTGTGTGCAGTGCCAGGCATCGAGGGTGACACGCATTTCGACCACCTCCGTGAGTGCCAGGAGTGGAGGATGGGGTTGGAGAGAGGGAGTGAGGGGCCTAGAGCCAGGAGCTGGGCTGTGAGCCCTTCCCCAGGGAGCCCTCCCCCAAGAGGCTTCTTCCCCACAGAGGACGTGTTCCTGCTGTCCTTGAGGGACCGCTGGAGCCCACTGCTCTACGCTGTCTTCACCACATCGAGGTGAGGGGCAGGAGGTAGTGGGCAGGGCCCACTGGGCTCTGCTGGGTCCCCCACTCTGCTCATGTCTTTGCTTGCAGCACCGTCTTCCAGGGCTCTGCAGTGTGTGTGTACAGCATGAACGATGTGCGCCGGGCCTTCCTGGGGCCCTTTGCACACAAGGAAGGGCCCATGCACCAGTGGGTGTCCTACCAGGGCCGTGTCCCCTACCCCCGGCCTGGCATGGTGCGTAGCTCCAGGATTCCCACCACAACCCACTTAAAGTCTCAGGGGTGGACAACTTGGCCTGGGATCTTCTTGGTGAATGTAGTTTTTTCCTTTTGTTATGGGTGGGAAAATATTACCTTCGTCAGACAGGGCTCCTCAGAGGAAGTGCATATTTCCCCGTCAGACTCTCAAGGGCAAGGCTGGGTCTTCTCTCTTTAGAGTCTCAGGGCAGGGCTCTCCTGGTTCCTGGAGGTCTCTTGTGGACCCACCAGCTCTTCATACCCACATTCCTGTTGTGCCTCCTCCCACCTGCCCAGTGCCCCAGCAAGACCTTTGGCACCTTCAGTTCTACCAAGGACTTTCCTGATGATGTCATCCAATTTGCCCGGAACCACCCCCTCATGTACAATTCAGTCCTACCCATGGGTGGTCGCCCTCTCTTCATACAAGTGGATGCCGGGTACACCTTCACCCAGATCACTGCAGACCGTGTAGCCGCTGCTGACGGACACTACGACGTCCTCTTCATTGGCACAGGTCAGTGTCCTACCACGACCACCCATAAAACTCTGTTCAGACTCTGTTCCACCTGTTAGCGGAAGCAGCCCCTGCCGAAACCCATCTCCACATCTTTGCCTGGGTTGTGCCCTCATCTCCTTCTGGATGTTGCTCTGATCGTTCCAACCCACATTCTTTCCCTACCCAACCATGCTGAGGGTAAAGGTCTCAGAAGTGAGGAGACCCCCCCCAGCCCTAGCTGTCAGGAAACACAAGAAATCACTCATTCTCATCCCTGCAGATGCTGGCACAGTGCTGAAGGTGATCTCCGTCCCCAAGGGAAGCCAGCCTAACGGGGAGGGGCTGCTCTTGGAGGAGCTACGCGTGTTTGAGGTGAGGCCTAGCCTCCTCCTCCTGGAGGCACCCCACCCCATTGATCTCTGATCCCAGCGCTCCTCCTCCTCTCAGGACTCATCTGCTATCACCAGCATGCAAATCTCTTCCAAGAGGGTAAGTGACTCTGCAAAAGGCTTGGGAGCAGAAGGGACCTAGTGTGTTCCCCGGGCGCCCTTCTCCCACGCCTCCCTTAGTAGTTCTAAGCACCGGGTTTGAGTGTAGGTTCTGCCTTTGCTAGACTGCGTGACCTGAGACCTCAGTGTTATCTGTCAAGTGGGGTAAGGGATCCCTGACCAATGGGAGGCAGGCACAGGGCTGTCTTCGGTCAGCCCGGAGCCCCTCGTGCCCTCTAGCACCAGCTGTACGTAGCCTCGCGGAGCGCGGTCGCCCAGATCCCGCTGCACCTCTGTGCTGCCCATGGCCGCGCCTGTGCTGAATGCTGCCTCGCACGTGACCCTTACTGCGCCTGGGACGGGGCCACGTGCACGCGCTTCCAGCCCAGCTCTAAAAGGTGGGCAGGGTCGGGAGTGGGCCACTTGGGGTTATTTGCAGCACCTGGCTAATGAAGGACTCACAGAAGCTGTAATGTACCAATGCACCCCTAGGCGGTTCCGACGGCAAGACGTGAGGAACGGTGACCCCAGCACGCTGTGCTCTGGGGGTAAGTGCCCCAGCTACCCCCACTCTGGGCCTTTGAAGACACCCCACCCCGCCCTGCCTGATTGGACATTCTTTGCCCTCCCCAGATTCCTCTCATCCCGCACTGTTGGAGCGGAAGGTGTTCGGTGTGGAGGGTGGGAGCGCCTTCCTGGAGTGTGAGCCCCGCTCGCTGCAGGCGCGCGTGGAATGGACCTTCCAGCGCGCAGGGGAGGCGACCCACACACAGGTGAACCTCATGCCGCTCTCGCTTCCGAAACAGGCCCTTGTCCCGCCCCCGACATCCAGGAGAGCCCCGCCCTAGTCAATGAACCCCTTGGCCTGCTCCCGCCTCTAGACTAGGTCCGACCCCCCCAGTGAGACTCCGTCCAACTAGACCCCTTATGTCCAGTTTGGTCCCTTACTTGAACTCCACATCCTGGTGAGCCCCCATTCCAATTAACTAGACTCCAGACACCCGCTCCCCGATCCAAGAGGAGCCCTGCCCCCGCCCCGCCCATTGAGGCCCCTGGCCCGCCCCCCTGTCCAGGTAAACCTCGTCCAGGGAGGGTTTCCGTTTTTAGACCACCCACCCTAGTGCACCCAGCTTTCAAACGTCCAGCTGCGGGAGCCCCTTACCTGCTCCTGCTCTGCCACCGTTGACTCTCTGCCTCTCCTGGCCCGACCTGGAGCCGGGTTTCCCTATTCCACGGCCCCGCCCGTAGGTGGCAGTGGAGGAGCGAGCCGAGCGCCTGACGCGGGGACTGCTGCTGCGAGGGCTGCGGCGCGGGGACTCTGGCCTGTACCTGTGCGCAGCCGTGGAGCAGGGCTTTTCGCAGCCCCTGCGTCGCCTGGTGCTACATGTGCTGAGTGCTGCGCAGGCCGAAAGGCTGGCCCGGACCGAGGAGGCTGCGCCCGTCGCCCCTCCAGGCCCCAAGCTCTGGTACCGGGACTTCCTGCAGCTGGTGGAGCCTGGCGGCGGTGGCGCGAGATCCCTGCGAATGTGTCATCTGCAGCCCGAGTCGCGCCCACAGCCTCCCGAGTCACGGAGGAAGGGCCGAAACCGGCGAAGGCATGCCCCAGAGTCGCGCGCCGAGCGGGGGCCACGCAGCGCGACGCACTGGTGATTCGGCAGTCCACGCCGGGTACAGGGAAGGAGGCTACAGGCAGGAGAGGGGGAGGACAGACCCTGGAGGACGCACAGCTAGGGGACCTGGCACATTGGTCCCTGGTTGATGGAGACACCGACCGACAGGCCCTGGCTGAGGGGCAGCCTCGCCGGCTTATTTATTAACAGAGGATAACCCTTGAATGTAGCCCTGGGAGGGATGACCCAGGCCGGGCACAGGGTCCGGCTAGTCGGGAGGAGGCAGATAAGTAGGACTCCAGGGCAACGACCTGGTCAGAGGAGGTGCCCGGAGTGCCCACCCTGGCATAAAGACCGCCTCCCTGGGCAATGAGCAGAAAGCTGTGAACAGGGTGAGCTGGTGGGGGCGGGGGTGGGACAGGCCGACTGTACTAATGCAATAAACACATTATGAGCCGAAGCTGGAATGGCCCCAGCTAACAACCGCTGGTGCTACCTCTTGCTGTGTGGCCTTGGGCAACTTCTTAGCAGTCTTAGGACCTCAGTTTCTGAAAAGGATGCTGTGGTGAGGATTAAAGGCAGTTTCCATGTGACTGAGTGGATTCTGTGGGGCCTTTGGGGCCCTACTGACCTGCACAGTATATTCTGAATATGATTTCTTGGCTGGGTGCTATGAAGAAAATCAAATTTGGTGATATGGAAAATAATGTGAGAAAGCATCACTGAGAGGGTGACATTTGAGCTAAACTACTAGGAGCCAGTCATGGGAGTATCTAGGGACGGAGTGTTCCAGGAGGCAACAGCCAGTGCAAAGGTCCTGAGGTGGAAACAAGGTTGCTGTGTGTGAGGAACATCAAGGAGGACAGTGTGATACAGTGGAGTGATGGATTTGGAATGTTTTAGGAGGTGGAGCCTCATTGTCTTGCTCCCAGTTGGGGAGAAGGGCCACAAGGGTCTAACTGCAAGGGGGTGAGACCTAAGCCTGGTCACTTCCTTCCTTCAAGGGTAAGTGGTACCATGCCTCCTCACACAACATGGTGTGACTTGTATGGAGAGAAGAGGGAGGATCTAAACTGCAGACATGTAGCTGTATTCCATTCTCATGTATCCTGTGCCAGGGAGGAACCTTGTCCTTCCTGTTTAATCCTCATTTTCTCATCTGTAAGAGAGTAGGCAATCCGCTAACCAAGGTTGTAAGCTTGTTAACAGAAATACCAATCTTCAACCTAAGTTTGTCCACTGACTAACACGAGTGCCTACCTCGATAGGTGTGTCTCTGCCCCCGTTGGGGGCTCTCAGAACCCTCATTACAATGCGCTCAAGCTGTCCATCACTCAAATCCCTGGTGCCAGCAGGTCACACAGGGGTAGGTGCTTGTCCATGTGCTTGGAGAAGAGATGGTCCAACTTTGGGTCAGGGTCTTTGCGGTTAGAGGCACAGGACTCCCTTACATATCTTGGCTGCCATGTGGGGCAGGCACTGCTGGAGGTGAGCATGAGGCAGCTTGTCTGGATAAAGATACCAAGGCCTGTGCACATATAGGGGTGCTAGAGTTCCCCAGGGAAGACCCTGCGCACATGTATTAGTGGAGGTATGCTCTTGTCTGGGCTCCATCACCAGCTGGACAGTCTAGGCTGGCCCCTGTGGGTCACTCCACCCCTTCCCATGGCTGAGAGTTGCCCCCTCTAAATATAGCCCAGTGGGCTGAGCTCAGGCCTATTTTAGGCCCAGGTTGGGAGGTGGCCAGCCTTCCCCAGGCTCTGAGGAGCCGCTGCTGCTTCCATCCTATCCCGCTGCTGGGTGCTACTATCAGCCCCACAACTGCCCACCGCCCACCATGCCTGAGGACACCCAAGAAGGTAGGAGATGACTATGGGGGAGGGCACGGCCCCAGTCCTGTGACCCTGTGAACCACGGAGCAAACCCACTCTGTCCCACTGACCTCACTTCCTTAACTAGCCATCAATCACCATACCCTTGATACTAAGGGGACCTGCCCCCTATGCGTGGAGAAAGGGCTATGTCTGGAACCCCACCTCCCCTTAGGCCCTGTTTCCCCTGCTAGGGACAGCAGGGAGGGACTGGGGAGAGTGACTCACTTGGGGGGTAGTCACCTATAGGCTATGCCCAAGTGGGTGTGGGCTGGGTAGGTGGCTGGCCATTTCGGCTCTTCATTCAGGAAGGAAGCTGGGATTGGGGGCGGGCAGTGGTTCCAGGAAGCATTTGGGCATGCAGCCCGGGCCTGGGAGTGAAGAGATCTCTGGTCTCCTCCAATTTGGGCCTCAGTGGATCCAACCGTTAGCCGGTTAGGATCCTTTGGCCTGGCCAGACTGACAGCTAGTTAAGACTTTGGTGGCCACTCTCCTAACTACCCTGCTGCATGCAAGAAGTACAGAGGTTCAGAGGGGCCATACCAGGGGTCACTGCTACAGCAAGGCCAAGCTGGTCAACTCCCTTGTCACACTTTCAACATTTCAACTGGATGGGAGAGCCCTAGCCCCCAGTAGTGGTGGAGAATGTTTGCCTCCTTTTGGGGTCATAACAATGATGTTTACCATGATTTTCCTGGTAATGAAGAGAATCTGAGTTCAATTTAGAAAGTGTAGGGAGGGGCACCTGGGTGGTTCAGTCAGTTAAGTGGCCAACTCTTGATTTCGGCTCAGGTCATGATCTCCCCGTTCGTGAATTCAAGCCCCACATGGGACTCTGCACTGACAGCACTAGTGGAGGCTGCCTGGGATTCTCTCTCTCTCTCTCTCTCTCTCTCTCTCTCTCTCTGCCCCTCCCCAACTCCCAAGCGGGCAAGCTTGCTCTCTCTCAAATAAACATTAGAAATCACAAAATAAATACTTTTGATGGGTCCAAAAATAAGATCACAAGAAAAGTACAGAGGTCCCAGTAACTAATGGGCTGTGAATGGATAAATAGGAAGCCACCACACACCCGTCAGACCCTCAGGGCAAAGAAACCCAAATAGGTCAAAAGTCAAAAAAAGCCTTTTCTCATCTCCCAAATGGCAAACATGTACACATGTATGTATATAAATTTTTCATTGAAAATGCCTAATGATGGCGACATTGTACCCTTTTGGGGTTGTGGATAGTCAGTCTGGAAGACAGTTTATAATGGCTGAAAGAAAAAGTCCCTGCTCTTTAAGCCAGTAATTTTGCTTCTGGGAATCTGTCCTCATTAACAATTAGGAAATTGGGGAAAACCTTCATAGTCAATGAGGCGTGTCCCTTCCTAGGAGTTACTAACTTCCAAAGGGAACTGGGAACAATCTAAATTCCCTGGGCAGCCTCAAAGGGATGCCCCGAAGCACGGAGAACCTGGTAACAAAGGCATGTCACATGCTGAGTGCAAACAGCGGGGTTCACAGAAGTACAGCAGGATCACGCAGAGTAGAGCCAGGGCACGAGGCACAAGCACCACCCAGCTAGGATGGAGACGTGGAGGTACCAGGCACTGGGTCTGGCCTGGTGGCCAGCTCACAGGGTCTTCAGGGGAAACTGAAAGAAGAGGCAGGAATGAATTTCACGCACTGCGGGGTTGGTCTGTCAAAGCGGATACACTCTTCTCTAGAAATGAGCAGGTAGAAGAATGCCTGAAACGTCCTTGAGGTGTTTGGAAGGGAACAAAAGTGAGCAGGTCAAATGCACCTCCGTTACTGTGCATGTTAACAGGCCTAAGGAGTTCTGGGGTCCTCCTGGTTCCGAATCAAGTGTCATTCCTGAGCTGGTTTTAGGGCATTAGGAGCCAATGTCCCTTTGTCCTGTCCCATCTTCTCTGAGCTGCTGCCGCCGCATGAAGCCTCCTAAGGGTGACCTGCTGGCTGAACCAGCCCTGCACTGTCCCAGCAGACACCTTGGCACTAACACCGAGCCCGAAGAGCAGGGCACCGCTGGCCCCAAACCACATACAGGAGGTGCGCCTGCACCAGGTGGAGTCCATCAGCGACCTGCACAGTGGAGGTGAGGGGCACAGGGCCGGGGACTGATGTGCTGGGAGAGGGGAGGAAAGCAGGCACCACCCCTACCCTCCTGATGCCCCATTTGCCCCGCAGGTTCACTGCGCCCCTACCTGGCTGAGGAGGCACAGCCGTGGGACGAGCTACTGGGCATCTTGCCACCGTCGCTGTGTGTCCAGGCTGGCTGCAGCCCTGTGCACGGCAGGGGAGGCTTCCTGCTGCTTGCATTGCTGGTGTTCACCTGCCTGGCGCTCGCCATCCTGGCCGTCTACCTGAGCGGTACAGCTGGGTGGTGAGGGGAGCCCGTGGGAACTGAGGGTGAATAACGGACTGCAAGGCCTTTCTGCTCGGCTGGGAACAGCTGCAGAGGCTGAGGTAGTCAGGTGGGGAGTGGTGGAGTGGCCGGGGGTCTGACAGTCCCCCTTTCACACCCGCCTGTCCACAGTGCTGCAGAGTGAATCCCTCCGCATGCTGGCGCACACACTGCGCACCCAGGAGGAGATGCTGCTCAAACTCCGGCTTGCCAGCCTCAGCCAGCTGCGGAGGCTCAACTCCAGTGAGGCCCAAGCACCCAGCTGAGATACCACTTGGACCTGGAGCTTGGGTGTGTGGGTGGGGAATAAAATCGCTGTTGGCAGGTTTCTCCTTATGCATTGCTCCACACTACTTCCTTGGTACCATACCAGAGTCCAATTCCACCCCACAGCTACCTGCCTCTCCTGTCTTCAAGCCAGGCCTAGCCAGGTTTTCTGGTGCCCAGGTCCTGCTTTGGGTGGCCCAAGGTCAGAGGAAGGGACACCAGCCTCCTGGCTCCTTCCGTGGCCTGTCAGCAGCCTCTGGCTTCCTCCAGATAGGTTCAGAGTCTAGAAATAGCTGTCCCCCAACCCCAGTTGCCCGAACTTTGCCAGGCCTCCCAGCGGGGGTCCAGCATCGGCGCTTCAAGCAGGCAGAGTATGGGGAGGAAGGCCACTTGAGGAGCTGTTCTTGAGGTCAGACCTCCAGATGAGATGAGATGGAGACGGGGGAGACCAGTGCATGGTGAACGGCGGGGCAGGTGGAAACACTTAGGCGCTAAGGGCCACACATGGCTGAGCATTCAGTTTAATTACCTCTAATAATCTTTAAAAATCAGCATATAGATCCATTCCAGGTAGCCTGGCCTCCCCACCTGCTTTGGTGGCATTTGTCCAGATGCCATGCCCCTCAAGGAAGTGGGTCATCCCTGGGGATCAGGGCCCAAGAAAGGAAAGGGACAGCCCTCTTACTGCCTGCCCCACAGCCCTGGGACAGGCACACATCTGGCCTGGCCTGAGACAGGGCAGAGAGAGGCCACAGAGCTGTGCAGAGGCAAGGGGCCAGGGACAGGATACCAAGCGCCCTGGCCTCCAGTCACTACCCCAGTCTGTTTTTGGTTTTGTCATTAAAAAAATAAAGCCACAATTCCTGGCAGGAACAACCAGTCATTGCAGTGTCTTCTGTTAAAAACACAGGCACAAGTGTGGACAGTCTCCTCTTCAGCGGCCCCACCTCACAGGATGTCTGCCCGCTTGTCTCGCACACGGCTGCGTGCCTTGGTCCGGGCTTTGAAGGCAGCAGCGTTGTACAGGTGCTGGGGCGGGGGCAGAGAGTGACGAGCTGGTGAGCTGGGGAAGGGGAGGCCCAGGGCTTCTCCTCTAGCCCCTGCAGAGCTCCACGCCTCCAGGCCATGGGAATGGAGGGAAGATAAAGGGACCCAAGGGCGCAAACCTTCTCAAAACGTGAGATCTTGCAGGCCTTCAGGGCAGTGGCATCCAGCACCAGCACGGGACCCAAGCCAAAGATGTCACGGAGTAGCTCATTGTTCTGGGGGCAAAGAGGGCAGTGAGCTCAAGCTGGTCCAAAACAGCCAAGCTGGGTGCTCCCTCCCTGTCCACCTTCCCACCTGGAGATGGTGGTGCATGCCCGATCCTAGCACGTCCTTGAAGGCAGCATAGGCGCGGCGCCGAGCCCAGCTGTCCACATAGAGCACCTCCAGCCCAAAGCGGATGGACTCTTCCTCACACTCACCGCCCTGCAGAGTAGAGGGACCCTCAGAACGGGGCTTGGTGGCTGTGCCTGGAGATGCACTCTCACTAGGACACATGTTCTCACACACACCTCGACAAAGTGCAGCACAGAGCGGAAAGTGGAGCGCTGCCGCCGGCGGTCAGCCTTGGCACGGTACTTGTTGCTGTCGGTGGCCAGGGTTCGCAGGGCACTGCAGAGGGCCTCCATGTCCTCGTAGATAAAATCCTCCTGTGGTGGGAGCAATGCAGGGCGTGTGAGCAGAAGCCCGGGCTCTGCTGCCTCTCTACATGGGGTTGCCCAAACCCTTCCTGTCTCGGAAGACATTTTCTTCTCTGCCTGGCTCCCTTGAATTCCATCTTGGCCCCTGCCTGGGCCAGGCATCCCTGCTCAGGGCCCCCCCATGGCACCCGGCATCTGAGTCTATGTTAGGGCTACCTCCCCTCCATAAGGACCTACGGCTATCTTGCTTTTTCTGTGTTGTCCCCTGCATCCAGCCTACGATGGGCAGGTGGTGTCATAGCCCCCTCCTTGCCCCTCACCCCTCTCACACCTCAAGGTCCCGGGCAAGCTCAAAGAGCAGTGCGATGGTCTCGCCGGCAGCAATTCGCAGGTTCACACTTTCGCTGGACAAGAGCTGGGGCAGCCGGGGCAGCTGCCTGGGGAAGGAGCAGGCTGAGCTACGTGTGGGTTGGGGGGGCCCCACTTTCCCCTCCCACTCACAGCAGGCAGTCACTCTTACCTGTCCAGGATGTGGCTGATATGGGTGCTAGGGCAGACTGTGAGTAGCAAAGCCCAGGCCTGCAGGGCAGCACAGAGCAGGCCATGCAGGCTGGCAGGGACCACAGGGGCTGTGGAGCCACCCATAACACAGGACCGGCTGAAAACACCTTCCAAGCAGTTGAGGCAAGAGACCAGGTCCTAGGGACACAAGGAGGCAGTGGGAGCGGCTCAGGGGCAGAGCCAGGGCCTAGGTGCTCTATTGCCCGTGCCCAAACGCCACTTACCTGGACATCGGCAGCAGCCACATAGCACCCCAAGCCAAGAGCAGAAGCGCACTGTTGGGAGAAGGGCAAAGCCACGCCATGGTCAGAGACTGAGTCTGGGTTCTCAGACATGGGGCTCACTCTCAGAGTAAGGGAGCCTGAAAGCAGGTGGACCCCACCTCTCTCCTCAGGGATTAGAGGAGGGAAGGGTGTCACAGAGCACAGAACACTCACGTGGAGCCGAGCAGCAGGACTAGCTGTGCCATCACTGAGCACAGAGACCAGGAGAGGCTGTAGGCTGTGAAATAGCTCCTCGCCCTTGGGTCCAGGGCCCAGCTGCACACAGAGCAGGCCTAGCACAGCGGCGGCCAGGGCCTGTTCCTCGCCCTTCCCTGCAGGAATGCTTTCCAAATTAGCCCATGCAGCAAGGGTCTGTACCCAGCCAATTCAGGTCTCCCGTGAGCCCCCAGGGCCCAACCTTTCTTGAGGCACTTTTCCAAGGCATCAGCCAGTGTGAGGCGGCGTTCCAGCAGGAAGTCAGGGAGTAAGCGGGATGCCAGGGCCAGGCGAAGGCTCTCAAGAGCACCCTGCCGGGTCTTGGCACTGAGGAATGAAGAAAGGGGACCTTGTGTGCCAGCCCTACTGGGTCACACTTGGCATGGGCTGAGCAGGGACACGGGTACAGGGGTTGGCTGGCAGTCAGGGGTACCTCTTGTCTGTGAGGCAGTCCACATACTCCTTCAACTTCTCCTCAAGGTCTTCCTGCTGGCCCTGCTCATCCACGGCATCCCCCCCTGCAAGGCCAGATGGTCAGCCCTGCATCTTGCTTTACCCCAGGGAATCCCCACAGAGTCCCTGCCAAACTCCCACCCACTCTCACCAAGGCTGTCCTCTGCTGCAATGCTAAGAAGGCTGGGGCAGTCACTGGTGGTGCTGCGGGCCTCACTGACTGCCTCATCCTCACTGGAACCAGAGTCAGCTTGGGCACTGCTCCGGGCACCTGGGGAGGGTAGAACACAGCACTTGGCCTGCCTCTACTGATTAGTGATGGCTGGGGGTACCTCACCCGGCCTCATGACCCCCCCAAGAATAGAGTCCTGCCCCTCTCAGAGATGAGGAAATGGGAAGCTGAAGTAGTAGGCACAGGGACTGATGCAGGGGGCGCTGAGCCAGGAAAGAGGAGAAAAGGAGTGAGGTCTATCAAATGCAGAACATTTCTAGGCCCAGCCGAAGAAAACCTGGCAGGCTTGGTGAGTAGAGCCTCCTTGAGACCAGAGCCTGCTTTAAGAAGGAGACTGAGAACCTGGTAGAGGCAGAAGGGGCTGCAGAGGTCCCATTTGGAGTGGGGACATATCTAGGCAAATCCAGGGGGAGCTTAGCTACCAGTCCAGATTATGCCTAAAAATGGGCAGGGCAAAAGTCAGGGGCTTAGATTATTGAATCTGTATATATAGAACAGACAGACAGACATAGGGTTCAAGTCCAGCTCTGTATCTTAAAAAGAGTGTAACTAGGTCAAGGGCCTAGCCTTCAACACCTTAATTTTTTTTTTAATGTTTATTTATTGTTGAGAGAGAGTGTGCAAGCAGGACAAGAGCAGAGAGAGAGGGAGGGAGACACAGCATCTGAAGCAGGCTCCAGGCTCCCAGCTGTCAGCACAGAGCACGAGGTGGGGCCCGAACTCACGAACCAGGAGATCATGACCTAAGTAGGGTGTCAGAGGCTTAACCCACTGAGCCACACAGGCATCCCCAACGCCTTAATTTCTTCATCTGCAAAACAGAGATGCTAAAGCATCTCATTTAGTGCAGCAAGTAAAGACAATGACTAAATAAACAACTAGTTTAGGCTCTTCCGTGGGCCCACAACCACCCATCTGCCTTGGGGCAGCCCAGCTCCTAGTGGATGTGGCTGGGTGTCCCAGCCTTCAAGCATACTGTCTTTTGAGCTCCCTCTGGGCCATCCCAGGCCTTCAGCCCTCAGTGGATGGACACACAGGCTCCTCCTGACCTCAGGAAATGCAGAGAGTGGAGTGACCCCTGACCACATGAGTCCCTGAAAATAGGTAAATACAGGAGAATGTCAGGGTCAGCAGAGCTAGAATGCTCCTGTGTGTGGGTTCTGCCCAAGGCCAGGGGCTGACTATGGCAAGAGCAGCTCCTGCAGCAGAGCTCCAGATGGGTTCTGGTCATCAGGCTGGTCCTACTTCTCAAGAACTACATACTCCATGTACCTGCTGGACAAAGTCCAGCATACATGCCTCTGCTCACCTCCTCTCTTACCACCTAAAGCAGCCCAGCCTCCCTAATTTGCTTCCTCCAAACACCAGGCCTTTGCACAAACTATTTCCTCTGCGTAGTGCTCTCTTCCTCACCTCCTCAGGATTCACCCAGAAGCCCCTCCAGGATTCCTGGATTCTTAAGTCTGGGGCTAACACCATTCAGTGAACTTGTCCCACAGCACCAGTCCTTCTGTAATGTTGCTACCCTCTTAGATGTCCCTACATCCAAGTCCCATTAGGGCGGTGACCAGGTCTAAGCTGTGCCTAGTAGGCACCCCGTTCCTGCAGTGTAAACATATGTGTTTACTGCACCAAGACACACTCCTGTTCAAAGCTGATAAGTCTCAGGACTGCCTCAGGCTCAAGGGCACTCCCCAACCCTCTTAGGGCCAGGTCCACCAAGGCCGGGATCCTGCAACGTCCCAGTCGCTCCCCACCCCTCCGCCAGGTCGCCCCCTACCTCAGTACTCTCCGTCAGGCTAGACCTCCCACCAGTTTCCTAGTCCAGTCCAGCAAAAGAGCAGAGATTAGCGAGAAGGGCTGTGTTCCTGCTGTCTGGCGGGTTTGTCTATTATAGCAAGCAACTGGGGTAGATCAACAATGGAGAAACTGAGGCCGGGAGGCACCTAATAGTTTAGAGCCGGTACCATGGGTCCCCGAGCAGCATGCTCAAGTTGGGCGCACACGTGGCCGCTGTCCTGGGGCACGTGCTGGCCGCGGGAGAGTTGCGGGACTCCCGCAGCGCCAGGTTGGTCGACACAGGAGTCTCCGCTCAGGACCCTCGGGAGCACCGACAGGGGAGCCATGCAGGACCTCTGCTCGCCGTTCAACAGTAGCACCCCACTTACCCGCTCCGCGGCGCTGGCCTCCCTTGCGGGGCGCGCTGCCCTTACGGGCGCGGGGCATGCCGGGAATCAGGAGCGCGGGCGCGCAGAAGGCTCAGGGTCAGGGACCTGGCGGGTGGGGGCTCCAGACCGGCGAGACACCGGCCAGTGGTCTAAGCTGAGACTTGGGCAGACGACGGGAGCCACACGCCGCACGCGACACCATCTTCGCGAGGCGCCCCGCCCTGACAAACGAGTCGCTGCGCCCCGCCCTGCTAAACGGGTGGCCGGGAAGGCGAGTTCTTGGCCCTTGGGTTCAGGACCACATGCACGCGGCCGAAACTACTAGTCCCAGGGGGCTGCGCGCGCAGATGACTGCCAGCAGGCTAGGCGCAGAGCGCCTCGGGAAATGTAGTCTACTCCTGAGACCCATAAGCCCACGACGCTCTAGCTGAACTATGCACCCACAATACCCTGTGTACACGCCCCGCACGCCCCCCCCCCCGCACGCCCACGTGCATGCATGCACAGTTGTTAACTCTGAAGCTGCCCCTTTGGAGCAGCCTACCACGTCAGGCAGGACCAGCGTTTCTGGGCACTTACAGATGGACACTCACGACAGGAAGAACTTGGGGTTTAGTGGAACTTGGTGAACAAACCTTAGGCGGTGAAAGAAAAAGTGACTTTATGCTGAAGCAGAGGACAAATAACAGCTTAGCACCTACAGACCTTAGCCAAGATCTTGGAGCCCACCTGTCCCTGGATGGGTCTCCTGTGGCCTCTCCATAGACCCAGTGAGGAGCAGGAACAGAGCTCTGGGCTGACACCTCTAACCATCTGGAACTCGGACTTTACCAGGGGCTGCTTATCAGGATTGATCAAGTGACCTCAGAGGACCTTTGGTTTTAAAATGGTGTAAGCAAAATCAAAGGCTGTCAACATTTTTTCCCCTGGCCCCTTCCACTCCGCAGGCATCCCATGGGAAGGGCGGGTGTGTATGGGAGGACTGACTCTAAACTGAACAGAACAAGAGTGGGACAGAGCTAACTCTCCAGGGCTGGAAAAATGGCCGCAGAGACAAGAGAGTCAGGGGCAGGTAACCTCTGGTTTTATGCTGCTTCTTCAGGCGTAGGCTCAGGTCTAGGCTCCTGGCAGATAGGGCCAGCCCAGCCCTGGTAACAACGGCAGCTAAAGGACTCCCAAGCTCCAGGCCTCCCATCTGGCTGCAGGTGCAGAAAGGCTTCCAGCTGTCCTCCGTCTTGGTGGGCACAACGCCCATGGCCATGGCACCGCTGGTAACTGCAGGCTATGGCTGCCCTGGTCACATTGATTACATAGGGGCCCAGGGTGCCCACTACGTAGTTATGGAGATGCCAGCACTTCTCCTGAAGAGAGGGGAAGGATGTATCAATGCTCCTGCTCCATGGCTCTGACATGGTCTTTCCCCCCAACCCTGGGATCCCAGGATGAGCTGCATGGCAGGTTGGAGGGGCAATGATCACCTCAGAGCTGGAGAGGCTCAGGTCCCCCCAGAGCACCACGCCGGCTGCCCCCAGTGCTGCGCTCACACCAATGGTCTTCACAAGGTCATCCTGGAAACAAAGAACTGCTAAGCCAGGGCTGGCCTGGCCAGATCCATCTGGGCCTACCTCCAATTTCAAGAAACTTTTCTGGCTCATTACCACAAACTAATACCGTCTCTAGAGTAAGGTTACTTGGCAGTGAACCTCTGAGTGGCTTCTCGGGTCCTCTACTCTGAAAATGTCTCCTCTCAGACCAGGGCTCCAAAGGCTGGGCCTTGCCTTCCCCCTCAAGATTTTCCAAGGCAAAGCCATACTTCCATTTCAGATGCTGCAGGATAGGACCTCCCCACACAGAATTAGATCCGGGTCTCCCCATCAAATTCCCCTGAACAAGGTCTTCTCTTCAGACCTTCCTATGACAGAACCATGACTCCCTACTCAGACCCTTAGATCTCAATTTTCTCTCACCTGGGACAGGAACCTCCCAGAATGGCGGTGTGTGAGCCGGGCATAGGCCAGGACAGGCAGGGGATGTGGATGCCCGACAACGGCCACACGGAAGGCTTCCTCCAGGCGGTATCGGACAAATGCCTGGTGATGAATAGGTGGCAGCTTGGGTGGGAGATAGATGCTGGGGAAGAGGGCGCTGGAGGCAGCCCAGAGCCAATGCAGTTGGGTGTTGTGGGCCAGAGTGGCTGGGTGGCAGTGGCCTGTGTAATTGGAAGCTGTACCATGCCAGCCATTGCCACAGGCTGGGAAGTGATAGAAGCCCCAGAACCCATGTGGCTTCAGTGCCTGGCCCAGCCGCAGTGTGTCCTCCATCAGGGCACGGGCTGCCTGTTCAAAGCCAACACGGCCCTTGTAGAGCTGCTCCTGGGGGTTCAAGTGGGGGAATACCCGCTGTGCCCAAGCCCATGAGGCTGCCTGGTAGGCTCGGCGACGCCCCCAGTTCCCGGCCCAGAGTGGGCACCACTCTTCCCAGTCCAGCACTGCCAGGCCAGCAAAGCCGCATTCTAGGCTGAGGTGGATCTGGTGGGTAGCCCGTGCCAGGTGGCGGTCAGGAGGGACAACCTGGGGGATGCCCCCGTTATGAGCTGTGCCCCTGGGCCCAAGGTAGGGATAGAGGCCGAGCTGGTTCTTGTAGAACCACTCTATGCCTGCCTGTCTCCCCTGTCCCTTGGATCGAGATGCTGTCTGTCTAGTTCCCCATTGCCTGTCCCCAGTCCAGAGCTGACAAAGCTAGGCCTGAGTGAATGGTGATGAGTGAATGCGGAATAGAACAGACACCTTGTCACCTGAGCTTGGCAGAGTGGGAGGGGCAAAGGGCAGGTGTCCCTTCATCCATGGCCCTACGGCCAAGGCAGATCTGGGGGCTCTTGCAGGGATAGGGGACCTAAGATGAAACTGGGAGGTGAGGGTGAGGTCATCAAATAAACTGTCACAGCCACATCCAACAGAAGCCTTTATTCAGCCACACTGACAGCTCTGAGCCACAGCCATGAAGCCATCTCCTGGCCCCACTGGTACTCAGGAAACATGGTCAGGCTAAAGCTGCCCCCAGGGTCTAGGGACTGAGGTATGGCCAAGGGGCTGAGGCTTGTACTGTCTTAGGCAGTCCATCAACCCTAAGGACAGTGCCTTCTCCTGGGTAGCCCTTAGATGTCTTTTTCCATCCAGAATATGGGACATCCTCTCAGGTCTTGGTATTGTGTCTCCAGCAGGCTTTTTGGAAGGGGTCCTGCAGGAGGTGGGGGTGAGGTGGTCAAGGGCTCAGGCAGTGGAGGAGGTGGTGGCAGTGATGACCCCTTGGGGGCTCTTGGGGCAGTTTGGGCAGTTAGACTAGAAGCCTTGCAGGGTGGCTGGGGAGAGGGGGCTCTGGGGAAGACCTTGAGCAGGGTGGCAGGCAGCCGTCTGCTGGTGAAGGCCAGGCCCTGCACAGGCTCACCCAGCTGGTAGCCCAGGTGGGCATAGAACTGTAGCTGGTCGTGGGTGGTGAGGTGTAGTCGGCGGAAGCCCCGGGCCTGAGCAAAAACCTCCAGGCCCTCCATAAGGCGGCGGCCAAAGCCACGGCCCCTGAGAGGTCGGGCCACAACCACTGTCTCCACGAGGAGGCTCTGGGGCCGGTCCAGCACCCGCGACAGGCGGGCATGCCCCACCACAATGGGGGCTGCCTCAGGTGTGGGGCTGGGGCTCAGCAGCATCAGGCAGAGGGGGAAGGCGTCTGAGGACTGGCCCAAGGAGTGCAGGCGTGAGGCACGGCTGCGGGGCCACTGCTCATTGATGAGGTCGGCACAGGCATCCAGGAGCTCAGGTCGGCAGTGCACAGGCTCCAGGGTCAGTTCAGCCAGGTTGGGGGCTGGGGTCTTCTCTGGCTGGTGTGCAGGATCCAGGGTCAGCGTGGCCAGGTTGGATCTCAGGGTCAACTCTGACTGGCATGCAGGATCCAAGGTCAGCTCGGCTGGGCTGGCACTCAGGATCAGCTCTATCTGGTGTGTAGGGTCTAGGGGAGGGGTCAGTTTGGTGAGCCAGGACTCAGAGTCAGCTCTTGCCTACATGTAGGATCCAGGCTCAGCTGAGTCAGGCTGGGAGACAAGGTCATCTCCTGCAGGGTTGCAGGTGGCTCAGTGCCAGGCTGGGGATTAGGAGCACAGTCTCCAGACAGTGGTATCTCTTCAGACCACAAGGATGCTCCTCCTGTAGACAACAGCCATGCTAGGCTGTGACAGGAAGGAGGACAGTGTTGGGGCAGGGAGGGGCTGACAGAGTGCAAGGGGAGCCATGCATCCTGGACCTGGTAAGCTATACCTTGTCTCTGTCCCATACTCACCTGATGGCACAGGTGACCTGGAGACCATTCCCTATACCTGACTCAGGTGACAGCAGAAGTAATGAGTCCAGGGTGTCCTGCCCCACATCAGAGGGAAGCTGAAGGCTAAAGCCTGGGGAAGAGCCCAAGAGTCCTGGCCCCAGCTTTCTGTGGCTACAACTTTGTCTTCCCCAGAATAGGGGATCTAGCCTACACCATCACAGCTGGCTGGCCATCAGACAGAATATGCAGACTAGACACCATAACCCGCTAACTTAAACCCATCCAAGACTCCCTCTGGCTGTCCCCATGAACTCCCCTGCCCTTTCCTTCTCCCTACATTCTAGGTCCCAGCCTTTATGACCACTTGGGCCATGCCTGCCACCTGACCAATCCTGGAGCACCTCTCATCCACCGTTTAGGATCAGTTTTCCCCTTCCTGAACTGCCTTTCCAGCTTGGAGCACAGAGCCCATGGCCCCCTCCCCAGCACTGTGCAGCTCAGCACACTCTGCTTGGGCATGGACCCAAGTGTCCCCTCAAATGGGGTTCCAGCAGCACTAGCAAGGGGTCTACTCACACTCACACAGCAATGTGGCTCTTGCAGGGTTGGTTCCCCAGTGGCCTGAGTTTCGTAGTCGCCCTGAATAAGCACCACAGCTTCCTTCCTAAATTTACAAGGGTGTCTAACGGCCACCAGGGTGGAGGCTCAGACCTCCTGCGCTTAAACCCCATTGTTTGCCAATCCTACCCCAGGCCCTTCTGCCAGGAGGGTCTACGCTGGGGAGATCTCAGTGGGGGACCCACTGGGCCCCCCTCTTCTCACCAGCTCTAGAGAGGGCTCTCCTTCCCCCTCTCCAAGAAGGCACCCTGAGTTTGAGGCCAATACCACAGGTATACCTGTCAAGCACAGGTAGCCCCCCCAGCCCCCACCCCCCACTCAAGAGGGCTATAAGCACCTCACCTGCATCAGTCACCTCCGCAGCAGCTACAGCTCTGGACCAAGAGGGAGTAAGCCCAAGGATCTGCCCCTAGGCCTGGAGCCCGAGACTTACCCCTCCACCCCCGGGCTTAACCCCTTCGGTGCCGACCCCACCCACTATGGGAGGGGCTCCACACCTCAGGAAGAGGCGGCAGTGTCTTCTGTGCCTCGGTTTCCCTCTCTCTCCTAGTGGGTGACAAACCATGGAATTTTTGGCGGGGGTGGGGGGCTTAGGCAGCTTGACTTTGGGTAGGTGTGGCTCGGCATGCTCTAGGAGAGAACGACAGATGCACGGAGGGCGTGCGGGACGGCATAGCTACCTGGGGACCGCACGCACGGGGCAGACCGGGGACAGTGAGGACTAACATACGGCACGTGCGAAGGGGGAGGTACTGACATGCTGAAGCCAAGCTCCGGGACGCTCCGCGTGCTCGCTCTGCGCGGGTCGGTTTCTCGCTGTCTATGGTTTGGACTCTTCTGACCGTCCGCGCTGGCCCCTAGCGGTACGGCGGTCGCACTGCAGCGGTCGTCTTCCCCAGAGCCCGACCTGATCCAGACTCTTCCTAGACAGCCAGGCCCCACCCCGCTTCCGCGCGCCACCGCTTAGGCTCCGCCCCTCCTCCGGTTTAGGGCGTCATAACACAGCCGACGCAGACCTGGTCTCTGCCCTGGCTCCGCCTCTGCCCCTCCAGCCCCGCCCAAGCCACAACTCCTAGCTCCCTGCGCAACCTGCGCTGGGACCCAGCGCAGGCTCCACCTCCTCACGTCGCCTGCGGGGCCAATCTCTGCTCCTGGACATCGCTTAGATCCTCCCGGATTCCTCTCTACCGAGGCCCTATCAGGGCCCATCGCGTCAAAGCCTTGGCCCGATACAGGCGCCTCCTCCACCGGCTCTACTTCCGCCCCTCATTCCCTCGCTTCTCCCCAGGCTCAGGCCGAACTCGCTCCTGTTGGCCCCGGTGGGGAAAGGGTCCTTTGTGGGAAAGGTCAGGTAGAGCTTCCTCCTATTTGGACTGCATCCTCGGAAGCAGCCGCCCTCGGATAGACGTCAGGTCTGAATGAGACAGATAAGCCTTTCCGGTGCCCTCTTGATCCCGGAGTCTGCACGTTTTAGGCACTCCATTAATAGCTCCTGAAGCAAGAATCGTGTCTGCTTTATTTGGGAGCCTGGTGCCTCTGAGCAGGTCGCGTGCAGGCCTGGTTACTATTAACACACAGTAGGAGCCAAAGTGCTTCACTTCTAGCTAGACAGCCTGAGTTCAAATCTCGGTTTCTCTTATTTTCTGGCTGTGCAGACTTGGGCAAAGTGTTTGCCCTCCCAGTGTGTGCTTCAGTTTCTTCATAGGGTCGTGTTAGGATTGAATAAGTTAGTCTACTTAAAATGCTTAACACAGGACTTGAGGAAGTGTAGGTATTCAGTGAATGTCAGTTCTTGTGATTGCTACAGTTTAAAGAGTGGCTTAGTGTCTCTGGAAATGTTTATGACCCTGCTGGGTGAGTGCTGAAGGCTCTAACCCCTTGGGCAGCTATTCTGGTCTGTAAGCATGTGCAGGCATATGCTCATGACCGTGGCTGAATGTACTCCTGGCTGTGACCATGACTTGTGTGGCTGCTTGTATTTGAGAAAGCTGTGGCCAGGCTCAGAGTGCGTTAGGTTGTGAACCCGAATAAAGGAAACTTCATTTAAAATGGAGTTGGGGAGTGCCTGGGAGGCTCAGTTGGTTAAGTGTCCGACTTTGGCTCAGGTCATGATCTCAGTTTGTGAGTTCGAGCCCCGCGTCAGGCTCTGTGCTGACAGCTCGAAGCCTGGAGCCTGCTTCGGATTCTGTGGCTCCCTTTCTCTCTGCCCTCACCTGCTCCTGCTCTCACTTTCAAAAATAAATAAATGTAAAAAAATAAAAATAGGGGCGCCTGGGTGGCTCAGTCGGCTAAGCCTCCAACTTTGGCTCAGGTCAGATCTCACGTTTGTGGGTTCAAGCCCCGCTTCAGGCTCTGTGCTGACAGCTAGCTCAGAGCCTGGAGCCTGCTTCTGGTTCTTTGTCTCCTTCTCTCTCTCCCCGTCTCATACTCTGTCTCTCTCTGTATCAAAAATAAATAAAACATTTAAAAAATTTAAAAAATAAATAAAATGGAGTTGGGAGGCTAGAAGGGGGAACTCACACACATGCCACTCCTTGCCGCCCTTTGCGGACCCAACCAGAAGAAGCCTACTTTACCACTTCAGCAGGAGGAAAGATTTTCTCATTGCCTGACAACAGCTCAGCCAATGAGAGACTGTCATAACTCAATCAATGAAAAGCCACCACACTTTGAGCTCCAGGTTTACTCCAATGGAATTTCTGTTTATAATAGGCCCTTTAAACTCCTCCCTTTCCTCTGTAAAAGAGCACTCCTGTTTCATAACAGCTCACATGTCTCAAGTTCCAATTCTCTCTTGTTCCTCATTAAACCCATTTTTGCTGGTAAAATAGTTTTATTTTTAACATCAACAAGATGTTCAATGTATGTATCCTAGAGTGTGGCCAATTACCGCATGTCCTGCATCTCACACCATGCTCCCTTCCAGCCATGGTAGCAGCGACATTTGAACTCCACAGCCATCTGCATCCGATCCTCAAGTGAGAGGGCACCTTGTAGGGTCAAGGGCCCGCCACCAGGTGTGGGCTGGATGGAGAAACTGGTGGGGTTGAGGATGAGGAGGGCCTCAGGGTGGCTGGGGCGCCTGGCACAGCGACCATGGCCTGAGCACAGGGCTTGACTGCATAGAAGAGCCCCGCTGGTCACGTTGAGGATAAAGGGCCCCAGTGTGGTGTCCACATACTCCTTGATGGCCTGGCATGATTCCTGAGTGGGAAGGGGAGCAAAAGGGACACCATGGCCTACCTAGGGCACTGAGGCACTCACCTGCTGGCCAGCCACAACCGAAGGGATAGAAAGGGTGGGCCAGGGTCTTGCTAGTCAGCCTGGCACCTCCACCCCTGCCCCCACCCTAACTCCCCTCCTGGGCCTGAGCTCACCTTGGTTCTTGTGTTCTCCCAGCTCACCCAGAGTACCACTCCTGCTGCCCCCTGGGCTGCACTTTCGCCCAGGCTGTGCTCCAGCTCATCCTGAGGAAAGGGACATAACTCTGAGGAGCCTTCCTCCCTCCCCACAGCAGGCTGCTGTAACAACACTGGATGGGACAAATAATTCATAACCCCCACGTGGGCTGCTCTGGCTCTGGTGCCGAGAGGCAAGCCCGTCCTCACTCTAGCCTGTGAGTGCCATGCAGGAGGCACTGCATCTCTCTGATGAATGCAGAATCATCTGTGCTGAGCACAGAGCATGGCACACAGTAGGAGCTCAAGAAATAGAGAATGGATGAGGCCGTGCAGCCTCACTGAACATGATGCCTGACAAGGTGGGTGGGGTCATAGAGGGAGACTCACCAAGGGCAGAGAGCGGTTGGTCCCGTCGTAGAAGATCTGGGCATAGGGCAGCACTGGCAGATCCGGGTCCCCAGCACCCACAGCCACTCGGAATGCCTCACCTACACGGTGCCGCACATACATCTGTCCCTTCCCTGTGCCCTCTAGCTCTGCAGGCATGTAGATGCTGGGGTAGAGGGCACGGCTCTGACCCCACAGCCACCCCAGCTGGTCATTCTGGGCACAGATACCTGGGGGGCACTGGCCTGTATAGTTGGGGCTTAGAAAGTCATAGTTATAGCAGTCAGGGAAGCCATAGAAGCCCCAGAGGCCACGAGGCCTCAGTGCTTGCCCCAGCTTGAGGGTGCCTGCCATCCAGGCCCGTGCAGCCTCCTGGAACTGGTCCCTAGCTGCGGCCTCCACCCAAGGAGCTGGCCAGTCGGGATGCTGCCCCTGCACCAGTGACCGTGAGCGCTGCCGATAAATGTCCTTGGCGTCCCAGTTAAAGGCCCAGAGTGGGCGCCATGCCTCCCAATCGATGACTGCCAGCCCTGAGAAGTCAGACGCAGGCATGGCAGCCAGGATGTCCCGGAATGAGCGGGCCAGGTGGGTATCCAGGCTGGCATTTTGGGGCAGGCCACCAAACACAGGCACCCCAGTAGACGTGTAGTAGGGGTAGGTGCCCAGCTGGTAGCTGTAGAAAATGGTCATGTCAGGGCCACGGAAGGTCTGCCCGGGGTTGGCCACCACATCAAAGACACTGACATCCACGTCCACACCGTATTTCTCCAGGCACCACTGGGTGTTTGCGTTCCAGATGGTGGTGAAGGGCTGGTTGGGTACCATGGGGCTCCTGGAGCTGTGGGTTTTGTCGAGCAAAGTCAGGAAGAGGGTGTAGATGGGAAGCAGGTGGACTGCCATGGCACAGGGTGGTTCTAGGGAAACCTGGCCAGGGGAGGCAAAGCTGAGTGTAGGCCCTGAACTCTCTGACCCCTGCTCAGGGAAGGCTGGCCAAACCCCTTGCTCATCAATCCACCCCTGCTCTGGCTTTAGGTAAACACTGACCTGCAGGGCTCAGGGAGGTCAGAGGTCAAAGGAGAGGCTTGGAGGGGTAGCACTGCCACTGGAGGGGCCTCTGCCCTCTGTCTCCCACAGACTTTGCCCCGGCCTAAGCTAACCAATCCCCTTCACCAAGAGCCACAGAAGCCATGACATCTGTTTTGAGAAGAGCTGCTGAGAGGCAGGCCCTCAGCCCCCAGGCTGACCTGACTGTGACTGGAGGGGGGGGGGGGGGCGCGTCCTTTCCTGTCTCTCTGTCTCTTCCCACAGGAATCCTGGCCAGCCATTGGAGGAGGAGATGCTCAGTGACCAAAGACAGGTCAGCCCAACCCTCCTTTTATACCCACCAGTCTGCCCACATGTCCCTGCTGACCTCAGGGCTGAAGGGCTTCATCCTCCAAACTTCCTGACCCCAGAAAGGGCTAGGCAGGGTTCAGCAAGATTCTGTTCCTCAACTCTGCCCCCAGCTGCACCAGATTCTCGGAGGAAGCTGCTGCTGGAAACTCTGAGCTTTTGTAGGGGGTCACCCCACCCAGTCTGGGGGCGGGCTGAGGGGCAGGCCCAGGGTTGGAGGGCTGGGCCAGGCAGCTGAGCCACCTCAGCACCCCTAACAAAGTGCCCTTGGTAGGAGGTGGGGCTGGGCCGGAAATGGCCCCGCCCACTGGGTCAGCACTAGGGCAGGGCTTTGTGGTTTTATTTGTGTTGGGGTGGGGGTGGAGGCAATGGGGGTGGGGTGCTGTTTGGGTGGCAGACCCAGCTGGCAGGTCTGTTTGTGTGCCAGGAGTCTGGGTGCCTCAGTGCTGTATACCAAGGGAGCATACTTTCCTGACCCGCTGCACAGTGACCGTTGTGGGCCCCAGGCACTTTTGCCTTTTTGGGCCCCTTTTTCAAAACATTAAAGGATACCTTTTACAACTATATTGGTATAAAGATAAACGGAAGCCCAACCTAAGTCATTATCATATTTTCTTCTGATTAAAAAAATTAAGATGTTTTTGGGTCTTTAGAAATATTGTGGCCTCAGAGGCTATACTGACTACGCCGAGGAGGGTAAGTTACCTCTGCTTTCGGGCCTGGAGTCTGAAAGGCTCGGTGTCTGTGAAGTCAGGGCTGGTCAGTAAGTGTGTCTTTGAGAAGCCCAGGTCAGCTACTATCTAGGCGTCTGTGCAAGCTCCAGTAGAGCGTGTATGTGCAAGTGTGGAACCCAGTACCTGGACTGGGTGTGAGACTCTGCTGTCCTATGACTATGAGATCCCATGTTTGACCACGGGTGTGTCAGTGACCACATGTTTGTTCATTCCTTTGTGGTTTCAGTTTGCTGATTCAGAAGCTGATTATTGAGACCTGCTAGGTGTCCAGGCCCAGGCTTGCCTCCCAGGGTGGGGTGAAGGGAACATCATGTCCCTGGCTCAGGTGAAAGTGCTACCTGAGTGTGAAGCCCAGTCTAAGCCTGAGCCGGTGACACTCCCCACCCTCCTCCCCAGCACAGTGGTCAATGAAGCAGTGACCCAGCTGGCTATCATCTGGCTCTGGCCCTGCAGGCAAGGATGGAGAAGCTGACAGCGGGCCTGGGGGGCTGGGGGTACATCAGCCAGGAATCAAGCACAGCATCTAACCACAGAGATGGTGGCTGCTGATTCTGGTGGAAGCAGGGTCCCAGAATGATGGCCACTAGGCTTAGAGAGACTGGCACAACTCCCAAGGGCTGAGGGGACAGGAGAACATCAAGGGAGCCCCGACTCCCTCTCCCTGAGGCTTCATGCTACCAAGTGCTGCAGTTGGCACAATCCAGCCATCCTCCATCTGGCCTCAGTTTAGGGGAGAAGTTCTAATGGTGGAAACGGCAGGAAGATGCTGGGGCACTCAAAGCCTTCCCTGACGCTAGGGCATTGACCCACAGACCTGCCCTTGCTGAGTTGGTCTGGCCGGATGGGTCCAAGTTGTGTGTGTGTCTGGGGTTACTCCAGCTTCGTGGTCCAGCCCTGCCTGCCCTCTCTGCTCTCATACCCTGGGCCTAGGCCACCTCACTTCCCATTACCCCCACCTGCCCACCCACAGATCTGGCCGTGGGTTGCACTTTCCACAAGGCTGTCTTTCCAGGTCCTCCTGGAAAGTGATGTGAGGTGATCACAGGTTTGCATGGAGGGGTCACAGCTGTTTGGGGAAGGTAACAGTTGTGTAAGGTTAAACATGTGAGGGAAATCACAGCTTTGCCCAGGTGTGCAGGGGTCCTAGCTTGGTGGGAAAGATCAGAGATGTGGGTAGGATAGCTCACAGGGTGTCTGAGGGTCCCAGCTGGGTACAGGAGGTCGGAAGTGTGTGGAAAACAAGTTACACCTTCTCCTTCCTTGTCCTCTTTTTGCTGGCTCCATTATCTCATGACCTTATTGACAATACCTTCATCTTCTGTCCAGCAGGCCTCGCCCCACCATGGCATCTGGGCACCCTTCCACCCCAGCATTCTCCTCCACCATGTGAACGGACACTGCCTTCCCTGAACTACCCCCCCATCCCCCTTCCCTCCATTCTCTGCCATCGCCAGCCAGAGGAATAAGGGATCACTTTCCTACCTGACTTGACATCAATTTGGTGTGGCTCACTTCTCCAGGCTCTGCTCCCCTGACCACTTCTGACTCAGCCTTTGCATCTAGTGTGCATTCCCATGGAGACAGAGCTCTTTGCTGGTGTGGCTCACAGATGCATCCCAGCCCAGCACCAGCACGTGTGTGCACTATTTACTGAATGGGTTAGAGAGTCTTCGCTGTCAGGCCAAGTCAGGCCTACTGCAGCTCTTTGGCTGCCCTTCTTGCCCTGCTGCAGTAGCCCCTGCTCAGCCCCTAGCCTCAAACTCTGAGTCCCAGCTGTGTTCTGACTTCCTTCAGCCTTTCCCTATGCTTTGTCTCTCAAACTTCCCCTTCCCCTTTCAACTCAGTGTAGAGAGCACTTCCTCAAGGATACCCCCCTTGTGGCTATTTCACCACTTGGCTGTTTCTTGAGTCTGTCTCTCCACAGCCAGTGTTTGCTGAGGACAGGGGCTGTGTCATCACTGACATGGACAAGGGGACCTTCAGGTGTGGGTTTGATGGCTGAGGAGAGGGGCCGAGACCCACCAGGTAACTTCCTTTAGAAGCAGGGTAGTAAAGCAGGCTGGAGCCTGTCTGATGGTTCCAGCTGCTATTTGTCTCCCCTGGGACATCGGGGGACAGGCCATACTCTCCCACAGTCGGGACAGAAGTGATCTTTGAGGTTGTCTCTGCTCCCAGGCTCAAGATGCCTCCATCTCACCTCATCATGCATCTTTGCAGTGGGACAGGGACGAGATCTTGGCATTCAGATCCCAAACCCCAGTAGAGGACTGTGACCCAGGTGGGGAGAGGGCTGTGTGGCTGGAGTCCACTGCCCTTCGGAGCAGGGAGAAGAGGAGACGCCCTTGCCTGTGGGAATGGAAGGGAGGGGTGATCTGGCTACTTGCCCAGCCTGGGAAGATCAAACATCCGCTTCCCCTTTCTTCCTGGGTGGGCAAGGCGAGGTGAAGGCACTGGCCCAGCTGGGACTCCAGGGGCAAGTAGGAGAAACACAATGAGCTTGGGCCCTCACAGAAAGTTGGGCCCAACCACTTTCCAATCAATATAGAGAAAGCAAGGTCCTTGGTGTTGGGGCGGAATGTGAGTCCCTCCAGTCCCAATGGCCCCTGCCCCATCAGGCAACAGCAGAATGGGTAGCTCTGGGCCTTCAGGTCCTGCAGTCAGCAACTGACAGATAAGTCCCCAGCAGAGTCGGAGAGACCCTGGACTCTCACATGTCCTGGCCTAGTTGCAGACAATCCAAGCACAGAAGGAGTTGTTTTATATTTAATTTACAAAAGAGACCCCAAAATAATAATAAACTATCCAGGGGCAGGAGAGTAGGGTCAGGTCCTCTCTGGCCCGGCTGTGCTCCTCTTCCTCTCTGGCAGGGAGAGAAGGGACCTTTCGGGGAATTGCCCCTCCCCCTTAGAACAGGGGGGTGAGAGTTGGTATGGATACTCTACTGGGCATCCCAGGGGCTCTGCCCCCTCCAGATTCCAGTTTGTCTACCCCTTGCAGGCTCCTGTATGGCAGGCAGAGCCATTGTGGCAGAGGCCAGCTTGTATGGCAGCCGGGTGAGAGACCCCTATGAAGTCCAGGTGAGGGCCAGGACTACCACAGCCAGTGGGCCAGTGAGGTGGGACCCAGCCCAGGCCCTACTGGCACCCCCAGCTGCCCGTGTGTGGTCCCACTGGCACTGCTCACCGCCCCAGCCTAAGTAGCACTGGCAGCGAAAGTGCGTCTGCATGTGGTTGAGATCAGCCCAGCTGAGCTCCCCCTCTGGTCGCAGCTGTGGCTCACCAGGTACGTGGTTAGGCACCAAGCGGAAGCTGCTGGCACTGAGGTGCAGGTAGGTATTGGTGCTGGGGTCGCGACGCACACAGCGCCCGTGGCCATGGCACTGGGCCCAGCTGCAGTACTGGGCAGCCCAGGACACGTTGACCACGTAGGGGACCAGCAGCCTCGTCAGGTAATCCTTGAGGTACTGGCAGGTCTCCTAGGGGCAGAGGCCAAGGATCAGGGTCAGCTGCCTCAGCCCACAGGCCCAGATGGAAACTGTTAACTTTCTTTTATCACATGTGTATATCTGTACCTGCATGCCTGAGCCCTTAATGTCCCTGTTCCTGCTGAGACGGGAAGTGGGGATAGAGACGAGCCCAGCAGGGCAGGTGGGGAAGGGTGGAACTCACTGTTCAGGACAGCATGAGCCCTTTCCTAGGAGTAGGGAAGGAACCCTGTCTTCTCTGTTGGGACCAGGGATGCCTTGGCTGGGAGACAGACAAGGGGGCCAAACCAGGTTTGCCCACCTTGGGGGTCAGCAGCCCAAAGCCCCAACTCTCTGCCTGGCCCCTGCACACTCCAGTCTAGAAGGCTGGGCGGGGCGGGGGGGGCTTACTTACCGTGCTGGTGGTATAGCCTGCGTCGCCCCAGAGGATGACACCAGCCGCGCCCAGGGCTGCACTCTCACCAATGGTGGAGATGAGATCCATCTATGTGGGAGGGAGGTAGTCACTGGGGAAGACTGAGACCACAGGGTGAGGACCAGGCAGGCTGGACAGGCCCCCTGTTCTGACCTGCTCAGTACCTCAGCCCAGTACCCCTTCCCACCCCCAAGCAGAGGCTGTCTCACTTTCTCATTAGATGTTCAAGTCATTTGCATGCCTACCTTGGTCTCCATTTCCCAAGCTAACGACCCACTTGAGCCGAAGATATATCAAGATGAACCCCAAAGGCAGAATGCCTAATTCCAAGACCCCGCTTTGCCCTAGATATGCTGGGAAGCTTTGGGCGAGTTTCTCAGCATTTCTGGACCTCAATTTTCTTATTTGCAAAATGGAGATAATGATGCCACCCTTTCACAAGGGTACAGAGAGAATGACAGTGGTTCCCTGGGGAAGAAGGCGGGGTCCTGGGAGGCACATACCTCACTAAGCCCCGTGAGCTTGCGGCTATAGGTGGGTCGTGTGAAGACGTAGACCGGGAGTGCATGGTTGGGGTGGTGGGTGTGAGCCACACGAAGAGCCTCCTGAACACGGAAGCTGACAAAGTTGCGGCCGTGGGTGGAGGACTTGAGTGTCTCGTCCAGGTAGACAGAGGGGAAGAGGGCTGTGCTCTCTGCCCACAGCCAGGCCAGCTGGTCGTTTCGGGAGACCTCAACGTCAGGGCAGCGGCCTGTATAGGTGTCCCGGTTATGCACATAATCATGGTTGTAACAGTCCGGGAAGAGGTAGAAGCCCCAGAGGTGCCGAGGCCGAACAGCCTTGACAAAGCGCAGTGTCTCCAGCATGAACTGTCGTGCAGCGAATTCAAACTCATACTGCGCCTGCTTGACCACACGATCTGATGGCCAGTCAGGGTGGCGAATAGCCACCAACTGGCGTGATGATTGGCGGTATATATCCTTGTCCTGCCAGTTGCGCACCCACACAGGCCGCCAGGCCTCCCAGTCAATAACTGCCAGGCCTGCAGGCTCCTGTGTACGAATGTAGTGCTCCACGTGTTCCTGCAGCATCTTCAGATGTGCCCAGAGGCTGCCATTCTGTGGCACGCCACCGTGCACTGACCTCCCCACTGAACTGAAGCGGGGATACAAGCCCAGCCGGTCATGGTAGAAAATGGTGATGTTCTGGTTTACAAAACCCTCATTAGGTGAGGCCTGCACATCAAAGGCCTTCAGGTCCAGTGGCACCTTGAGGCGAGGGCCACAATCTTGTGTGGGCACGTCCCATGCTACCACAAAAGGCCGGCCTGTAAAGATGGGAGGTGCTGTGGGCTTGAGCTGGGTGGCCCATGCCGCCGCCAACACCACAGCCAGTGTGATGGCAGGGCCCAGGCCTGCCCACATGCTGGGGGCTGCAGGAAAACGGTGTCACCTGCCTGGCACCAGCTCAGGAACTAGGGGAAAGATGAGAGATAGCAAATCAGTCTAGAGAATCACAGAGGTGCCCACCCCAAACCCATTCACACTCCCCACACCCATGCTGTGTGAGGCTCAAGCCTGTTCAGACCCTATTATGGAACTGTAACAGGTTTGAAAGACACAGGAGGAAAGGGAAGACACCCTGGGAACTCACTGCCAGGAGCATAGAACTCCCTACTGGAGCAGGTGGCTTATCGCTGGGCAGAGACTTCTGGTATGTGTGACTCTCAGAATTGGCCGGCTGCACTACGGACTCGCTGCCCAGAGATACAGATGCCTGCGTA
Source organism: Suricata suricatta (assembly GCF_006229205.1). Taxonomy (NCBI): domain Eukaryota; kingdom Metazoa; phylum Chordata; class Mammalia; order Carnivora; family Herpestidae; genus Suricata; species Suricata suricatta. Next base: position 18,854,739 of record NC_043711.1, read on the forward strand.
CCACCCAAAACATGGTTTCAGAGAGCCTCGAACCCGCGTCCCACTTTGTATTCCGTGAAGAACTCCTGGTCCAGGAAAACGATAGCGTTCGGATAAGGCAGGGAATAGATCATACAGCCACAAGGAAGCTGGAATACAGCCGCGGTGCTATTATGTGTATAACACCCGTCGGGCAGAAAGGCGAGAACGTCAGGACTTTGTCTCGAGCGCACTCTCCCAAGCTTGGTTGAGGCCCACCGGGACAAAGGGGCGGCGGACCTCCCTCGGTGGGGCCGGCAGACCGGCCCTTCCCGTCGCAGCCACCCCGGAATGCGCCCCCAACCGCCGGACGGGTCCCGGGAGCTCACTCCTCCCGGCCTTTGTGCGGGACTCCGCCCCCGCCCCACACGTGGGGCCAGTGCCCGGCCGGGTGGGGGTTGGGTCCCTGGGCCGCCCCTCTGGACGCATCCCCTTGAGTTCAAAACCCAGCCTGCGGGGAGAAAGCTGCTAGGCTTGCACTGCCCACCCTCACCTCGCGCGGGGCGCTGCCGGGACCCACGCCATGGCCACTGCCATCCCTGGCCCAGCACGGCACGCTCCGGCCGCTTGCCTAGGCGCAGCCCCGGCTCAGCGCCTCTGCTGCTCCGCCCCCCCCCTCCACCCCGGTCTGCGGTCCCTTTAAGAATCCAGCGCGGAGGGGGGCCTGAGGCAGAACTTGTGGCCGGGGAGGGAAGGTGTTCCCGATTTTCGCCCAGCCAGTGTCACGTTTCGGGCTCCAAGGCCCCCAGATTCTCCGTCGAGGGACGTGGCCATCCATCTGGGGCCGTGAGGACCTTCCAAACAGGGCTTTCTTCTGGAATCTTAGGCGCGAGCGTCAGTCAGCCCAAGGTTTCCTCCCCCACCAGCTCGCTGTCGGTGGTACAGTCTACCCGCCGGCTGCGCTACCAGCCACTTAAAGGGACAGCTTGAGTCGAGAGTCGCGTTGGGAATAAAGAAGGAGGTGTACCTCCGCCTGTCCATAAGGTGGTGCTGCGGAACCCGGGGCCTTGGCTGGGGGCAGCAGAGGATCTGGCTCTGCACCCGCGATTATAGTTCCCAGCAGTGGATCCTTAGTTTGGGAAGAGGGATGGGGGCCAGAGCCAATCTTGGGTCTTCAGGACAGTAACGCCCAGTCCTCTATGGATCAGGGGGCCTCCCGACCCCCGTGCCAGGTCTGAAGGGAAGCCCCGACCCCTACCAGACTGAGGGAGGGGGCCAAGCACCCTCCCCTTTGCCCATCCTAGGCAGGCCCGAGGCAGTGATTGTCTTGGCAACATGAGCTGTGGGTTGCAGCGTGGCCAGCCCCACTGGGGGTTGGTAAGCCCAGCGGGCCCTGGGGGTTGGGCCTCCTGCCTCCAACTTGCATAAGGGACAGGCCAAGGCCTCCGGTTCTCTCCTGCCCAGTCTCCGTGGAGGCTTGTAGGAACCGCCAACTGCCTCCCCGCCCCCCCCCCCCCCCCCAAACTCCTAGGAGTCTACTACCCTTCCAGAAGTACCTGGCCCGACTGCAGAGAAAAGCCCGCCTGGCAAGGGGACTCCCCCGGGCCTTCACCGGTGTCACCTTTGCCCTGCAAGCCCCCAACTCTGGGGAGTAGGCTTGGAGCTGGACCAGGGCGAGACCTCCCTGCCTCTTCCTAGATCCTCTCTTCCGTGCAGGGATCAGCTCCCCAAAGGGCCCGGTTCTGCACCGCCAGCCTTTCTGAGCGCTGGGGAGAGGGAAGGAGAGCTCCTGTGAGCAGATCTATGGGGGTGCAGACCAGTCGCCTGCACTGGGCTCACCTGTGTGGGAGCCCGTGGGCCCCAGTAGGTCGGCGGCCTCCCTCCTTCCCCGGGTGAGCCTCTCCAGCTAAGCTACTCACACCAGCTGCTGCCCGCTGGGCAACCCGCCGGCGACTTGATAAACTCCATCCCCTCCCACCCGCTCCCGCCTCCCACCCCAGCCCGTTTTCCTCACTTCCTGCTGCCCCTCTGAGGAAAGGGCCAGGAACAGGCGGGTGAGGGGGGAGCAGGGCAGGGGAGGGGACCGCTTGATCCTGTTTCCCACCGACAAGCCCCGTTGCTGACCGCCCCTCCCCCCAAGCCCTGGCCCTGTGAACTGCACAAAGTGACAGGAAGACTGTGGGACCTGGCTCAGGTGACAGCCTCCACCCTGCCCACAGCTTCCTAACCCTGAAAGCTCTTCTTCCCTTGGGGTTGAGGTCTATTTTCAAATCCAGTAGCCTGTGGATGGAGGGGCCCCTGTGGTGAAGGAGTTTGGGGGAGTCAAACTATTTGGTGGATGCTTGGCTGACGGTCCCCCAAAGCAGGTGGTGAAGAAGGCAACCAGCCTCAAGGGGGTTTGGGGGAACTTCCAAGAGCTGAGTCAATTTTTTTTCCGCTGAGAGCGGAAGCATCCCAAGTGTGACAGAATGGACAATGTGTTGATATGTGCGACTCTACAGGGTGGGGGAAGGGACAGGGACTGGAAAGGGTCTATAGAGTGCTCTCCTGCTGGAGGACATTCTTAGGTGGACTTCACTGAGACACTGCAGAGTAGGTAGCTCTTATAACTGGGGTGAGAAAAGAGCTGTGTTTCCATGGGAAGGGGGTGGGTGCCATTACAGGGCTGTAGCCCCAGGGAGGGCTGAAGCAGTCCCAGCAGACCTGTTTCAGAGGGGTGGACAAGTGTGCATACCCTCAAATTACCCTGAGCCTACCCCCACTCACCCTACTGGCACACCTCCCTGATGCTTGGGCCCCTCTCCTAACAGAAGGCTGTGTTAGCCTGGGCAACTGGGGGAATTGGGTCCACACTCTGGAGTCTGCTGGAGACTCAAGGAGTCCATGACAGGGCAGGGGAGGGTGTGTCCCTGTACCATTGTGCTGGCTCCACAAGGGACACAAGCCTTGGAAGCTGCGGCTGTGGAGGCCCCTAGGGAAACAAAGGCCAAACCAGACTGTCCCAGGGCAGGGACACTTCCTCAGGCGGCCAGCAGGAAGGAAGTGAGCACAGCCCAGTGGAAGGGAGTGGGGAAGCACTGCCCTGACCCCCATTGTTTCTAGCTTTGGGGTCAGCTGGGGCAGGCCCAACACAGGGAGTTCCCCCACACTGGGATAGCGGTGATGGGATGCCATCTGGCATGGCAGAACCGTGGCCCTAGGGCAGTAAGGAGGACAATGGAGGATGATAGGGCCTATGTCTGGCATCTTATCAGGAAAGTGGGAAGGTGCTCAAAGAACTACACAGGCCAGGCTGGCACAGGATGATCCTGCTCCAGACTTGACAAGTTTAAGCCTCCAAAAGACTGGCAGGCCAACCCCCTAAACCCAGAACCCCATGTCCCTGATCTCCCTCCTCCCTAGCTGGAAGTTGGGATCACAGCCAAGGGTTAAACCTAGCAGAGAACCAGTCTTATAGCAGAGCCTGACAAGTGCAGGCTGAATGTCCACAGAGGGGCAGCTGCAGATGAGAACACAAGGTCAGTAGGGAACATAAACCCCAAGCCCACTCTCTTGGTGGTATCCACAGGCAGTCCTGGGAAGCAGGTAGGTTTGGGCTACAGAGCCTGGCAGTATGCCAAGGAGATGGTGGCAACCATCTGATTGTTGTCTACCTAAGATGGGTGGACCTAAGATGGCTCATGCTATGACCTCATGAGGAGTCAGCTTGCACTGCTGGGTGCCAGACAGCTGTTCCAGAACTATCTGGGGTCATGCTCTCACCTCAGGTCAAGCAGGTAGGGCCAATCCCCAGTGAAGCACCTGGGAAGCTTTACAATTCCAGGACACAATAGGAGAATGTCCCTCCATTCTGAGGGGCCTGCAGTGAGGTCTGTGTGAATACACTGCCACCTGCTGGTCACAGCTGGGATGGCCACAGGCTGGGCTCAGGCTTACCTTGGGCCTTCAGGATAAAGATGGGGGTCACCAGAGCGGTCCAGGACTACCCACAAAACCCAGGTGGTGGTCTAGACACTGGATGTCACAGTGGATACCACTCTTGTATGCAGGGTCTACAAATAATTTTATTGAAACTAAACAAATAACACAAGTCTTCTTAGATTAGGGGCCACCTGTCCCAAGCCATTTCCCACACTCTTAAAAGCACAGAACTTAAACAGTAAGGAATTAAAAAAAAATAATAATTTCAATGTAGAAATCAGACTCTGCCCCAACATCATGGACTAGACTATTTACAAACTTTCACATTTTAAGTATTCCTTTATGGTTGATCTCTCCTTTCTGTCCCTACAGGGGCTCCAGTACCTTCCCTTGACTGATCCTGAGGGATAGGTATATTTAGGGAAAGGGGTGGTGGGTTCCTTATAGCTACTGGCACCAGCCCTAGGGTGCTGTTCCTCACCAGTGGGTGGCAGATGGTCTCCCAATGGCAGGGGTGTGTGGGGGGCTGGTACAAAGGCAAGGAGGATTAGACAAAGTAGGTGGGTTGGTACAACTCCCCATAGGCACAGGCATCCATAGCCCTTCCTGATCCCATCGGAGGCTCTCTCAATGGGGGTGGGGGTAACAAGTAGTTGCAGTGGGGAGGGATCAGCCCAGCCCTGGGTGGAGGGAGAATCCTCCTACACCAGTCCCATCTCCTATTAACAGCTGGCAAACTGTCCATCCATCTGAGAGTGGGAACAGATGAGCAGGTAGACAGGAAGAATCAGGCTTGCACTGCCCCCAGCCTCTGTCCAACACAGGAGGAATCGAGGTAGCAAACGGCTGAAATGCTCCAACAAGGGGGTAAGGGAAATGAGGGAAAGGAAGTTCCCGCTTGCATACAGTTCCCGTAGCCCAGGGGCTGGAAGAAGGCAGACCTTGCTTGTAAAGTGCTGTAGCCCCTAACAGTGCTGGGCCCTAGGCAAGCTTGGAAGAAAGCAGGCCAGGCAAGGGTACAGGAACCAGGCATTCCTGACCAGCATATGCCCTGCCATGCTCCTTGTAGGGATTGCTGGGAAAGGTGGGCTGGTAACTCTGTCATTAGCCCTCGCCAGCCGCCAGCCACCTCTTGTCCACATACAAACCAATACCCGACCGATATTGCAGGACTGCCCCGCTTACAGCTGAAGGTTCTGGGCCAATGCAGTTTGTTCAGGGTTGTGGCCCCAGCTTAGGTTCCTTAATGGAAGCCACACCTTGAGCCTGGGGGTTTCTTGCTGGGGTAGGGAGTGCTTATGCCTGCCTCTCCCCAGGCTCACACCTCATAGAGGATCACAGGAAAATCCACGTGGATGCGGGGAGGATCCAGCTTCACGATGCCCTGCCATGAAAACAGAGGCTAGTGAGGGCCAGCTCCTCCCTCAAGAATTCCCACCATGACAGCAGACCCCATCTGGGTCTACCTCCACACACTCAACATAGGCTCAAGGACCACTGCCCTAGCCTCTCACCTGAGGAATCAGGTTCTTATGTACCCGCCTCAGCTTGGCCCGCTTCTGCCCATTCTTGGTGACGATTGTCTCCTCGTAGAACTCATGAGCCAGATCCCCATCCTCATCATAGAACATGGAGCTGTGTAGAGAGAGAGGGAACAGGCTGGGCTGGAGCCCCACACCCAGTCATGGCAAGTGACCAGACTACCAGGAAGTGTGCCCGCCTCCAAATGGGGAGGAACCACTTTGATGGAAGAGAGGATAATATGCCTAAAAAATCCCTTGTTTAAGGTATGGGGTCTACTAGAAGCAAGTGGGGAGTGGGGTGGTAGCCAGTGCTACTCTGTCAGGCCTCAGGAAGAGAAATCCTATCAGAGCACATTGTCAAGGCAGCCAAGGCCAGTTCTCATCACTGGTTTGTTCAGCAAAAGTAGCCATTCCAAAATCAGGCCCTTGCCTTCACCCAGGGTGGGTGAAGCATGACAGCCTGGGCGTGTGTCTCACTCCAGAAGATACTACTGGCCCTGGGCCAACCTGAGATGGCAGATACCTGAGCTAAGCGGGACCCTAAAGGGAAAAAGTTTGAATCCTCCCCTCCCCGACCCCAGGTGGCTGGTCTAGCCAAACTACCACTGTTGGGTTTCCCTAGTATCTACAGCCAGATCTCCAGCATCACCTGAGTACCATTTTCCCGGACCCACCAGGGCAGGCCAATCTAGAGCTCCTGTCTGGACCCATGGAAAAGGGAAGGTCAGTGCTCTAGATCTTAAGAACATACCTGGGTGGGGGTCTTTGTTCCCAGGCTCCATTCTCAACACTAGAACCCAGTCCTACTTTCCTGGCTACTACCCTCAGAGGTCCAATGTCATCACGGTAGGTAACGGAAACAGCCAAATCAGAGGGTTAGTCTTCCTTTAGAATTGGGGGAGAGGGAGCCTAGGAGCCTTCAACTTGCAGGCTGGGCTGGAAGGGATGAAAAGAGAGCTTCCAGTCTCAGGGAGGCCCTACCTCAGTTTAAGAGTACAGAGGGCCTACCTTACCGACAAGCCTCAGGCCCTTTCCCTAGAGAGACCGTCAGAGCAGCCAGGTCGCCAGGAGCAGATTGCCCTGCTTTCCCCACCCCTTGCTCCCACAGAGGCCCGAAACATGGGACTCCTCCTGGCTCTGGACGGAGCTCCCTGTGACGCGGGGCGTCCCGCCGCCCGCCTGTCCTCCCCGGGGCGGAACCCGCGCCCTTACCCGCGGCGCGTGAATACGAAGGGGGGCACGACTCGGCCTCGCGGCCGCACCAAAGCTTGCTCAGCGGCTGCTGACTCCGGGCCGCCGCCCCCCGCCGCAGAGGCGAAGGGCCACAGGCCCCGAGCTTTGGAGCCACTGGCGCCCATGTCAGGGCCGCCGGTGCATGGCGAGCCCCGCGGCCGCTTCGTTCTCACAGGGCCGTCGGCGCCACCATACCCTGCTTCGGCCTCTACTCGCAGGTGCTTCCGCCGCTGCCTTCCGCAGGCTCCGCTGTCTCCACGGAAACCTCACTTCCGCTTCCGCACGCCCCGCACGCCCCTCCTTTGATTGGCTGCTTCTCTCGTCGGTCTGCAGGGCAGGACCAATAGCCGCTCTCAGAAGCTAGGCATCCCAGTAGGCATCGCGATACGTCAGATCCCAGCAGGCTACAGTCTCTCCAGCAGGGACAGCTCCCACCCAGCAATGTGGAGGTTGGGTCCTCCTGGTTTTTGCTTGTATGGCGCCTCCGACGTTCCCGACTCCCAGAGGTCAGGTCCAGTGGGCCTGCCCAACCACTGGCTTCCCCGCAACCAGCGCTTTAGGACTGTCCCAGGCCAGGCCGCGCATTGCCCATCTGGCCTCATTTTATTCCCACACCGCTTCTGTGATCACTGTCTCATTTGGAGAAGAAACCAAACCTAAAGAAAAATAATTGGCCAAATGTATGGCTACATCTAGGTCTGAAGAACTTCTAATTCAGTGTTCTTTCCAAACCCACTAGAATGCATACTCCACGAAGGCAAGAATTAACAGCTGGACCTTTGGTACAGTGAACAGTGTTTGGTCCACAGCAGTAGCTCAGTAAACACTTGGAGAAAACGCTCCTAGCAACTGTGTGTGTGTATGTGTTTGTTGGGATGCTTGTAGGTTCCTTAAGGTCTAGCTTATATTGTTGCCTTTACCACCCAGCAGCTGTGTGTGTGCGCACGTGCGTGTTGGGAGGCATGTGGGTTCCTTAAATTCTAGCTTATGTTGTTGCCTTTACCACAACCTGAGCCCCAGGGTGGTGAGTGATGACAGTAAATATTCGTACCCCACACCCTTCACAAATTGGTCATATGGTGACTTTGAAAAGGTGCTCTGTGAGCCCGTCCATCACCCTTGGCAGCCACTGGTGTGAGGGGCAACTGCAGTTGAGGGCCCATAATAAAGAGTTCAAAAGCAGAATTCTCAAATCTTTATTCAGACACTTCTCTCAGGCCCCAGGCCCTGATGATGACTGTCACCCCCACCCCCTTCCCCACAGGAGGCATGCAACTGAGGCAACAAAGTATTACATACATTCACACACATCATCAAAAATAACTGAGGGAAAGACCCTCGCTCTGATTGGCAAACAAGGCACGGACCTGGACCAGTGCTCACACTCACACAGACCCTGGCCTAGGGACATCCTCCTTGGAGGAGGCACTGAGGCACTGTTGCTGCACCATGAGCCAGCATTTGCTGACCCCAGGGTGTGTGAGGAGACAGAGGCCACTGTAGAGGGAAACCTAGGCTCTTTCCCAATGCCTGCCTTACCTCGAACACCAGTCCTTGGTTCCACTAGGGCTACCCTGACACCCCATCCAAGACCCAAAACATACGACTTTTCCCCATAGAGGAAGGCCCTCATCCCTGAAAACATGACCCTATTCTGTTTGCAGCGTCTCCAAGATTCTAGTATCAGAGACAAGAAGTAAGGAGACTTCTGTCTGCTCTATCCCTGCTGCAAGCCTGGAGCAGCTTCCCAGGGCAATCCTGGCCCTCCATGGCCCACTGCACAAAGGGCAGAAGAATGCAGAGCCATGCTCTGCTACACCTGTGGGTGGACACAGGGGGTCAGCTCCTTTGCTGTTCTCTGGGCTCATTCCCCCAGTAAGAGAGGGCCTCCATGCACACTCATTCTTCAGGCCACACGGGCCCTGTCACACTCACACGGCACGCCCTTGGCGCTGCCTACTCTCCTCTTTTCACTCAGCGGTACAAGATGTCACCCCAGGGGACAGGCATGCAGGGCTTCCTGGATCTTCTGACGGCAATAGGAGTACTTTTGCAGGATTTGGCGGAGGTGTTCCTCTTCCTCCCGCTGCAGGATGCGCAGGAAGTTGTGTAGCTCAGGCATGCTAAAGGCATCCCACTGCAGGTGCGGGGGGGCGGGGGACACACAGGATGCATCAGGCATGGCCAAATCAGCAGACCCTCCCCAGAGAAGAGCAGCAATCACATCACACAGCTAGGAAGGGACTTTCTAATGTTATTAGGTTCTTGCCTGAATGGTCTGTGCTATGATTCTTGACAATAATCTGTATAGAAGATGGGCCCCACAAAGTAGGGCAGTTGAAGACACCTCGAAGACAGGCAACCAAATTAGATGTTCCCCAGGTACCTATGGACAGGTCACACCCACACTCTGACTCTAACACTACTCCCCAGACCCAATACTTTGGAGCCAGAAGGCTTCCAGGTAAAAAGTCCTAATGCCTGAACAGGAGCCTCCATGACATCCTGGGCCCAGCTGTGTGGTTTTGTTCTCGCTTGGGAATCACCATAGTATTCATGGATTCCTGCATCTCCTGAGGACTTTCCACAACAGAGAAGAGCAGACCACCAAGATGATTCTTTCTGGCCTCTTGGGACAGGCCTGTGACCTTGGCTTGAGTGGCCTAAAAGGCCTCAGTTTAGCTACAAGGCTCACATACTCCTGGAGAGGCTTGTAGGGCTTTCTCTCCAGTCCTATTTCTCCTCCCAACCTTACTGCTGCTGCAACCCACTAGCCCTACCCAGTGACAACCAAGAAACTAAAGAGGGCTGTGTACTCACATTTACCTCCCCAGAGTCATTCTCCTTGAGGACAAAGCTGAGGGCCTTCTCGCTGGGCCCTGCAAGGAGCCGCAGCCGCAGGGGTTGCTCATCATCTGACAGCTTCCGGAGGTACACTGAGGGCCAGGCAGGGAGAAGAGTATTTGATTAGAGTCAGGCCCAGCCTACTCACCCTCTCACACATGATACATGAATGTATACCCTCATACAGTGGGGTGGGGTACCCACCTTGGCCATGGCGCTCAGCCCGCTCAAAGAGTGCAAACTTGCGGGGGTCATCCACCACTAAGAACTTGCGCAGTAGGGCCTCAATGACCTCGCGTGCCCGTGTGCGTGACAACACATGCAGATGCTTGACGGCATCCTTGGGCAGGTAGAAGGAGGTGCGGCGCCTCACAGTTGTGCCGCGTCCTGGGCCCCGCTGGGCATCCTGCAAGGAGGGTGGCTTCTTGCTGGAGGGCACCGAGACAGGGCGTACCAGCTTCAGTTGAACCTTGATGAAGCCTGTGTAGGAGCCATCCTTGTTCTGAAGAGGAAAAACCGAACATGGGTAGGTTCCAGGTGAGATGGAACAGATAGACCCCGCCAGTCCATTTGGGGCTAGGCTGGGTGCAAATAAATCACTGCTTAGGCCCACCCAAGAATATCTTAGCCATGACCTTTTGGGAATCAGGTACATAGCTGGGTTCTTGCTCCTCCTCGCATCCCCGTCCCCTGGCTGTCAACTCACCAGGCTCATGAAAAGGTTGCTGTTGATCTGGCTATTGTACTCCTTGATCTTCTGCTCAGTCTCAGCCTGAGAAAGGTCAGGTGTCTCCCACTCCACAGGCTCGTCCTGAAAGATGGGCCAGGGTGGACATAGGGCCCTAAAAGATCCCATCCCACTGCAAGGTATGTCACAGACATTCACAGGGAGGTGAATCCAGATTGGCTGCTTTGAAAAACAGCCTCTGGGACAGCCTTTGAAAACTGACCACAAAGTCCTGATGAGAAGAACCCATCACTGCTCCTGGTTTTGCATGCTACAGATGGACACAGCAAAGGCGGAGTCATGTTGCTTCCTTATGCTGCCTACATGGGGCCTCTTCAGCACTGAGTGAGGCCCTGAGATAACCTTAAAACCAAAACAACTGAAGCTAAAAGGCCAGGGGCCAGGAAAAGATGTGGGATTCTTGTTGACAGTAAAACCACCTTTCAACTGCACAGCTGGATTCTAGTGCCCTAGTTAGATGGGGTCAAGGGTGTCCTGGAGAAAGGAGACCACTTTGCCCTGGCCAAGGCCCAAGACCACAGAGCAAGTGGCATGGGGACTGGTGCATACCAGGAGCCCAGCCAGCTGTGGGTATGAGGGTAAGGGTAACTTCTATAATATTAACACTGGTGGGGGACTTGGGGCCAGCCCTGCATGTCTCACACATAGTGAGGAAACCACTGTGATTTGATCTTGACCCAAACTGCACAAAAGGCAGCTTCAGACCAGGCTCCAATCTGCCTCTTGGTAAAGCCTGTCCCCCAAGTGCCAAACAGGTAGGCTTTTGCACCTCATCCCACCTTTCTGGAGGATTAACCCAAAGAATTTTAGCTCTACCATTCAGCCCTTCCCCCACTCCTCCAGGGCTGGATTCTTGTCAGAAGGGTGGAGTACTAACCAGCGCAGCCAGAGCTCTGCATTACTTTTTTCTACCAAACTCCCTGGCTCCATTGCATCAGCCTTACTTCCTGTTGACGTCAGGTCCTGGTTGGAATGGAAGTCTCATAGACACAGCTGAGATCACTGCTGACCAATGCTTTGTCCCAGGGGAGTTCTTACAGCTGGTCTCCTGCAGAAAACCTTGTACCCAGCTCTGAGCCCAGGAGGGGCAGGCTTCTCCCTAACTGCTGCTTTGGAGCCCCTACACTTAAACCATCTGATTGGGACAAATAGTGTGGACAGATAAGAGGGTGCTCTTCACCTAGAACAGCTTTTTAGCAGTATGCTCTTTACCTAGAACCTACCAGTAAGTGTGTGACACTGAGGACTGAGGCTGGGACCTCACAGGCAAAAGATATTGGGGGAGGAGTGGGAACTGAAGCCTATTTGCTCCCCTAAGTTTCAAAAAGTCTCCTGGATGGAGGAAAGCACTAAGAAGGGAAAACTCTAACAGAAATCTTATAAGAAACAAGGAGAAACCATCTAAGAATGGTAAAGAACAAATGGTGTGGGCCCTGGGAAAAGGGAGATCTGGGGGGGCAAAATGAAGGCTAGAGCCTGGGAATACAGGGTGGATGTATTTGTTCAGGCCCAAGGAGAGGGCTTGGGACAGGAAGGAGTATCCGGATGGGAGGGTACTAAGGGCAGAAGGAAGGCTGAGCAGACTCCAATATCAGGGCAAGAAGAGAATTCTATTTACAGAACGGTGGGCAAAGAGATGGCACCAACTTATTTCCTTTGCTTGTGATGGCTCTGAGCTCCAGCCTGAGGATAAGAACATTTGCTCCTTCCTCTTCCCTTTCCCGGTTACCCAGAAGCCCTGGACAGGGGTGCAGTGACCTATGTTCTAGCCCCTTCCCCTCTCTAAGTGAACCTCCCTAAGTACTGTTTTCCCCCAGCCTCCTTTAGTATCTTTACTCATAAAACAAGGGAGCTGGACTGGAGGCACTGCACTGTCCTACCAGGATTCTAGAGAAAGAAAAGTTTCTTTTCCCACTTCCAAAGCTTCCCACGGGAGGATTCTTTTTTTTTTTTAAAGAGAGAGAGTGCCGGTACGCGTGAGTCGGCGAGAGGGGAAGAGGGAGGGAAGAGACAGAATTTGAAGCAGACTTCATGCTCAATGTGAAGCCCCATGTGCTTGAGCCCACAACCCTGGCATCATGATCACAATCTGAGCCGAAATCAGGAGTTCCTTCGCTCAATCAGCTGAGCCACCCAGGAGCTGGAGGATTCTAACAGCCACCCCAGTGGTGTGCACAACAGGACTATGGAATTTCCCTTCTCCTGCACTACAGTGGCCCACCTTCCACTCTGCCACTGTCCATAGTGATGGTTTTTATTTTATATATAATTTGGGACTCCCCAGTCTCCTTTTCAATTGGTGTCTTGTAGTTTTTGCACTATTCCACAATGGAAAATGTGTCAAGCCTGAGTGACAGGATCCACACGCAAACCTTGCACCCAAATCTGGGCTGAACTTTTGAGCAAAATTTAATCTAAAGAGTATATAATTTTCATCTAAAGAATCACCCACAGGTCTCTTTGTGACTCATGTAAGGAATTCCACCCCATTGCCGCTAGGCATTCTGGGCTTTACCGTCCCCATCTCATCTTCTGACGCTCTCTCCAGGGTGCTCCCCTGAGGTGTACTCGCTCCAGAATAGTTATCTGAGTTTGGCAGTTACACTCCTGGCACACAGCACAGAGGTTTCTGATAATGAGAACGCCTAGGAGGCTTGGAGAGGAACAGCTGCTCCAGCACATTTTATAGTCCTGGATTAGTAACCCCTATCTCTCTTGACCCCTCCTCTGGGTCTTTTTCAATCTAGTCTGCCTCACCTCAAGTGGATAAAATGCTCCTGTTTGCTTTCAGTCCAGACCATAACTAGGCTTCTTTCTCATCCATTCCCAAATGCCCTTCCTCCAGATCCACACCAATTTTAGTATATGTACTGCCGAAAAGAGCACCCCAGCCAGGTCCACTCCAGAATTCTCCGCGTTCTAGCAGCTGGTGACAGGCCCGACTGGTAAGAGAGGTGGGGACTCAGTTGGCTCCGTCAAGAATTACAAATGGAGAGGCCCGAAACTTCCTTTGCCTTTCTCTCCTAAACAAAACTTCCCAATTCCAGGCGAGGACACCTCCCCTTCCACTTCCTCCCACCCCGCCCCCATCTCCCAGAGAGGAGGTGGGGGCGTCCCAACGCGGAAATCGAGGTGCTAGTCCGGACTGCGCAGTCGGCTTTAGTCATAGTTGAATAATGCCGGTCCCCGCTCTACCCCAAGCCATGTAGCCGCTTCCCCTGGTTGAACCGGTCTGTGACAGAGACAAGGCCTCAGCACCCGGCACCAAGGCGCTGAGAGCCGGGTACAAGGTTCCGAGGGCTGGCCCGGGGCGGTCTGGAGTCCCCGCCTATAAACTCAAGCCGGCAATTTAGCGGGGAGGGGCAGGGTCCCAGAGATCTTCACCAGCCCGCCGCCCGCAACCCGGGCCCCAACCTGGTCCCGACGCGGCCTGCGTGCCAGCGAGGTACGCGCCGTGAAGTACTGCTCGAGCTCCGAGTCTGAGTCCTCCTGGCTGCAGTAGCCACTGCTTGTCGTGCTGCTCCAGGTCATCTCGAAAGAAGGCGTCCCTGCATCCGCCTCGCCCATCGCCGCGCCCGCCTGCCAGCTCCCTGAACCCCGTGCGCCCGTAGCCTCCAACCACCGCCCCAGACGCGGGTGCGCGTGCGCCGGGATGTGGATTCGCGCCGCAACCGTTAACACTGAAACGTAGACAGCCAGGATCTGGCTCTCATCTCATTGGGAAGGAACATCGAAGGGCGGGGTCATACACGCCACGCCTCCAGGAATGACCTAATAGCCCCGGCAGCTCAGCTCAGCTCCACCTCGCAGACCCCACCTCTCTTGGGGAACAAGTCGGCGCGTGTGCGCATGTGCAACAGCGTGGCCTCAGGACCGGATGTGGATGCGGTAAGGTGCGGAAATTGAGTGGCGGCCGAGTCTGGGCGATTCCGGGCAGTTCGCGGGGAGTCAGCTTACCCGGAACCCCTTCGAGCCCGCGCGCAATTAGCCACACTCTGTCGCGAGATAACTCACTGTTAGACCACTCATTGAATGTAACCCCGGGCAGTCCTAGGCATCTCCTGCAATGCGGCCCGCTGGTCTTCGTGCCTTTCCCGTACACCCCCTTGCCCCGCGCTCACCACATTGGTGTCCCGCTCCAGCGCAGATTCCCAGCCCAGGTCCCGGGGCCCGCAGCAGTCCAGGCAGATGAGCGCGCGGCAACGGTAGTGGCAGGTGAACTTGCAATCTGCAGAGAGGCCTGGCTGTGAGGCGGCGGAGTCCCCAGTTCCAGTTCAGAGAAACTTTCCGGAGGACGGAAGAGAAACCCCTGGGATGAAGGCCGTTGTTCGCCAGGCTCTACATGACCGGCCTTATCTTAGGTCCCTTTACCTCTCCCCCACCGCCCCCCGCTGTTATACAGATTCCACTGTTGGTTCCCTGGTGTCTGGAAACTTGGTGGGAAGGCCTCAGGCAGTTACAGATCCAGGCCTGTTAAACAGTTTTATCTCTAGCACCTAGGGCAGAACTTCCCTCTTCCGCATTGTCAATCACCCTACCTCTGCCCATTTACTTGAAGGGAAAAAAAATCTTTTAACTTTTGTTCCCCTCTGTCACCTCTCTACACCCCCTCACACCATAGCTTACTAACATTAGACTGCACACACTCTAATTCCTCACCTTCACTCTCTCCTGTATCCATTCCAGTGAGGCTTTCCCCCTCCCTCCAGGAAACTGCCCTGGTTAGGGTCCTTAGCAACTTGTGCACAGTTGAATGCCAGGTCCCTTCTCCATCCTCATCTCAGCATCATTTAATGCTTGCTCCCCTTGGGCTTCCCACTACTCAAGTTTTCCTCCCATTTTTCTGCAGCTCCTGCTCAGCTCCTTTGGTTCTGTCTCAACTCCTAGATCTAACAGGCAGTGTGTCTGAGGTTCAGTTCAGTTCTGATCACTGTCCTGCTCGGTGTACTCACCTACCCCAGATCCAAGGTTCCCACTGTTGACTTCCCTCCTCAGATCAAACTGTGTGTCAACCCACCATGGCCAAAACGACTCTTCTTGCACTCCCCACCCTCCCTCCCCTCCCCAGAGCTCCTCATCTCAGCAAAAATCGCTACTCTCCCCATTTGAGGTAAAAAAAAAAATCCCAACCTACCCTTGATTTCCTCACTTGTCTTTGCTTCTGACATACACCCAAATTGTCCTGGATTTTATCTCTGTGACCATTTCATTTCTCCTTGGGAATACTGCAATATCTCATTCCTTGCTCACGGTTGGCATTCTGTCACAACTCTGGTGTTCAGGACAGACTCTTGTACTAGATGAGAGGATCTCTGTGCCTGCATAGGCCTGGGACTCTCTAAGTCCCTAAATGGGCCAGAGCAGTGATTCTCAACCCAGGCTGCCTATTGGAATAATCTGTTTTGTTTTTAACTCGATGATACGATCCCAGTGATTGATTCAACATGTCTCAGGTCCAGGCATAGGGGTTTGGAGGGCTGTAAAATCCCAACCAATTCTAGCTGGTGTATAGCCAGTGGCATCAACTTCTGCTTGCTGGTGAGTCCTGGGAGGGCAGAAGGACCGCTGGTGTGTGGTGTTTCATG
Organism: Suricata suricatta; assembly: GCF_006229205.1. Taxonomy (NCBI): domain Eukaryota; kingdom Metazoa; phylum Chordata; class Mammalia; order Carnivora; family Herpestidae; genus Suricata; species Suricata suricatta. The sequence goes on from NC_043711.1 coordinate 18,870,551, forward strand.
TTTTAGCCCCAGGTTGACTGGGTCTGCAATACGTATTGCTCAACAAAACTACTGCTTGCAGAGGGCCCACCCAAGGTACTTTCTCCCTGTCCCCATCCCATAGATGGGTAAATTCCCCTCATCCCAGAGATTTTGGAGAGGGACGTGGTGAGTGAATCTTTGGGAAAGGGCAGGACTAGGAACATGGATTTAGAGATTGGTCAGCACAATGCCTTTCTAAAGAAGAACCAAGACATTTTAAAGGAAAAGAGTTTGAGGGTGTCTGGGTGGCTCAGTCAGTTGAGCTTCCAACTTCGGCTCTGGTCATGATCTCACAGGTTTGTGAGTCCCAGCTTGGTGACCCGCGCTCTGCTGTCAGCCCAGAGTCTGCTTCGGATTTCTGTCCCTGCCCCCCTCTGCACGTCCCCCGCTCGCGCTGCCTCTCAAAAATAAAACATTAAAACATAAGATAAAAAGCTTGAAATCAGCACCGTTATTCATAGGCAGCCGCCTCTGCGCAACAGTGCCCCTGATGCAGGTGGAGTAAGACAAAGATATAAACCATCTATCTGCCTGCACTCTTACATGACGGGGCAAAGATAACGGACCTGGCCCGCCGGAACCAACCCTTCCGACCCCCTCCTTTGCGACTTGACAAGCAGCGACGGCGCTGCCCTTTGGCCGCCCTTTTCGCTCTTGCCAGCGTGCGGGGCTGCTACTCACGCGCGCACTGCAGGCCCTTGCGCACGACGCCCAAGATGAAGTCGCCGCAGAGGTCGCACCACGTGTGCGTGGCAGGCCCTGCGGGCTGGAAGTGGTGGCCGCGGCCCGCGACCAGCTGCCCTGCAGGATTACGCGCGATGCCCGGCGCGATGCGCAGCGCGTTGGCGCGCTCCAGCCGGGTGCGGCCCGGGCCCGCGCGCCGCACGGGTTCCAGTTCTCTCAGTTCAATGAGCTCAGGTTTCGTGGACATGGCCGGGTCGCGCCCGGACTCGCGCCGGCTGTCGGCGCGAGCGAGCACGGGGCGGGCAGGGCCGCGGGGCGGACCCTGATGCGGCGCCGCCCCCGGGATCAGGCAGGGCGGCGGGAGAGAACCGGGCCGAGCTAACCCGGGCCCGAAGCTGAGTGGGGCGGCAAGGTCTCAGAGTTGGACGCGATCTCGCAGAGTCCCCGCCCTCCGTTTCCTTTTCTCCTTGCATCCTGGGAGCAACACCCATCCTGCTGACGACGACCACCACCACCACCATCGCAAACGGCCACTCAGAGACAGTTTCTAGAGGCCAGCTTTACTGTGCTAAACCAGCAGAGTCCCCACATCCGGCCATTGCCTTTGCCCCCGCCCAGCCCTCCTGCTTGCTGAGGCAGCGCCCTCAGCCTAGCCGCTGGGTAGGGCAGGAAGTGGGGAGCGCTCTGCCGGGGTGGGGTGGGGGGACGGACATGGGTTGGCAGCTCTACCCTTCCCTGCTGTGCTCACCACCCAGGAAGCTGGGGCTCTGGCAGAGGCTAGGCTGAGATCCTGAGGTTCAGGGCACATTCTGAGTAGGTTGTAACGCATGGGTGGTTGGCCCTCAGCAGCTGTAGCCTTCACTTGGCTCTGTCACCTTGGGCTACCAAGACGCAAGCTTTTCCATGCTTCTCCCAGTGCTTGACTTGGCACTCCCTGTAGGCAGGTGGACTGTTGAGCATGCAGCCCTTGTGGGGGTTATGGAAGTGGGGCTTAGGAGTCCAAGGCCCTAGGATAACCTCACCTGCAGCAATACCATTCATTCTGGCATCGTGAGCAGCGTTTGGAGGCCTCTGCACTGCAGTAGGCACAGCGGGGCCGCTCTGGAGCTACTGCCTCTAGCACGTCCAGCCTGTAGGTCTCAGCCCATCTAGGAAAAGTGGTCAGGAAAGCCTGGCTGGGCCTGGCGGGTAGGGGTACAAGAGCACCACTGCCTGTGTCCATGCCTTCTTCATGCCTCCCACCCCTCCTGCCCACCCAGCAGGCCCCACCTTCGGGCCTGCAGCCGCAGGTCTTGCTCTGAGGGGCTGAATACATGCTGCAGCTGGTGTTTGGCAATAGCCTGCCACTTGCCTCTGTTCTCTCTTTCTAGCCGCTCCCAGATTTCTGGGATCTGAGGGAGAGAAGTGGAGTCTGGGAGGAGCTGGCAAAGTGGACAGTGGTCCTGAGCAACTAATTTCCCAGTCCCTACCTGTTCCAACACCAGGTCCTTCTTAGGGGGCTGAGTTTCAGTCAGGGCCAGGTGGGCCAGGAAGCCTTGCAGGTCTGCCAGGTTGGGCAGCTGGTCAAGCAGTGTGTCTGTGAGGAAGGCCCGAAGCTGTATGGAATCCAGGGGAGGCCAGTGTGAAGTAGTGCTAACCAGAGAGGACTTGGGCTGGGCTGGGTTGAGGTGTGTGTAGGGACCTTGTGCCACTAGCTGCTTCATCACTGAAGGTCCAAGGTCTGGAAAGAGGACTGGGGTTGATGTAGGTGGGCAGTGATAAACAGCAGGTATGGGGTGGGGTGGGATGGAGTGGTACCAATGCAGGAGGAGTTCCCCACCTTGAGTAGCTGTTCCTTGGCAAAGCTGGTGAGGCAGTAGCGGGCCCGGGCTTCGTGGCTTAGTAGCAGGTTGTACAGGGCAATCCATACCTGCCCATCCAACTTGCTCAGCTTTTGCTGCTCTGAGGGGCCCACTGTCTGCCAACAGCCACCCTCAAATCGCTGCAGCTTGCCTGGGGAGAAGAACCAGCACACTGGGAGCAGGTGTTGCACACTCTCAGTCAGACAGCTGCACGGGCTGGGGTGCTGCTCAAGTGCACGACTTGCCCAGGCAGGGGTGCTGCTTGCTCCAGAGCAGGGGAGTCCTTCGTAGTAGACATACTCTGCCTGCTGCAGAGCCCATGTCTAAGCCCATTTTGGGTGAGGCATCCTGGTATCCTCTGTGGGCTAATGGGCATAGTTTGTCTGTGTGCAAAGCTGCCCATCCCCACAAATCCTGGAGGATGTTCTGGAAGCAGTGAGCTGGGGCTCAGGCAGGTCAGGGAGGATTTACCTCCTTTCCGCTTGCTCCAGGGGCTGTGCTCCAGCAGTTCAACCAGGAGGCAGGGCAAGTTGTGGGTACTGAGCATGCGGTTCAAGATGCTCAAGGAAAGGCTATGGGTGGTGGTAGAGAGAGGTGAGCAGAAGCTATAGGCCCAGGCTCCCAGCCTTCCACTGAAGGTCCCATTCTGGCTGGAATACCCACCTGTCCACACAGTCTGTAATGTAGCGCAACACCGAGAGGGCCTTCAGTGCAATCTCAAACTCCATCAGTTCTGCCTGCTTCTGCAGCTCCTGGGGGGTGACATGGTGCTCAATCTGGGCCACCCCCCTGCCTGCTCAGGCCTCAAAAGAGCCTGGTCTAGCCATTGGCACCCCCAGGGAATCTCAGCCTACCTGCATGGGGGTGCTGTGCTGGGACTCCTCCTCCTCAGGAGGGCCACCATGGCTAGTCCGGGCCACCAGTAGAGTCAGTTTTCGGTGGCAGTAATCTATCAAGTCCAAGACAGTGTCCTCTGCTGACTCACACACCTCCTGAGAGGCAGGCAGAGGGGAAACATTCTGTCTCTGATGCTCTTCCCACATAGACACAACTTCCCTCTCTTCAGGCCCTTGTTGGGAGCAGTAGCCAGTGGGCAGGGCTGATGCCTCACCTTGTGGAAGAATACTGTCTCCAGAAGGTTGATGATAGAGGCCTCGTGGTGTACCTGTCAGATAAAGAGGACAGAGCCTGGGGCTACTGAAGGAAGGATGCTATTGCCAGCTCTCTTCTCTAGTCCAGGGCCCTCTAGAGGCGTGGGCAGGATAGGAACCAGGAGCCCAGCTCACCACCATGTATATGGGAAAAGTGTTCTGGGGCTTGAAGTCCTCCAGCCTGCACAGCACAGGGAACACCTTCTGCTTCCACATCTCCACTGTAATCAGCTCCACCACAAGTGTTGGGATCTTTAAGGGGGAGGGGAAAGGATGGATGAAGTAGGCATACCTTGGCCTTTCAACCCTCCTATGCCTGGCTCAGCCCAGCCTGACTCTCAAACTCTCTTGGGCTCCTAGATTCTCCCCAAAGGCACCTTCCCAGCTTCTCTCCAGTACCTTAGACCTTCATTTCTGGCTGTCCTCAACATCTCTGTGGGGACATTCTCCATGCTTCCTGTAATTGGCTCTTGCCTTCTCCCTAGGCTGCCTTGCTCTGTCCTGCACCTACACCCTTGTCCCCTTTGCCCCTATCCAGGCGTTCCCTCAGGCTGGCTCTCCTGCTCATGCCCTCTCTCTTCTCGTCCCTGTCCTCTGTCCTTCCAAAGTTCTGGTATGTCTTGACCTCATCCTTACTCAGGGCCCTGCAAAGTTTCCTTGTCTTTTCCTCTCACCCCCATTAGGGGGCCCCACCTTTCCTTTGCAAAGGAACCCTCTGTCAAATGATGTCTCAGGTCACTTATTCCAGCCACCTCCTGGCTCACGTTCCAGCCAGGTTGATCTCTGATTACCAACTCCTCTCTCAAGTTAAGAAGGGTGCCTCTTTCCAAGCCAAAGTCCCACCCCCATTTCAGTGAGGGCCCTCTCTGGCCTGACAGATGTCTTTAGAACTTACGCCCCCCGCCCCCAGCCCAGGCTGTTGTATCATCCATGACTATCTTCCAAATCAGCCCACGCCTCACACTTGGCCTGGTGTGCCAGGGTCGTGTCCAAAAGGAGTGCAAAATAAAACGTGCAACACACTCCTCTCTTTTCCCTTGGAAGACAAGTGTAGTAGCCAGAGGGAAGTGCAGGCACCAAGGGTGCTCCTGAGCAGTAGAGTGGTGGTGTAGGAGGTGGTGGGAAGGCAGGAACCCTTCCTGTGGCCCCAGCATACCTTCCCATGGGTGACTAGCAGCTCCTGGATGGGCTCACCCTGGCTGGTTGTAGCATCAAGTATGGCCTGCATGTTCAGCTTCTCCACGTTCTCATGCTGCTGGTTCCACCTGCCCCAGAAAGCAGAGGTGTATGTGCATTTGAGTGCAGTAGGAGTGGGGTGAGTGCGGGTCCTATTGAAGCCTAACCTGATCCCCAGGGAACAGAGGGGGCTCAGGACCATACTCCCCTAACTTGAGCTTTGTCTTCTCACCTGGAGGCTCCTCCCTTTCCCCCAGTGTCAGGCCCATACTCCCCCATTCAAGGATTCTGACCCCACGACTCTGCCCGACTCTGATCCAGCTGCCTCACCCTCCGGAGCCCATCTCGAGCAGCGGGAAGCTGCGCAACCCCCGCACCAGCACGTCAGCCTCCCCCGGCAGTAGCAGCTCCAGGTCGCCCATGTTGTGGCCGGGGACAGAGAGTGGGAAGGCAGGGTTCAGCTGACCCCGGGCAGCAGCCGACGCTTAAGCGAGGGTGCTGAAACTCTCGAGAACAACCGTGTCCCGCAGGGTCGACGTCTTGGACAGAGCCGTTGCGGAGCGGTTGGGACGCTTTGAGTCCTCGCTGCCATGGAAACGGTTAGTCCCGCGCCTGCGCACGCTGCACAGGCCCCGGCCCAGGTCCCGCCCGCCTAGCTTTCCTGGCTGCAGTTAGCAGCCCTCTTTGTACTCCCAGAGCTTCCTCCTTCACCTCCGCCTCCGGCTCATGGGTCTGCCCTGAGTGGCCAGACTTCGGTGGCCTAGGCTCCCTTCTCGGACGTCAAGTCGACCCGCACAGGGATGGGGTCACCTCGTCCCCACCCGCTCTTCCTGCAGCGGCTCCATCTCAGCCGTACTGCCTCTTTGTGGCTTCCTGGCTCTAATAGGTCTTGCGCCCAGCTCCATCTGTTGGCTCTTCCCCCTAAAGTACTGCGCAGTGCCCCCTGGCTCTCAATCCTAGCCTAGCAGGCTACCATCACGTATCATGAAATAACTGCTGTAATCTTTTTCTGGGTGACTCTGGTCACCTCTATTCCTCGAAATAGTATGTCCAAAGCAGCTTACCAGCAATTCTGCAGTATTGTGGTCTCGCCCCCTCCTTACCTCAGTACTTCATTTGTTGTCCCTCTCCCCATTGTCTCCCACATTCCAGCCCCGCCATTGTCTCCCACTTCCAGCCCCGTGGGCCTCTCTCAGGGTCCTTACACATCCTTTTTTTTTTTTTTTTAATGTTTGTTTATTTTTGAGGGGGAAGGGGCAAAGAGAGTGAGACAGAGGATCTGAGGCAGGCTCCAGCTGACAGCAGAAAGTGTGATGCAGGGGCTCCAACCCACCAATCATGAGATTATGACCTAAGCAGAGGTCAGAAGCTTAACCGACTGAGCCACCACCAACTGAGCCACCCAGGTGCCCCAGGTTCCTCATACATCCTAAAGTTGCTTTTACTTCAGGGCTTTGCACCTGTTCCCCGTGCCTGGAATACTCTTACTCCTCCAGGCCTCAGTTCAAGTCACCTCAGCGAGGCCTCCCTTGCCCATTTAATCCAGAACGGTCCCAGCTCCTACCCCAAGTCATTTTTCATCACAGCTTCCTGATTGTTTCTTTCTGGCTGTTTATTTCAGTTTATAATTACCGGGCACATTTACTTGTCTATAGTCAGTCCTGCCCACCAGATGGAGCACAGGGTGCCAGGACCTCAGCTATTTCACTGCCAGTTCTCCGATGGTTGGTTCAGAGGCGGTACTCAATAAAGGTAGGTTGAAATGGATGATTTTATTCACAGAAGTGATGGTCAACTTTGAGACAATATGGACTAGTCTACCAGTCTAGCCCTCATGCACCAGGCAAGGCTTAGCAGGAGAGAGTAGCCACAGCCACGTGCCTAGACCAGCCTACCCGTCTCACTTCCAGCAGATGATGATGTTGGGGTCATTTTCCAGTCGTTCATCAAGTTCATGGTAGCTCATGCCTGTTTGGGACAGTGCAGGTGAGGTGAGTAACCTTGGTTTGACCACCCTGCCCTGCCCCCATCTCAGCTGCCCTGCCTGCCCCCACCTGTCTTGCAACAGATTTCATCGTAGCTGTGGCAGCCTGTGTAAAGCCGGGCAGGGTGGCTCCGTTCCTCCCGAGACACCCGCACTGGATACTTCTGTAGTCGCCGGATGAGGTTCTTCATAAGCCCAAACTGGATAAGCTTCCTGGGGTGGGGTTGAGGGAGAGAGGGGTGATGCCCTGGCCAGGACTTCCTCCAGCCAGGCCAACTCTTTCCTGCAGTTTCCCCTCCGATTTTGTTTCAGTGATCAGACTGGCCTCCAAACGCATCATCTCCAGAAAGCCTGCCTGGACTAGCAGTGCGACATGATTCTGCTCACTGGGAATCTCCTGATTCCTCTCAAACCCAGGGCTCCAGAGAGATATAGAGTATCTGCCTTCAGACAAACCCCTCATGCCCCTGGGAATCCCCTTCTGACCTTTCATCAACGCGCTGCAGCTGCTGGGGGTGGCGGCCAATGAGGTCTCTCACAGTAGTGCCAGGGCTCAGGCTGCAGTACAGCTGGAACACATCCCGGAGACTGGCCCTCTTGTGCCCTGTGGGCACCAGGGGTCAGATCTGCTTGAAGCTCCGCCCTCCTCAAGATGGCCTCCCCCAGAGCCCGCCACTACCTTGCTTGGTCACATAGGATAAACACGCCTCCTGCAGGGACTTGTCATCTACCAGGTCCTGGACCTTGGGTGTCGGGCAGTACACATTGGAATACTGGAGGGTAGCAGGAGGCACAGTGGGCTGAGTGAGGGGCTTGGAAGTCTGACACAGCCCCAGTCTGGCCAAGCCACATGATCCACTCTCTGCTTAATCAGACCCTAGACTCACCTACCTGGAGTATGGACACCAGTGTCACAACGCCATAATACCTGGGGGAAGATAGTTGTGCTCAGTTTCTGAGGACCATGCCTTCCCAGCTCCCACACTAAAGGTCCCGGGGCTCTTCCCTGGCTAGCAATCCTGTCCTGAATGTAATTGTTGTCTCACTTACAGTAAGTTCTGGATGGCGATGCGCACCAGGTTTAACTCCACATCTGCCTCTGCTGAGATCTTCTGGACGTGGCGGAAGCCATCAATATAGGGCAGGATCTGGGTAGGGCAGGACAGGGTCAGTAGGGGTGGGATGAGGACAGGGCTGTGGCCAGCCCTATGTGATGATACCCAGGCAGGGCTAGCACACCTGTTGTGTGGTGAGGTCCCACTGTGAGTTGAAGAAATCCTCCTTGTCTTTGGTAAAGACAGGCACATCATACTCCTGGGCCACAGGAGGGTCAGGCCGCTGCTCAATCACCTTCAAGTGGATGGTGTTGGACTCATCTGCAGGGGACCCACCCAAATCTTCAGTGTCATCTCCTTTAAAAGGCCCTCAATTACCCTTCAGTCCTTCCAAAAGCCCTTGATGCAGATGGGTGGCTGTGGGTAGGGCCAATCTCCCCACTCCCCCCATTTTAAGTAAACTCTACGCCCATCATGGGGCTTGAACTCACAACCCTCAGATCAAGACTCATATACTCTACTGACTGACCCAGCTAGGCACCCCTAATATTCCCCTTTCATGGAAGAAGAGATAGGTCCAGAGAGGGAAGGGAACATGCCCAAGGAGCATGAGGCATGGTCTTCACATCCCAAATCCCAACATGCACTGGACCTTGGACATCAACTCAGCTCATGGCTATTTACTGGCCACCAATTTGTTCATGAGTCTTGTCCATGGCTGGGCTTGCCTTCCCTTGCCATGTTCCTGTTCCTCCTCTACCCCTCTGCTGTCCTTGCAAAGGCTGGGCCATACCAATGGGCAGAGTGCACCGGCCTGAGGCATTTAGCTCCTCCAGCAAGATGGTCATGATGGGCACCAACTTCTGCTTGCTCTCCTCTGTTGACACGAAGCTGCTCTCTAGCTGGATGGAGCATGGACAACATGGTGGGCAAACTCTGGGACCCCTGGCCAGCATTTTGCCCTGGCAGATTCCCAGGTCTGGAGGGCTTTGGAAACATTTGTCTGCCTGCCCATCCACTCAAGCCCATTGTGTTGCAGACCTCCAGTGTGGTCAGGTAGCCAGCCAGCTTTTTGACGATGGGCTCAAGGGCACAGGTCTTGGCCTGGGCATCACACACGAAGCCTAGGTTGAAGAGCAGGGCATTGCGGCTGTACTTCTTGTGCTCGATACATACAGGGCAGCCGATCAGTTTCTTCTCCATGGCTGTGCTGAATGGGGGGAACAGGTGGGAACAGAGTCAGGCTCTTCCTGCTCCCAAACTTGTCTACTCCTCCTGGGATATCCCCCTCTTTCCCCACTAGGGCCTCACACAGTGATAAGTTTGTTCTGCAGCTCTGGCTTGGTGATGATGTACACTTGGACTGTATCAAACAGCTCCCGGGAGATGAAGTCTTCAGGGACCTGGGGAGGGAAGTGGCAAGAGGCCCTTTAGTGGACCTTGGGACTAGGTAGAGTACCTTGGGGGACCCTCAGGGCCCAAGCCCTCTTGTCCAGCATTTCACCTCTCTCCTATGCATCCAGGCCTACAACTCCTTTGTGTTTCCAAACACACGCCAGGTTCTCACCTGCCTCCTGGCTTCTGCATATGCTGTTTCCCCTACCTGGCACACTCTCTTCTTTATCTAAATTCCTAAGCACCCAGGGATATTACTGGACCAAGCACCCCTGCCTCTATTGGGAACTGGCACCTCTTCTGGGTCTCCACAGCTCGATTTCCCACAATCACTGTCTATGGGAGGTTTGTTTGCTCTGCCACTCTGGGAGCCTGGGACCTGGGTCTGAGTATTCTTTCGGTTCAGATTCTCCACAAATGAAGGAGTGGTGTGCCCGCGGGCAGCACGGGGCATGGAAATCCACCGCTTCCACGCTGCCTGCTTGAGCTTCTGAGAGCGACCCTCTCCCCGTCCCCCTCTGTCCCCGGCCCCGCGAGTCCGGATGGCACCTGATAGGTGATCTTGGGTCCCAGCGTGGGGTGGAACTCGCTGAAGAATATGCATTCTATACGGCAGCCGCTGCCCATGGCGCCAGAAGAGCCCAGGTCTGTAGTCTCTGGCGCCTGGACCCCTGCGAACACCCGTCGGGAAAAGTCCGAAGGCCTAGATGGTCTGATCAGGCACGCCTGCGCACTCACACACCCATCAAGCTGTCTGCTTAACGGCGCCTGCGCAGCACGACGGAGAGGTGTGGCTGGGGGATCGCGGTTGGGGTTGCGGGGGGGGGGGGGGGGGGGGGAAAGCCTGTCTCAGGAAGTCCCGGGTAGGTAGACGTCGCACCCGGAAGTGAAGGGGCTCCGCGACGGAGCGGCAGTGCGCGCGGCAGGGGCTTGAGTATTCCTGCTTTCTCGGGAAGAAACCACCGCGTCGGGTCAGCGCTGCGGGTGAGACAGGCGAGTCCCTAGCGTGTAGGGGCAGCATGCCAGCGGCACGTAGGGAGACCGTGAGCGAAGGGATTCAGGCTGTAAGTTGGTCCGCAGATGGGAACTACAATATCCGTAGTGCTTCACGCGCTTCCTGCTGGCGCCCCCAGCCGGCGAAGGCGTGATGCACGCTGGGATTTGTAGTCTACTACACGGCCTTACGCGTCCTACCTGGAAGGTGGGCCAGTGATCAGTGTCAGTTCAGGTGCTGGGTACACGCTGACAGGCCGCCAGCCCTCTACTGTTACTGGTGCCTGTCTTGGTACTGCCCCTTCCTACCTTAACTTCTTAGAAGAGTAGCATTCCTGTCCTGCAACTCTTGCTTCATTGTGAGGAGTGGACAGCAGGCACCTGAGACCCTTTCTCATTCTACTACGCTTTCAGGCTCCAGCCACTGGCCTGGCTGACCATGGCCCTTTCTGTGGAGACCGAATCGCACATCTACCGAGCTCTGCGCACTGCCTCTGGGGCTGCTGCCCACCTTGTGGCCCTGGGCTTTACCATCTTTGTGGCTGTGCTTGCCAGGCCTGGCTCCAGTAAGTAGAATTCATAGTTGATTTATGGGAAGGAAAGTGCCCCTTCTCCTGGGGATCAGGAGCAATAGGAAGCCTTGGGACTGACTCCTGGGAAAGGCTTGGTTGGCTGGGGGACATCCTATGCTGGAGGAATAAATGGGGAGGAGGTGAGGTGAGTGTGGGGGCTCTGTTTGGCCAGAGTACCTGACTTTTCTTTCCTTGTCTTGGTGCTCCACTTGGCTGCCTTGTGTGAAGTGCTAGAAGAAGGAGGGAGGCCTGGCAGAGGAGTGGCCAAGCATGGCCTCTGCTCCAGGGAGGGACCAGGAAGCAAGGATAGGTATGGGGTAAGCTTGTTGCAGTAGGAGGGGTCTTAGTATTTTGGCCGCACTTCCTTGGGCGATGTGCTGCCCATTTCCCTCTGTAGGAATCAGTGTGGCTGGGTTCCACTTGCCTCCACCTCTCAAAGCCTCCTCTTCATTCCAGGTCTGTTCTCCTGGCATCCCACGCTCATGTCTCTGGCTGTAAGTAGTGGGCCTGGCCAGCTCTTAAGGGTGGGAGGGAGCATAGGTACAGGTGGTAGCTCTGGCAGCCTCTGAATCCTTATGGATCCTTAGTATCTCTTTGGAGGGATGGAATGTGGGATTGGAGAAGTTGCATGCTCCAACACCTGCCTGTAGTGTATATACCAGACTTGAACCATAGTGTTCAAAACCTAGGGCAAATTTGTCTAAATACAAAATGAAGCTTCATCTACCTCCAGGCAGCTTGGAAAATGAGTTTTAGGTGTACCTGTGTTACTTTTTACCTTAATTTATTGTGATGCATCGAATTTTCCCTGAAAAAGTGCACCCATGTGGCCAGCTCTTGCCAAGAAATTGTATCCAGCCCTGTGTCAGGGAAACAAAGCTTGTGAATCATTTATAACTGCCACATCTCAAACCTCGTTTTGCTGGGTAATACAGCAGACATGATATTTCAAAATAGCACCTAGGAAGAAATGTGGAGAGGTACAAACTTCTTGCCAGTTACTCAGGGCAGATATTCTGTCCCTGATAAGCTCCCCACTCTTGCCCCAAATGGATACTCTTGTCATTGGGTAGAGAATAGAGAAGGGGAATCTGCCCACAGTGACTGGCAGCTTAGAAAGTTATCTAAAGCTCTTTGTCCTTTCGCTGGGCAGCACCCTGACTTAGTTTCCCATCCCTGTTTCCCCAGTTCTCTTTCCTGATGACCGAGGCACTGCTGGTGTTCTCTCCTGAGAGTTCGCTGCTGCGCTCCCTCTCACGGAAGGGCCGAGCACGCTGCCACTGGGTACTGCAGCTGCTGGCCCTACTGTGTGCACTGCTGGGCCTAGGTCTTGTCATCCTCCACAAGGAACAGCTTGGCAAGGCCCACCTAGCCACGTGGCATGGACGGGCGGGGCTGATAGCTGTGCTGTGGGCGGGGTTGCAGTGCTCAGGTGGGGTGGCGCTGCTCTACCCTAAACTGCTGCCCCGCTGGCCCCTGACTAAGCTCAAGCTATACCATGCCACTTCTGGGCTAGTGGGCTACCTTCTGGGTAGTGCCAGCCTCTTGCTGGGCATGTGCTCGCTCTGGTTCACCGCCACAGTCACTGGTGGGGTCTGGTACCTCGCTGTGCTATGCCCTGTCATTACCAGTCTGGTCATCATGAGTCAGGTGAGCAACGCCTACCTGTACCGCAAAAGGATCCAGCCATGAACTCTTCCCAGCCTAGAAGCCTGGATTTGCCCCTCAGTGTAGTAGCGGGGGCTGGGCCTCCTAGACTCTCTCAGCTGACTAAGTCATGAGGACACCTCAGGCACTGGGCAGTCTAGAGTAGGAGTCTTGTATATGACATTTTTGCTTGCTCCTCATGGTGGAGTGCTTCCCCTTTTCTTCTGTCCTGTCCCAGAGGAGCTTATGGATGATGTCTGGATGAAGTTGGGGTTGCAAACCTACTTCCCCAGCAACTCAACTCACACTTGTACTGGTATGTCTAGAAATTACAGGAGAGAAAAAAGCAAAATAAAAAAGAATGACTGAAAAGACCGCATGGCAGGAATAGCTTAGAGTTGGGGATAGTTCTCGCTAATGCTGTCAGCCTGAAGTAATAGGCAGGTGGGCAAGATGGGGACCCCTGTCTCTGGCTGCTCACTGAGGGGCTGAAGCTCTCCCAGCACATGAGCTCTGAGGGTCTGGCTGCTGAGCCTCCTGTGCCACCCAGGGCCCTAGAGCTGTCGCTGTGAGTGGCACAGCTGTGTGTCCTTTCACTCCTCTGGCTGCATACTGTGCTGGCATTGCCAAACTGCTGGTTAGATGTGGACAGTGACACGGTGGGAGCTGGGATGGGCTGTTTCCACAGGTGTCAAGCACTGATCACTGTCTAGGGGGTGAGCCATCGATAAGAACGCTCTTTATGACAGAGAGGTCCTCAACCATCTGATCCTCTGGGCAGGGCATTCCTCACTGGGAATCGGAGGAAGAGAAAATGAGTAACAGTGGCAGGGGGAGTGGGGGCAATAAGCTTCTTACTCAGCTAGAGTTGCCAGGGAGACCAAGCCCTTGAACCTAGAGTAAAGTTCCTAACTTGAAGTTGAACTGGTTGAGGGGGCTGCACAAGGTGGTCTGATAGAGCCTAGGAGCCATACCTCAAAGAACTGCTTTATTGATACTGCGAGGCTGGGCTTCTTTGCCCACTCAAGTGGTCCTGTAGAAAATACTTGGGAGCCGTGGCTCTTCTGGCCAAGAAGCAGCCATAGCCACAGCAGAGGGAATCAGAATTTTCACATGAACATAAGTCTTTCTGAGGGTGGCAGGAATGTGCAGCCCTGCACTGGCTGGACCCCCAGAACGGTTTTGGCAAATCCTTGCCTTGGCTCAGGGCTCTTGGCAACCAGTATCAGGCATGAGGGTTGGCCTGGGAGTTGTGGCACCACTGTCCCTGCAGCCACTTGCTTGGGGCTGTCTGCTGAGGTACAGTCTTACCTCAGATGGCCCAGGCTGGCTGATGCTTTAGAGGCCCCATGCCTGGCATAGTGGTTGTCTGGAGTTGGAACCAGGTAGCAAGAGTCCTGGGTAGTGTTGGCGAGAAATAGCAGAAGGCTGTGGAGATCCCCAGCAGGCCTTCTTCCTTCTCAGAGCAGTTGGTGCCCTGGAGTAGCTGAGAGGTGTCAAGGGGAGAGGAGGAGAGGAGGCGCCTACACTCAAGGTGGTCTGGAGTTACAGCTTCGGGGGAGCTGCCTCGAAGGTGATCAGGCTGGATTCTGGGGCAGCCCCCTTCCCTGGAAGCATGGGGGCCTTGTCTGAGGGTAGGGGGCTATCCACCTTGGCCCCTGCCTCCTCTTCATCGTCGTCCATGCTTGGCCAGACGGACTGGTCCTCCACTCTCTTCAGCCGCTCATTGAGGGCCTTCAGGGCCAGTTGCCTGGAGCCAGAGGAAAGATGACAAGTCACTTGGCTCATGCCCTGTACTCTTACCCCATGAAGCTGACTCCTCCTACCACCCAGACTTCTCTTCTGTGTATTCCCCTTCACCACGCAGGGCCCAGGGCTCCCCAGGGACTGGACAGGGCCTCTTCTGCCATCAGGAGAAGTTCCCAAAGGCTGCGGTGCTTTCCCTTCACAGCCAGGGCACCTTTAGGCTGAGAAGGCCAGCAGGGTGTCTGCCAGACTGCCCATGAGGCCAGTCCCACAAATTATTTTGAGGGTGGTACCTAAGCATGGGCAGAGCTGGTACCCCAAGAAAGATGGGTGGAAGGAATCTCTGAAAACATGGGAGTTTCTGCCTGGGCACTGGTATCACATCCAAGGAGAGGGTTATTACTTCTTCCTCTCTCCTCAGGGGTGTTTTGAGTCTCCTGGCAAGGATCTGTGGGGAATGCTGGGACGTAAGCACCTACCCTGTATCTCAACCTGGGAAGCAGGGCCAACTTGGGCCAGCCCATCCCTCCAGACTCTAACGTTCTCATTCCCAGAATAATCCCCAAAGCCACCTGTATTAGAGCAGGGACACACGAAGTCCTTGCAGAAAGAGGAGGAGGAACAGCCCATTTGGAGGAACACAGGCCAAACCTACTGGTTCCACTGGATAAACCCTTTTGGACCTCACTCGGGAGGAGGTGGGAGAGTTGACTAGAAGGTATACACATGCACTTGGGACCCTGGTCTACCAGGAGGTGGAATGGCCATGCTGCCAGACGAAACTTACCCTAGCGGTCACTCTGAAACCCTGGTGCCTCAACCTGTCTGTGTTACAAGCATGGGGGACAGCCTGTTCTAGCCTTCCAAGTTCCAGCAGAAAACCAAAACCTCCACCATGCCAGGGAACATGACAGGAAAGGCGACAAGAACACGGGCACAGAAAACCTTAGCACAATTCCACCCTCTCCTCCAGCCTGACATGCAAATTGGCATCAACAGGACAGTCCTTCCCTGTGCTACCCAGGTTTCCATCCTGGAGACTGCCTTGTCAATTCTGTCTAAATCCTGCCAACGTAGAGAGGTAGTGGCATGCTAGGCACTTTAGTATGAGGGTCAAAGATAGGAAACCCTGTCTCTTCACTACTAGTAGCCATTTGGTTTTGGGAATGGTATGCTGCCAGATGTCCAACTGGTTGGAGTAGTGATAACCATAAGGCTAGACCAAGAACCCACATCCTGACAACCTTCCCTATCCCAACCTGCCGTTTTCTTGGTCCTGAGCAGAGGAGTGTTGAAACGCCAGCCAACCTTAACAATCAAAGACCTCCCACTAAAAGAGGACTCACCACCGTGTCTTGGCCCCACCTGCAGAGCTGAGGACAACTCAGTTTCTACCAGGCACAGCCCTCTTGGACCCATCTCCTACACTGGGTAAAGTGAAGGCAGACCTCAGTCTTTAAAATCCATCAGCCATAGGAGACAAAACTGTAGGGCCCACAGTTATGCCCCCCAGAAGACCTTGTGTGCTTTTCAACATCCACCACCTTAGGCCTTAATAATCTGTGGCCGTTCCCCAGCTGGAAACCCCTTCAAGAAAGCCCCACAGCCCCAGTGGAGAGTAAGCAAGGGATAACTTTTCAGCTGAATTTACAAAACTGCCTGCCAAGAATTTATTTCACAGGTGAGCAAAAGCAGAAGCCAAGAGGAGGAACAGAACCTGCTCCAAGTTTCACTACTAAAGTAACTGCCACAAAAACAAAACAAAAGCCAAAAGCAAAAACAAACCCCTCAACAATAATGTTGGAAATGGAGCTGTTACCACTCTGGTGAGTCTACAGACCTGGGAGAGAGAGCGCCAGAGAGTTGGATTAAACAAAGATCTGCCCTGCCCTACGGTGCATTCAGTGAATAATTCATCTGGGGCTCCAGATAGTGTAGATGGCTTGGTTTACAGGTAATGAAAAGGCTGTCTCCACTCCCTGTGTGGTCAGTAGGCTCCGCAGTGGGTCACATGGTCTGTCCCCTGGGGCTGGTGACATATACGTGCTAGAGGGACGGGGTGTAGTGCTTCAAGCTTCCCTCTCAATAAAATAAATGGCAGAGAAGCACAGCATATGAATTTTTAAGGCCCAGGAAGAGGACATGGTTCAGCATTTTGAAATTGGGGTGGCCCACACTGCCTCTTAAGAATCTCAGGTCTCTTTCTCTGTTCCTCCCTCACAGGGGAAAAAGGACCTGCAAGTTGTCTAGTGTCTAGGTTTTTATGAGATGAGTTTCTGAGATATCAGGATTATGTGTATCTGGTCTTCCGTTAACCCCTCACACAGTATCAGAGGACACGGGGCATTTCTTGAGACTTGTTAAGTGGCCTGAGTGGTATGAAAGGCAACTTTCACTCCTTAATGTTGGAAAGCACCTACTGGAGCCGAGACTCCTATCTGCTGAGTATCTCAAGACCACAAACTGGATTTTATCTCTTTTTGAGTCGCCCCAACACCTGACCCTTGGCTGCCAGCCAACATACAGCAAGTGTAACAGACGATATGGGACTTGATCAATAAATACTCTCCTAGTTCAACAAAGTTTTGGAATACTCCACAGTACCTTCTCCGTTCTGCGTCTTGAGGGTCTGTGCCTGGGAGGCTGATGGTGATGGAAGATGGGGCACCTACATCATAGCGCTTCACTGTCTTCTGGCATATCTTTACCTTCACCAGGAGGCTGTGCACCAAGTTCGCCAACAGCCCCACCACGGGCTGCAGGATCTCAGGGAAGAAGGTGGCAAAAGCAAAGTGATCAGCCATGTCCCCTCGGCCTCGGCTATGGCGCTGATAGAAGCGAAGATACACCCAACTGGAGAGCAGGCCAAAGCCATAGGAGGCCAGTGCTGGGCTCTGGAGCAGCGTGGCCAGCCGCAACAGCAGCAGCAGCCCCAGGAGCAGCATAGGCACCACACTGACACGCACCTGGGGCACACGCAGGACCACACAGTCTCCCATGGTTTGCTTGAGTGCCACCAGGACACCACCTAGGAAGCCCAGGGCTCCATGGATGCGGATAGTGAAAAGGTAGACCAAGTTGAAGGAAGCCATGTAGGTGAGGAGGTAGGCAAAGGCCCCCAAAAGCCCCACTGACACGTTCACCACTGAGAAGAAGATGAGCAGCTCCAAGGCCCCCCAGAGAGGCTCCAGCAAACGTCCAGCCACCACCACCGTGGCAAGGCTGATGGCCACATCCCACACGTGCTGTTCCATCAGCCCATGGGTGGCCAGGGTCCAGATCCAGAAGTTGGGCGGAAAGAGGTAGCCTGGGGTAACCGCCAGGCAGCCCGTGTCGACGGCGAAGGACAGCAGGTAGAGGAAGAGTACTGCCGCGCACAGGGCCTTCACCACCACGCTGGCGCTGGCCAGGATGGCCCCCAAGTGCTGGCGGGCGCCCGGTAGGGCGCGCTGCATCTTCCCGAAGGGCGTCGGTTTGAGGGAAGGGTCTAGTGTGTTAGGGGCCTCCCCGGGGCCTCGCCCCAGTCCGGCCCCGACGGGAGGCCCGGGCCCGGCCTAGTCACTGGCCTATGGCCCCGGGGAAGACTCCACTTCTGGTCGGGTCGGCTCCGGTGCCAAAGGGCCAAGTTGGGCCTGGTCGCGGGGCTGGGGCCTAGGCCCCTCGCCGGGGACCGGAGGGAAGGCCCTGGGAGGCTTCGGCACGCCTGCTTGCCTGCCTGACCTGTGAGCCCCGCGCCGAGCTGACTGGGCTGGCGTTGATCTCAGAGCTCGGCCTGTTCCATCCACTCGGAGGCCCTACGATCTGCGTGGGACTGGTGCCTAATTCTGGGCCCCAGGCAAGTCTCGTCAGCTCCGGCTCAGCCCGGGTCTTGGCTACGACCGTACCTCCTCCCTTCCCAGGCACCGACAAACAGAGGGGCTGCGCTTGCGCGCTCCCGGCCACGGTGGATGACCTTCCGGTTCCGCGGCATGCTGGGACATGGAGTCCTCGGTCGAAGCTGGGGCTGAGCGGAAATCATGTTTCTGGGTAAAACTACAAGTTCCAGGAAGCTGTGCTCCCAGGCCGTTGCGGTTGGTATGAGGAGGGTTTGCTTGGGAGTTGTAGTTCTCAGGACTGTTTCCTCTGGTTGTCGGAAAGTGGGGAAGAGTCAAGAGCTTCACTAACCTGAGGAAAGCAGCGGGTACCTACTTGAGCGGCAGCAAAACTGCAGACACGCGCTTGCTAAATTTCCTGGGAACAGTAGCCCCGTGTATGAACAGCTGAGTACATCTGAGTGTGTCTTTGTGGACAGGGATAAGAATGGTCTTGGTGTGCATACCAGTGTGCGGAAACTCCTGAACTTCCGCAGTCGGGTGGGAATGTCAGACCTAGGTGTATGGGTGTATTGGACCTGACCCAGATTGGAATTCTTGCTCTGCCATTTGGCGGCTGTCCGACACTGGCTAAGTGGCTAAGTCAATTTCATGGACTGTAAAATGGGGATCGTTTTACGGTGAGGGTTCAAGGGGACTGTGGTGTAAAATGCCAGTTCACTCTGGGGGTTCAGTGTGTTGCCCAGGCTGCCCTTGTTACAAGTGCGGTGGAGCTGCGACTTGAACTCACCTCTCTTGCCCCAAAAGGGCAAGGCTGGGCTGCTTTTAGTGACGCTCTTCCCCATCACCGATTTCTTGTTTCTGGCCCTGAGGAAGAGAGGTCTCCTGCATAGACTTGGGGCAGGGTGGCCCAGGGCCCCCACCTTACTGCAGTTGTAGCTTCCAGCAGTTTGGGTCCTGTGCAAATTGTTTTTTTGTGCATTAAGTTACTTTTTAAAAATGTGCGTGTAGCTAAAATAATTATATATGGCAGAACATATATATAAAATGCAGAATCCCTTCCTTTCAGCCACTGATTTCAGTTCAACTTCCGACATGCGCATAGCCTTCTAGGTTACTGTTGACTCTCTTTTCTTTGTCTAGGGTTTGGGTTTTCATTGGATACCAGGGTAGGGTTGCCAGCTTTGGCAAATCAAAATACAGGGTGTTCATTCAAATTTGAACTTCAGATAAATGAATAATTTTTAGTGTAAGCATGCCCCCAGCCCCCAGTTTTTTTTTTTAGTATTGTTATGTATCATACAATATTGGAAACATACCAAAAAACATTCGTCTTATATCTGAATTCAGATTTGACTAAATGTTCTACATTTTATGTAGCAACCCTACCCTGAGACCGAGGGGCTCTTGCAGGGCATGGGAGCTCTCTCAGGGGTTAGTAGTTAGGCATCGGTCTGTGGCCAGTCACTGCAGGAGGAGTGAGGAAGAGTGTCTTTGGTAAGGTCCAGAATGTCCTCCTGCATTTATTTAGTATCCGACCCCTCCCCTCCCCCAGCCAGGTCACCACAGGTTTCTAGCTGAAACCTTTGCTGATTTCTTGCCTTTCTCACCAAGCAAGAGAGGAGACTTAGGTCTCCATTTGTTTATCTGTGCTATGGGGATAAACTAGTACCCAAGTCTAAGGTGTAAGCTGGCTGCCCATCAGGTGAATGCAAAGTGTATGTCATAAGAGAGTGAGCATCAGCAGTATTAGGAGACCTCCCCGGAGGGGAAAAAAAGGAAACCTCTGTGCTGGTGGTTACTAGTTTCTCTCCTTGAAAACGGTGTGAAGGGTCACATGGAGTAGGATTATTAAGAGAGTTGGGATTAAAATGAACAAGAGTGTAGGGCAGGCCAGAGGGAGGTCCCAGAGGATTCACAGAAACAGACTCAATTTTGGGTTCCAGCATGAGCAGTGGCAGTCAGGGAGAGCACTGGGCCTTGGGCCTCCCCTTGGCTGAAAAGGAGCCATGGTCATTCTTATGGGTGGGCCAGGTACTAACTCATCGCTCCAAGTGGATGACCTGCCCACTAGGCCCCGGAGGTCTGATCTGATGGCTAGATGCCTGCCTGAACTCAAATTTCATCTGTCTTCTTTCTTCCGTCATCATCCTGGCCTTTAAGGACAGCCCTTCTCAGAGGCTTTTGGGATTGTATGAGATGAAGGATGTCAAGGATCTGGTACTTAGGAAGCCTCATGCTCTACACCCACTGGGTACCTGGGTTGCAATGGCCTTCATTCCCAGTTGAGTGTTAGGTGGGACTTTGAGGTCATGGCCACCTGTCTTCAAGCTACCCAATCCCCACCCTGAGGCAGACACAGTGGATGGGAACCATTTGAAGTGAAAATATGAACATTATTTAATAACTGATCTTCTGTAATAAACCATTTGAAAATATTTTACAAGGAATCACACACACGATATTTTACAAAGTTTCTTGACTTTTTTGTCACTGTTATTTTTCTGACTTGTCTGTACAAAATAGAACAACAACCAAAAAAAAGGGCAGAGAAAAGGAAATGGCCCCCCAGTCCCCCATAGATCCCCCGAGCCCGAGGTGAGGGGGCAGCCAGGTCGGGTGGGTGATGAGAAGGATTAGACCCAGCTGGGGGTTGGACAACTACCTGATGGGGATTGTTTGTCTGTTTTCCTGTTTTTTAAACTTAAAATATATATTTACTTTTCTGTATATGTTTGATTCTTTTTTATTTTTATATTCTCCATTGAGCACCTGACTACACTACAGTTACACACACGCCCCTGCAAGACATGGCTGGCATCTAGGCTGGGTGTACAGCATGGGTGCCCACCCTGGCACCAGCAGCAGGCATGGACCATACACACACTGAGAAAGCAACAAGCAACATGACATTAATTAATGGAGCCATTAATTAATGCATCACCCTCCCCCCTCCTCCCAGTCCATCTGAGCCTCTTGGCCACATCCCCCTGCTCTCCGTCCCCCACTTGCCCCCAGGCTGGGATGCCTATGGGGGAAATGATCAGAATGAATGGTGTGAAGACATGTGCCTGGGCCCAGCCTCTGTGTGTGCACAGAGCATGTGCATGTGTGTATGTGTGCACGTGTGTGTTCAGCAAGGGAGAGCAGTTTATCCCCCCCCCCCCGCCAGTTGTGTGAGTGTGAAGAAACAGGGAGTGGGGCACAGGCCTGAGTGTGTGAGGGCCAGATTGGGGGTGGGATAGCCCAGCCAGGAGTGATCAGGTCACTCTGGCTAATGCAAAGGACAATGTCTAGTGAAGATTCCTCTGCCAAGAGGTACAGGCAGTGGCATGTGGTCCCACTGGGGGCCTGACACTAGTGTGAAATGGTTACAATGAGCACCTGGTGGGGTGAGGGACATTTCCGGGACACTGGTGGCTAGGGTGGGACAGAGGTGAACCCCCTGCCCCAGCATTTGGCACTGTTTGACATTCAGCTTTAGAGACAGACGACCAGCTAGGCTGCAGGTCAGATTAGAGGTGGGCGGTGAGCAGATGAAGTGTGCATGTGCCAACCCTCCCACCAACCCCCTGCCCTGTGTAAGGCTTTGTGAGCCCCCACCCCCACCCCATCCCATGGTGTGTGTGTGTGTGTGTGTGTGTGTGTGTGTGTGTGTGTATGTGTCCTCCTAGATAAGTCTAATGTGAGTCCAGTTTCTGCCCTCAGGGCTCCAGGTGTGTATGGGGTTGTGTCTGAGCCAGTGTCACAGTCACTGGCCTGTCACCTGCAGGGTTGGAAGAAGGTGGGAGGTGGCTGTAGGCCTGAAAGGGGCAGGAGCCCATTGAAGGGCTGCATCAGGACCTCTCTCCTGCCAGGACCTAAGCTGGGATGCACAAGCCTCAAACTGCCCATCTCAACTTCGTTATTCCCAGGGAATCCAGATTTGGTCCTGGGTGAGACATAAGGACCAGGTTAGAGGTTAGAGAAGTCCAGCTGGGGCAGGGCCTTAGGTCTCCCGCACAAAGGGAGCCTTGGGGCAGGGTGGGCAGTGGAGGCCTGGTTTGGCACCAGTACTGTGGCTTCCCTGTCCCAGCCCTCATGGGTGGGTGAGGCCGGTGGGAATAAGGGGTCTGCGGTCACTTTGACGGTTCAGCGGGGAGATGTGGCTTGGGGGCCAAAGACCTGTGGCATCCTCCTTTGGGACCGCCCTCCCCCCCCCCCCCCCCCCCCAAGGCTCAGACTTGGACCTGGCTGCTCAGGTCCTTCGGTAAGGGAGGAGGATGCGAGGCTCTAAGGTGGGGTGTGTGGGGCAGGAGAGAGGCGGGGAGGCCTGGAGAGGGGCAGGAGGGGGGCGCTCAGATGCGGCGCGAGGCGTGGGCATGGACTTGGGGCTGTGGCCGGGGAGGCAAGCCCAGGAGGAGCAGCAGCTGCAGGGAGACTAGGACGCCCAGCGACGGCGGGAAGGAAGCTCCGCGGCCACAGTCTGAGGTATCTTCCTGCGGGAAGAGGCAAGGTGCAGGTCGGCGGGCGGCCCAGGGAGGGGAGGGGAGGGGAGCGGGTTGCCAAGTGCGCTGCTCTCTCCTCACCGTCGCGTTGTAGTCAAAGCAGATGTGCGGGCCTCTCCGGTATCGCGGTCTCTGCACCAGTTCACACTGCTCCGGGCCGTCCGCTGGGCATGGGTGGGGAGTCAAGGAGGCGGCAGGGCACGGAGGGGGCACGCGGGTCAGGAGGGGGCGCGGGAGGCGGGGAGCGGCGGGGGCAGGATACAGTGTGTCTCCTTCTGCAGCAGCCGGCCAGTCTCACACTGGCTGCACAGCGGCTTCTCGGCCACCACGAACAGAAGGTTGGTATTGGTCAGTCTTTGCGCGTGGAACAGCCTGGAGGCAGTACGGAAAGGCGGGACTTTGAGACTCGCCCCGCCCCGCTGCAGCCCCGGCCCCGCCCCGCCCCGCGCCCACCTGGCAGACCCCGCCCACGGGCCCCGGGGGAGCCGCAGCCAGCCCTCCGGTCCCCCTCCCCACGGGCACCTGGAGCAGTTTCCGCAGTCGATGATGGCGTTGTAGGAGGCGTTCACCGACCCGAAGTAGTACTGGGTCTGTTTCATGACGCAGCTGCTCTCGCGCGCCTCGGGGTTCCCCTCCGCCTCCGCGGGGTCTACGAGGGCCCAGAGCACCTCAGCCCCACCCATTCACCCTGGCAAGGTCTTGGGTCTCAACCTCGATCAGCCTTAAGACCCATCTCCCTTTGGGATGGGTCTGGGCTTAGACTGGGGAGGGGGGTTCGAGGAGGGACCTCTAAAGCCCCACCTACCTGCCTGGAACCAGCTGTGATAGATGAGGCCATAGAGAAGTTGCTGGAACAAGGACCTGCAGGGCAGGGGTCACTGAGTGGGAGTGGTCAGCAGAGGCCAGTGCCCAACCCCACAACTTCTCTTGAGCCTTTCAGGGCAGGGAGCACCCTTGCTCAGCTCCCTTTCCCCTCGAACTCACCAGGCTGCAGCCGAGGTCCACCAGGCCAGGTTAAGGAAGTCTGCGATGGTGGGCTGCAGTGGAGAGAGGGGCTACTGCTGTCCCTGAACCTGGATCACCCCCAGCTCTCTCATCAGAGGTGGAGGGTCATCTGTGGGCAGGTCTCCCAGCACCCCCTCCCCCATCTCCAGGCCAGGCACCACTGGGGCTCACCACAAAGACCCCCCGGGGTGCAGCACCCAGGTTGCCTGGGGGTTGGGGGGCGCAGGCTGCCTGATAGTCGTAGGACTCTTTGCGGGTGTAGAAGGAGTTATTGTAGAGTGCCAGCATCAGGTTGGCATCCACCTCACTGAAGAACCTGCCCACCTGGGAATGCCAGGAGGGAATGGTAGTCACAGGGGTGGCAGTGCCACACCCCCATAAAGCTTAAACCCCAGCCCTTTCTTTCGACCCTCTTCCTGACCCTTACCTGGTCCCACTGATGATTCTGGTTTGACAGCACCAGGAATCCCCCATCATCAATGAGGACACAGAGCAGGTCCTGAGAGGTGGGGAAGGGGGAGTAAGATGGAGAGGGGCTCAGGCCCAGACCTTCTTCCCCAGACCCTGGCAGTCAGGTGGTTGGGTAGAAGGGCACCACTCCCCCAGTTCTGGTAAAGCTGTAAAGTCAGGGTAGGATGTTGAGACCCTCAGGCCAAACGATGTCAGTTGGGATTAAGACATCTGGGATCAGGGTAAGCTAGGGTTTGGGGCACACGTACCTCATTGTTAACCTCGCAGTCCATCTCACAGTGGCTGCTGGGACCACACTGCTGGGCAGAGAGCAAGGACCATAAGGTGCCCGCCAGTCTTCCCCCTCCCATCACCCTTCGTACATCTGGATCCCCAGGCCATCTGGAGTGAGACTCCAGAATGGGTTCTCCTAAGCTTACTGCCCCCACACCTGCCCAAGTACCTTCTGAGGCTGGTCCTGGTGGGTTCGGTTGCTGGCTAGCACCTTGAACTTCTCAGCCCAGGCCTCTAGGTCCAGCTTAACACCTACCACTATAGGGGAGAGCAAAGGGCCATCAATGCCTGCCTTCTAGGGCAGCACCCTGCCCATCATCTCTTTCCACACCTCCACCCAGGCATTCACCTGCTGGCCTCAGTGTGCGTCCACCCAGGCTGAGCTCCACAGCTGTGCTGACGAGGATGCCCACTGTGTCATTCTCCAGCTCCAGTGGCCTTAACAGGGCTGGAGGTGGGGTGGGATGGTCAGGAGTAGAGGGGCTGGTGGTCACACTGACCACTCTGTGCTGAGCCTGTGGACCCAGGGGCCCAAGCCAAGTACCCAGTACTCAATGTAGTGTTTGGCACAGCTTAGCTCTGTCTCCTCATCTGCCCCAGTCTCAGCCAGCCTCCTGTTTGAGAGGGGCCTCAGAGAGCAGAGCCTAGCCCTGGGTGAGCAGACAGGGAAGCCTCAACTTCCCACCTGCTGCTGGGCTCCTTGGAGGATACTCACCATCCTGGTGTGGGGGTTTGAAGACATAGCCATGGTTGTCCAGGCTACGGCGATAGAAGCTGGCATTGAAGGGTTCCGGATTCTCCGTCCAGTCCTCCGCTGCTCTGGTTATCCAAGAAAGACAGATCAGTAGGAGAGGTGGTGTATGGGGGACAGTGTCTCAGCCAGGTGCAAGGAGGCCTATGGGCAGCAGGACAGAGGCAGGGTCCCAGGCAGGGACCGGGTGTTGGGTGGCAGGTCACTTACTTGTTGGGGAATACACGAGTGATGCCGCCATCAGTGGCAGCGAAAACGGCCAGAAGGCTGTACCTGGGGGGCAGCAGGGAGGTGAGTCACAGGCCTGCCTTCTGCAGGGCAGGGCCAGGGCCTCTGGGCCCATCACAACCTGCTGCCCCCACAGGCGGAATGATGCCTACGTGTTAAGATCCTGGTCCCGCCACACACGCTCCACCAGCTGCTGTGTGATGCCTGTGTCCAAGATCAGGTTGTGAAGAAGGAAGTTGTTGCCTAGAATGAGAGGTTAGGGGTGGAGGGGATATCTTCTTGTGGCTCCCTGCCCACTCTCCCCCATACACCCAAGGCTCCAATAGGAGCCTTCCCCACTACCTGGCCCAGGCCCTGCCCTGGGCTTGGGTCTGCATCACATCTGCCCGGTCTCTGGGTTCTTTTGGGCTGCCCCCTTGTGGCCTGGGCACTGCCCAGACCCGGCTGCCCCACCAGGCACTCACACTGCTTGGAGTCTGGAGTCACTTTCTCCATGAGCTCAATGAAGTTTTTCAGGAACTCGGTGTTGTTGTCTGAGGCATTCAGGTCCTTGCAATACTCTCTGGGGGTGGGGAGGGGCAAGAAGAGTGGGCTTGGGGGGCTGGACAGAGCAGTAGGGTTGAGGTTTCCCAACAGGCCTGCCTGGCCATTGACTGAGAAGCATGGGCCTTTGGCAGGGGGTGTGTATTCTTACGGGCTGCAGCTACTACATGACCGTGACTGTGATGGTGGGTGACAGCAGGCTGCCACCTCTGAATAGGGGTGGAGCTGATACAAGAGTGATGGTCCGCTTCCTCCAACCTGGCAGGTTCTCCCTCCAGGGCATAGCCCTGCAGAGCCTCCCATGTCTCTTGTGTAGCTGGACCCTGACTGCACACCTGGGAGGCCCCAAGAGATGCCTCGTGGCTGGCCCGTCCACCTGTATGCTGTGGCGTTCCCGTGGGAACAAGGTGGGAGAAGTCCCGTGCTGGCTTAGCCTGAATGTAAGACCTCAACCTGCTGCTTCCTAGCTTTGCACCTTTGGACGACTCACTTCAGCTCCCCAAGCCTCAGTTGTTTTCCATCATGCCACAGAGGGTGCCAGGAAGTCAGTGGGAACATGTGGGTCCTCAGACTGGCTGCTCTTTTTGCCTGGAACACTCTTCCCCAAGATGTGGACAGTCCAAATCCCTCGCCTCTTCAAGGCCCTCAGGCTCTGGGTCCAGAGAACATAACATGGGAGTTTTGGGGCATGGGAGGCCTTCCTGGGGCTCTGCTCCCCAAGAAGTCGCAGTGAGCAGTCCCTCCACCCTGGTAGATGGAGCTCTCTCTCTTGCCCAATCCCTTATTCATATGGTTGCCACTAGAGGCCTCCCCGCTGGGCAGAATACAGCAACATTGTGGGAATTTTTTAAATGCACTGCTTCCCTAGGCTGTGCTAGGGTGCATAGTTTGGTAAGGGCACCTGGGACTGGGTTTCAACCCCCCCACCTGCTCTCTGGCCCCTGTGGCCTTTGTACAGTGCATAACCTGTAATTCTGGGGTAGGGGGCACACCTGACACATTCAGAGTGATGCCCACACAGCTGTGCTTCAGATACAACTCCCCCACAGTGCCCCCCACCAGTATGTATGTTTATATTTGTGGGTTACTTCATTCACTCACCCACAAGTATTTATTGAGCTCTCCTAAGTCAAAGATACAGAAGTGACAAAAACAAACACAGTGCCCTCTCTTGGGGTCACGTGTGCCACACAGGCCTTGTCACTCATTCTCACAGTCACTAGTGCACACAGCCCACTCCATATTTACACTCAG
Organism: Suricata suricatta; assembly: GCF_006229205.1. NCBI lineage: Eukaryota > Metazoa > Chordata > Mammalia > Carnivora > Herpestidae > Suricata > Suricata suricatta. The sequence continues at coordinate 18,897,640 of NC_043711.1, forward strand.
ACTCTTAAAAACATACACAATTACTCACAAATACAAACACACGTCTTACAGAGAGAGGATTTGTGGGTGCATGCACACACGTGGACACACATGGAGGTCAGGAATGTCCAGAGCCCCCGTGTGGTGCCTGAGAGTGCCCATGGCTCTCTGTCAGCTGTACCCACCTGCCCTCATCCAAAGCAGGCCGCAGGGGAAGGCTTCACCCTGCGGGGGGGGGAGGGGGCGCTGCTGGCCTCCTCGTTTTGGGCCAACAGGCAGAACGTGTATACCCAAGGATGTGTGTGTGTATGCTGAGTGTGCTCTTCAGGGATGGTCCAGGCCCAGCCTGCACTGGGCCCTGACCCCATCGCTTGCCAGAGAACCACTTCAAAGCCCTTGTACCCTCCACCTCCCCCAGTCCTCTGTGAGCCATCACACCCACACTCGGCACTGCCGACAGGGGCTCTGGCTGGCTCATCCCCAGATCCACACAAACACTGACTGACACAGGACAAGGATGGGGTGCAGGGTGGGGTTTGGGGAGGGTACCACAAACCAGAGCAGCAGCTGCCCAGTGAGGAGTGTGCTGTGGACAGCCTGCCCAGGGCAGAAAGGGTCCCTCCTGGTGGCCCAGGAGGGCAGGGAATATCAGCAGAGTCCAGAGCCCTCCTGCCCCAGGCCTGGTGGGGGCTGGAGCTGTGGGCAGCTAGCCATTGCTGCCTGGTGCGGCTGCATGGCCCAGGTATGCACATGGCCGAACATACAGGGCTATGCATGGGGCAGGGGAGCGACACTGCACAGGACACACACACACAGAGCTCCAGGCAGCAGTGCAGGAGGCGGGGCCGGGGTGGTTGGGGCTGGGGAGGACACCTCAGCAAGGCCACACGCAAGCTACCTGGGAGCAATGAAAACATGTCCTTCAGACTCAAAGCTGCTGGGGAGCAGGAACTCAAAATCTGCAACAGAAACGGGGGGTTATCCGGCGGGGGCTGGGGAGGCAGGAGGCCAGGGGGCTCAGAGCTGATGGGGGCTGAAGGGACAGGGCAGAGGGTGGCTTGAGGGAGGGGGAGACACCAGCAAAGAGGGAACCCGCCACTTCCACGTTCAAGTTCGAGCCAGAGAGAAGGGGCGGGCAGAGAAAAGGGGAGGGCGGGGCGGGGTGGAGGGCCTGTGGAGACTACAGCATCGCAGGAGGAGGGCAGTTATAGCCAATATGTTGCCCAGGCCTGGTCCTCTGTCGGCAGTGAGTCCCGTGGCGTGGCTGTATATGCTTCCATACGGCTGTATAGCACATATACACGAACACACACACACACACATATATATACACACACTGCTATATATATGCATGGTCTGGGGGAGGCGCCGGTCTCGCTCTTATCACATCCGTAATGGAAAAAAACCGCATGCTGAGCTTCCTTTGCCTCCAAAGAGACTTTGAGGAAGGGAATTGGCTTTTGGCTGCGGATTTTTATCTCTCTTTCTTTGCTGCAGCTGTTTGCATTTTGGTAGGTCTTGCTTTTGTTCTGTGTCAGGCATCAACATGGCCAAACCGAGGGGGTTTCTCACGGGCACAGACAGTCCAACCAGAGACGGTGTGGGCAGCTGGGGCTGGGCTGCAGTGCATTGTGGGGGTCCAGCAGTCTTTCCTGGGCTGGGGGGCTGGGTGAGGGGAGACTGTGCCTGGGCATGTTGCCACACTGTGGGATGAAGGTGTGGGAGCCAGGAGGACACAGGAATGCTGCATGAACCTGTACACCTGCCCTCTTGGGCTGGGAGCATGAGGCCGGGTGGGGAAGAAGGGTGGGTCTTGACACTTCCTAGGACCTGTCTGGGTTCATAGCAGCCAAAGAGGAATGCCGGGGCTCCAGAGAAGGTGTGAGGTGCTCTTAGGGACCTATCAATTGGGCCTGTGCATGTGTGTGAGAGTGAGCACATATGTACATTGGAGAGCATGTGTGTTTGCATGTCTGTGCATGTGTACAAGGGTCTTGGTGTGGGTCTGTGAATCTGGGCTTCTCTGAGGCCTCTCCCTGCCCAGCTGGATCAGCCACTTGGCTGGTCTGCATCTTGGAGGCATGCCACTGCCCCTTGGCCTGTTGCACCCTGGGCAGCCCACCTTCCAATCCTGTCTTCATCAAGGTTCTGGCCTCTCTGTCACCCCAAGGCTTATTTTTGCAGAAGAGGGGTCTTCTCTGTTCCCAGATACTCCCACAATGCACTGCAAGATTCGGGAAGTGGGCTTGGGGTGCCTGCAGGGACTGGGCAGTCACTGGTTGGACTGTTGCTTTCTGATGGGACTGTGAGGCAGGGTTTGGGCACAAGCCGACAGGGAACGGGTGCGGGGGAGGGGAAGGAGGAGAAAGAAAAAGGAGGTAGGTGAGCAGGGAGACTAGGCTATAATTGTCATTGTTACCAGGGCCCTGAATTTCTGGGGTCACTGGGAGGGATGTGGAAGGGGGAGAGAAGACAACTCAAGCCAGTGGGAGTAGGGCCTGTCCCCCACCCCCACCCTGGCCAGTGGGGCCAGCTATATTTCCTTTGATGGACTAGGTGGGCCAGGGTCCTTCTTAGGGCTTCTTGGGGAGCCCTGGCTTCTAGGCCATGGGGACTGGGGACAGGACCTCCCCTTGTGGCTCCCCATGCCTATCTGTCCAGGCAGGGGTGTCTACGCACCAGTGGCAGAGACCCTCACATGCTGCCCTCTCTTACCGTCCTTGTTCTCCACTAGAGTCTGTGAGTTCACTGCCTACCTTTTTTTGGGAATGTCTGGCTTGGGTACCCGTACCCCTAAGTACCAGAACTTATTTCCTCCAAGCTCTTTGGTGGCCCTTGGGGTCCAGACATATTTCCTTCCATTCCTGGCTAGTCTCACTGTCCCTGAGTCTGCTTTTATTTCCCAGGGGAACAACTTCTCCATACCTGACCCCCTACCCCCAGGGGCACCAAGTACCAGGGTTGGGCTGGGCCAGTGGGCCTTAGCAAAGTCTCTGGGGGCAGTGGGGGCAGCAGGGGACAGGGGCTGCAGCACCTAGGCCAGTGCCTAGGATGGCTGGGTCTGCGTGGCTCTCCCAGTGGCATGGCTGCTGCCCTATCCTGCCCATCCCAGAATCAAGGTGTAGGGCTTCCAAAGCCTTCTGTCACCCCTTTGAAGGCTGCCAGCTTCTGGACCAACTGCTGGATATCACAGGAGGGAGAACTATCCCAGAGGAAGCCTCATGTGGCTGGCACTTTCCTTTCCCATAAGCCTCACATAAGCCCCACTGAAGACTGGCCTAGCCCTACCTATCAGGCCCCCTGCCCTGCTGGGTGGGAGGTGGTGGAGAGGCATCCAGCCCTGTCCCCACTGTTGAGTTGTCTTGGAGGGACAGAGTAGGTGGGGTGGGCAGGTGCCTGCCCAGAGGGAGAGAGGATGAGGAGGGGGCCTGAGCTCTCAGAACACGCCGGACACCACCCTACAGGCAGGCCCAGGAGAAGGGCCCCTGGCTGTATTAGGGGTTTAGGGATGAGGGAAAAGGCAAGAACTAGAGGAGCCAAGGGGATGCTGGGAGGGAGCCCTGGAGAGCAGGGGTTTGGCTGGTCCTGGGCAGGGAGGGGGGCAAGCAGGGGTGTGAGGGTGGGTGGGGTGGGGAGAGGAGGGTGCACTGGTTCTGAATATACTTGCCCTTCAGTTTGCTGATTGGCACTGGGACAGTCCACCAAGAGAGAAAGCGAGGAAAACAAAAACAACACAAACACAAAAACAAACGAAAAGGGGGAGGGGAAGGGGAGGGGCACAAACAATATTTTATTCAATGGCTGTTTGAATGAAAATATTGTGTCTCATCATCATACCGAAAGGAAACTTCTTGCAAAAAAACAACATGAGAGAGAAAGAGAGAGCGAGAAAACTCAAAGGAGATGAGCCCCAGTCGGCCAGGCAGGTGGGGGGGCGCCCGGTGGGGCCGGAGCCCCAGCCTCCCTCCCAGTGACCTCGGGCGGTGGGCAGGCGGGGCCACAGGCTCCGGAGGCCTCTTGGGGGAGGCCCAGGGTGAGCAGGACATGCAGGAATGAGCCACAGGCAGAGGAGTGGGCCGGGGAGGGAAGGAAGATGAGAGGTCCAGAGAGGAAGAGGGGGAAGAGTGAGGGAGAGGAAGAGGCAGGGAGGGTGGGAGATGTAGGGATGAAGGGGGGGAACAGAGGGAGGGAAGGAGGGAGGAAGAGAGAGAAAGTAAAGGTGCTGGGGCAGGAGAGAGAGGGAAGGAGCAGAAGGGAGAGGGAAGTGGGGAGACAGAGAAGGTGGGGGTGCAGGGAAGGGAAAGAGAAGGAGGGAGGGAGAGGGAAGGGAGAAGGGGAGAGGAGGAGGAGAGAGAGAAGGTGGCAAGAGAAAAGAAAGGGCAGAGAGAGTAAGGCAGTGGGGGTTGGAGGAAGGTGAGGGGGTGGATGAGGGGGAAGGAAAATGGGGGAGAATGAGGGGGTCAGAGGAGGGGGAGAGAGACCCTGGGGGGGTGGCACCACAGGGGGAGAGAGCTGCAGGGCGCAGGGGGAAGGAGAGGTGAGAGGAGGGGGTGTCTTCCAAGAATGCAGCCCCCAGAGGTGTGCGGGGGAGGCAAGCTAAGGAGGGAAGACACGCAGTAGGAGAAACTAAAACCAAAAACCTCAACAGAAATCATGAGAGAATGGTCTGGAACCAAATCTGAGAAAAGGCAGGCATGCAGATTTCCACAGACTTTCCGATGGCTGGTGCCCCAGCCTGCGGGCACCTGGGGGTGGGCAGACTGGGCAGGAGGGGCTGCCTTGCTGCCAGCGGCTGGCTATGCTGCCTGGGGCCAGCGGCCAGGGTGCGGGGCAGAGGCAGGGGTGCAGGGCACAGGCAGGGGCCGGGCCACTTACACTTGACCTGTAGGATCTGGTCGCTGAGGTTGGCTTGGAGGTAGAAGGTGCTGTAGGGTGGGAGCACAAGCCCTAGGCTGGGGAGGAGGGGAGGGGAGGAGCATATGTCATTGCTGGGGAGAGGTGGGCCACACTGGCATTCAGCCCCCCGCTTGGAGCTGGACAGAGTGGCCCAGGCTGTGAAGTCCCCTCTCCTGACCACCAGGGCCACCTTTCCCTGTTAGTTGTGGGAGGTTCACTCCCCAAACTCTTCTGGAAGCCTCAGAACTCCCAGCCCCAAAGCAACTCCATCTCCTCCCTCTCCCCCGCCACCCCAGCACACCATGTACCCAGCCAGCCTCCTCTATCTGGCCAGGGGCAAACTCAAAAGGGACAGAACACTGTCAGAGAGCTAGGCTGTTGGGTGCACAGCTACGGGAGTGGGGTCCCTTAGTCCCCAGAGACTTAGGCCATGTGAGAGCCATCAAAAAGCAGGGCTGGTGCTAACACCAAGAGTAGCAGTCACGAGCTGGGATTAGGGTGTAAATGAGACCAGCTCTGGGGGCCACAGGAAGACAGCCTGCACTGCTGGGCCTGACCCACAAGTGTACCTGCTCCGAGGCTGTGGTGCCTGCTGAGAGCAGGTCTGGGGATGCACTGAGAGTGACATCCTGGGTGCAGATACCCAGGAACACAATTCAGGCAGGGATGATATAAGAGGGTGGTGTGGCATGGGGAGACATCAGATGCACTGTCTTGTCTCTATTCAGTGTTCCTAAAGGGCCAGCAAAAGGCCCTTGGGGCATCGAGTGTCCTGGGGTGAGTAGTGAGCAGCCTGGCTGCTGGCACACCACCGGGATCATGGCTGCAGTTGTTGAGAACCTGCAGACTGGGCAAGGAGAGGGCTCAGACTCTGGGCTCTGGGGCTGCCCCACCCTCCCTGTCTACCCAGTCCTGCCCCACTCACCTGTAATTGGTGCTCCTTATAGGCACCCAGGTGTAGTTCCTCATCACCTCGTCTACGTACCTCTGGGAAAATAGGCTGCGTCAAGTACTTGGGCCAGTAGGCAGGGGTGGGGTAGAAAACTGGAGGATGCCCACCCTGACTCTGTCCCTCTATACCATCTTCTCACCTCGTCCAGGGACTTGACCAGCGTTTTGATCTGCTTGTGGCCCTTGTTGCCATCGATCATGCTCCGGCGGATCTGGAAGGGCCAGAGATGTGAGGGGTGGGGTCCCTACTCTCTGCTGCTCTGGGTGCCCCCATCCCTACTCCTCTCCTTTTCCTTACCTCCTCCTTGTTCTCATCCTCCAGCTCAGCATCCAGGAAGTCCAGAGTCACAGGCTCGCGGAAGTTGGTGGTCTGTGGGAGGCAGGGCAGGAAGTCAGGGGTTCCCATCTTGTAGAGTTTACCCCCCTCCTGGCCACCCCTTTGGCTCACCTGGGGCTTGAGGTTGGGGTGCAGCAACACGTAGCCGTTCAGGTCAATGGCAAACACATAGCCGTTAGCTCCAAGCTGGGGGGCGTAGATTGGGGGCTCAGGGCCTGGAAGGCTGGGCAGGGATTCCCCAGACTCTGAAGCTCTTCCTTAGCCTGCTTTTCATACCACTGAGGGGTTTGCCTGCTCAGCCAGGGGCTCCCCACATGCCATGTGACCTTGAGCCTGTTTCTTGAGCTGCTTCTCAAGCTCAAGTTTAGCAGGATGGTATCCCACATGCACCAGGCCTTGCTGAGGCTGACCGGCAACACGGGACCACAATGTGATTTGGCCTTCTGCCCCAACTGCCCCTAATTGTCATGAAACTGTCAATCAGCTGGACTGTTCTGCCTCCACTGGCCCCTCAAAGCTGCTGTCACCCTCCCCTCCACTCCCCACTACCGCCTCCTCCTAGGCCCTATCTCAGTAGAGTGTGTAGGAAGGAGGGTGCCCTTGAAATTCCTGGGTACCCCTTCCAGGTGGAAGTGAAGGAGGAGTGAATGGGACCCTGGACTCACCCTTAGCTCTCTAGACCATTTTCTCACTGCACAGGGAGGCCAATGACCTGGGGCCTTCATGTGGCTCAGGGGTGGACATGCTGTCACACACACCTCACCCCTACCCCATTCACAACCAAGACTGAAACTCTTCACTGCAGGTGCTGGGCTAGCGACACTGACCTTGTTCCTCCCTGCTTTAGATTTTGGTTTTCACCTTTAGTCCTTTGCCCAGAGAGTTTCCTGCAACTCCAAGTACACCTCCTGTCTATCTGACAGTCCAGGGGTCAGCAAAGTATGGCCCATGGGCTATATCTGGCCTGCCACCTGTTACTGTATGGCTAAGGATTTTTTTTTTTAACATTTTTAAGTAGTTTAAAAAGACTGAAAAGGGAATTTTATTTCACGACACGTGAAAATTATGTGAAATTTAAGTTTCAGGATCCACAAACAAAACTGTATTCAAACACAGCCATGCCTATTTATTTATTTTGTCTGTGGCCGTTTTTGCAGTGCCATAGCAGAGCTGAGGATGAGTATTTACACTGGCAGAGCCTATAATATTCATAGTCTGGCCCTTCACAGAAAGTTTGCCGACTCCAGCTCTAGGCCCAAGGTCACCTCCTCTGGAAGTGTCTCCTGACTGCCTGAGTTTAGAGGTGTCCCTGGAGATGCTGCAGTCCCCATCAGACTCCTCTGCTGAGCCTGGCTGGTGTCCCTGTGGGAGGCAGAGCAGGGTGGAGAGGCAGGTGGATACTTACCGTGTAGTTTGGAGTCAGCCTCTTGATGTCATTCAGAGCCACGTCAATGCCCATCACACCCAGGATCAGCTGGTTCTGGGAGCAGAGGCATGGGGTCTGAAATGGGTTCAAGTCCACAGGGAAGCCCCACTGTCCAAACCTCATGCCCAAGGCCTCAAGCTGTTCACAAATAGTTGCCCCTGTCTAGTCTGAAGGCCTGTCTGTCCCTCCTCCATCCCAGACCTGCTAGGGTATGCCTAGCTGTTCCTTAGTGGGGAACCTTACCTTCTTTTCCCCAGGGCCATCTTGTGTCAGGTTGAAAACAGGGAGGGTCCCTGTCACCACCAACCCCAGCCCCTGAAGGGAGAGGAAGAGAGCATGAGTTAGCCTCCTGTGGCCAGCCATGCCCTACCCTGAGTGTTCAGAGGATGGGCTCAGGCACAGGCCCCTTTTTTTCTTCTGTGGTTTACTCCCATATGGGGGCCCTTAAGGAACTTGACCTTGTGGACACATCTGTGGGGGCCCAGAGGCCTTACCAGTGCATCCTCATACACGTTGGTCCACTGCACCTGCTTGGCCTCCTTGCCGGCCAGTACCATGGGCCTGCCCAATACATCCAGATATTCCTGGGGAGAAGGCGGCAGGGGTCACAAGTTCACACGCCCACTGCACCTTCTCTGTTCTGCCTCCCGGCATATCAGCATGTCACCAGGGGGCGCTCTCACACCACAGGAGCCCACTGTTCACTCCGTGGCCAGGAGACAAGGTGCTGGGAGGACGGGGGGAGGTGCCCTATAGTCTCACCTGCGTGTTAATGCGGATGGCTCCAATGGAAGGGATCTCAAAATAGTAACCTGTGAGGGAAGGGGACCAGAGGTGGGTCTGGGTGGTATGCAGGACCCATGGCACGGGGGCTTCTGTACCCTGTGGTGTGTCAGCAGCCTTGGACTTGTCCCTCAGGCCTCCTCTCTGGTGTCACTCCTCCCTCAAACTCCTATCTCTTTAGAGCTCCCTTCCACTGCCCTGTTAATGGGACCAATGCTAGGGAAACGGCCATGAGTATAGGGGTGTAAGGAAGCAGAGGCAGGGTGAGGTCCCTTTTGCTCGGATGGTAGTGACATTCAGAGTCCACCCAGAGGCCAGGCCCAAATGCATGGAGAGGTAGACTGAACAGCAAACAGACACAGGAGCATATCAGACAGGAGATGGATGGACAATGGACAGACAGATGGGCAGAAAGATGCTCAGTTATATGGACAAGTTATACAGCCAGACAGAGAGGTGGACAGTCACATGCACAGGAAACTGGGTAGTGGGTAAAGAGGCAGCTGGAAAGCTGGAGGTATGGATGGACAGGTGGACAACCAGCCTGATGGACAGCAGGGCATGGCAGGCAGGTCCCGAGGCAGTGATGCTGGACACTGTACCTTTGTTGGCGCAGGCCATCCACTGCAGGGGTGTGACATCATAGTTGTGTTGCCCCACAGAGAAAGTGAACACACGGACCTGTTTGGGGTTTGGGGTTACTACTGTGGCCACCAGACAACAGCCCTTCCCTGAACTGGGCCCAAGTCAGGGTGGCCCCCACCTGGGCTGCGTCTCACCGTCCGGTTGGGCCAATTGTACTTCTCAAAGACATCCTGTACACGGTCCTCACCACCATCCGTGAACATCATGATCATCTTATTGCAGTTGGCACGAGTGATGTTGGACTGGTCAGGAGTAGGTTTGGGGTCAGGCAGCTCTCGGCCCCTCCCCGGTCCAGGGGTGGGTCTCCCTCCCCCTGGAAGGCCTGGCCCTCAGGCCCTCCTCCCCACAGCAGATGGTGCTATCTGCCCGAGCTGCCTGTTGGGCACTAACAAGGCCATTTGTCTTGATTTCCCCAGTGTCACCAAGCCCAGACCTTTGCTTGTCCCCAGCCACCCGCTCACCCACCCACAGGGCTCACGTTCTGCAGCTGGTCGAAGGCATACTCAAAGCCGGCCTTGTAGCCTGTGGTGCCCTTGGCCACCATGCCCTGCACAGCTTCCTTGAACACCTTCTTGTTACGCACATTGGCCTGCACCAGGTGTGTGAAGCATGACACAGGTTGTGCCTTTTCATTGAACTGCAGGGACAGTGAGAGTGGTGAGTGGCCTCAGGCTGGCCAGGGCAGTCAGCTGTTGCACAGTGCGGGGGTGGTGTGTATGACCCATTCCTCACCCGCCTACCACCATGGTACTAACCGAGGCCACGTTCACGTAGTCATCATCAGAGAGCGTGTCCAGCATCTCACAGACAGACGTCTTCATCAGCTTCAGGGTCAGCCCACTCACGCTGCCACTCCTGGTAAGGTCATGGAGATGCCAGGTAGGCCTTAGGCATTCCCCTGCCATTGCCTAATGGGTGTTTGCAGGCAGCAGATTCTCACCCCTTGCTCCCCCAACCCCTTCTGCCAGCATTGCTCACTCACACATCCACGATGATGACCATGTCCTTGGGCGACGAGGCCCCCTGGATATACCTGCCCAGGAGAAGCCTCAATTAGGGCCAGCCTGAGACCTTGTGGGTCCTTTCTTCCTTCACCCACATATTGATTCAACATGTTTCTACTGGGCATCCACTGCATGGGCCAGACAGGGTTCTAGGCACTGAGGATATCATATTAAAAAAAACAGTCCTTGCCCATGACATGAATGACCCTGAGCCAAAGGAGGGGTGAACAGGTGATCCAGAGAGGGGGTAGGAGGTGTGTTCCCTGGCCTAGGATGAGGCCCCAAGGTCTGCATCCCAGCTGTGTGCAGGAATGAACAGGTGGCAGGGAAGGAGGATGTTATGGGGTACTGTGGGAGAGGCAGAGCAGAGGGTGAGGTGTCCAGGGCTCTGATGGGTGGTGTGGAGCCTGGCCAACCGACATCCACTCTTGGGAACCCCCACTGGCCCAGCCCCTCAGTCCCGAGGGGGTGGAGTGCCGGGCAGTGGACGGGGGGCAGAGGCATCTGGGAGGCCTGCCTGGGTGATGGGATCCATTTTCCAGTGGCAACGATGTGTGAAATGAAAATTGGATAGAGCTGGCTGCGCCCTGCTCCGAGGCCTGGATATCGGGAGGGAGGGGAGCAGGCAGCAGAGGTGGGGGGACTGAGGGGGCGTCCCTGCCCAGCTCCTCCTTGCTCACTCACCAGGGTCTCCTTCGGACATCGTACAGGTCGATTTTCTTAGGGGCTCGCCATGGGGTGGCTGTGGGAGGAGAGGAGGTGAGGGGGTCTGGCAGGGGAGGGCCTGGCCAGGGTAGCAGGCTTTGCAGGAGGGGCTGCTCCACAGCCCATAGAGTTGACCGCCCACCCCCACCTCAGGATAAGTGGGCTGGGTGACGGAGGAGGGTGAGTGCTGAGGGGACAGGAGAGATGGGCTGACACTCACCTGGATAGTAGCGAGTGACTCCCGTGGCACTGCCAAAGACCTGCCACAGCAGTGTGGGGTCCTGCCTGCGGTTCTCCATAAACACGTTCTCCAGGGCCTCTGTCCAGTTGAGTTCATTAAGGATGACAGTGGCTGTGGGGGCAATGGGGGGGCTGAGGTGAAAAGTGCCTGGGCGATCCCCCTGCGGAACCTCACCACAACAACAAATACTCCGCTTAGAAAGCTTCACCTGCTCTCTGCCTAGCCAGGTTCTCATTCCCCAGGGCTCAGCTAGGGCAGCACCAGCTCCTCCAGGAAGACTTCCAGGTCCTCACCCCATCCCGAGTCAGCTTAGCCTACCCTTCAGCCAGGCCCCCCATACGATCAGGGAGGGCAGCTACGGCCTGTGGCCCCTGGAGAGGGGCTGCCCAGGTGGCAGCGAGTTCTGTGTTGGGATGCCCATCCAGCATGCTGCCTGAAGCCTGCAGCTGGTCCCTTGGGAGCTCACCCACTCAGCATGCACTCCGGGCTGCAGCCACAAGAAAGCAATTAAGGGCCCGATGATGGGGCTGGAATTATTCAGCTATTAAGGTACCTGATAAGCTGGAAGCCACTCAGCTCCATGATTAATCAACTGGGGCCAGGAGCAGGCAGGGGTGGGGGTGGGGGCTCTCGGAGGGGCAGGGGCTATGCCACGATCTTGCTCCAACACTTGCACGCATGCTTGTATGTGCGCGCCCGCAAGCACGCGCGCGTAAACACACACACACACACACACACACACACACACACACACACACACAGCCTGCACTCCCTAACAGGTATATCTGTGTTGAAACTCCATGTTTCCAGCCAGGTGTGAATCCCTCACCCTTCAAACCTCCCTGCCCAGCATCCTGGCTTCTGCCATGGACACAAGGTCACAGCACTCTGCAGCCATAGGAGAACACAAATGGGTTTTGCTCTCACAACCACCTCCCCACCATGACCAGTTACCCTCATCCTCCCTTTCCCCTGACTTCTGTGGCTGCACATATGTGATTCCTTGGCCAGACCCACCCCTATGCACTCATAGATCAAGGCTACTCTCAGATGAATGAGCTCGGTCCTCTAGATCCCTCAGCTGGGGCAGGGACACAGGATGGCTTGAGGAGCATCCCCGTCCCCAACTCAGGATGGCCCTAAATCGGGCTGATGTATGTGTGTGGCACATATATTCTCTTATGTGCAGTGTATCTGTCCCTGCATGTAGGACACTAAAAAAACCCCCAAAAAACCCACCAGGAGCTGGACATCTGCTACTGCCAGACGTCTGTATCTGACTCCCTCCCCTAGGGACTTGTTTTTTCCTCCAGTTTCTTTCACTTTCTTACACCATTATCCCACTTGTCCTGAGATCCTTATCAAAGATCCACCCCAAGCGAGAACTTAGAATGCCTTCCAAAGACTCTGTTCTTCTCTTCAGAGAAGATGCTCGTGCCGGGCTGCTCGGGTGGCTTAGTGGGTTAAGCATCCAGGTCATGATCTCATGGTTTGTGGGTTTGAGCCCCGTGTTGGGCTCTGCACAGACTGTGCTCTCTCCCTGCTCCTCCTCGACTTGACTTGTGAGAGCCCTCTCTCAAAGTAAATGTATAAACTTAAAAAAAAAAAAAAAGATACAAATGCGCAAGGCTCTGCCCACAGCCTAGGGGGTGCTGACACATTCCAGGGTAAGGTCCCTCTGTTCTCTCCCTCCAGTGTGTGGCCTCTGCTGCATCTCATGTGCTGCCTAATCCCTCTCCCTCTTCTCCCCCTCCCTTCTCTCTGTCCTTGTAGCTTCCCTTAACTGACCATAATGTGAAAACAAAACACATTTCTAGCATTGGCTGTGCCTATTGAACAGTATGTTATGGTCCTGTTCCTAATTTAGAAACTTAGTGATTCGAACAATTTCTATTTTTCTCTTTAACAACAACAACAAAATAAAGCCAGGTTCTCAAATGTTTCATACAGTACTGCCTCTCCTGGGGGAGTCTGCCTGGAAAGTCCCAACCTTCATTGGGCCTCAGTTTCCCCATCTTCCCAACGAAAGGCTTAGAGCAGACTGTCCTGGAAGCTAGTCTAGCTGCTGCCAGAGGGATGTTACTGACTCAGGTCAAGAGCCAAGAGTAGACCCCCGCCTCAGCTGGGCTGTCCCTGCAGGTATCCACGACCACATGCATTCACTATAAGACACACTTGTGCAAGCACTCCGGCCTCCGTGCCTGGAAAGGGCCTGCTACTCAGCCCCACGTGCACACACCCGCACCCACGTGCACACATTCTCAGATCACGCTGAGTTGGGAAACGGGGACCATGCCCCCTCAGGCAGGCGATTACAGATTTAATTAAAAGTGACACAGTAAATAAAAAACATATAAAATGTAATTTGTGTGGGTAGCGAGGGGTGACTGGGGAGGGCGGTATGGCTCCTGTTTTAATTAGTGTGCCTGCCTGTGATAGTGCTCCTCGGTTGGCTCGGGCAGGTGGCCTGCGGGCGGCCTGTGGCAGGGCAGGACGGTGTGTGCAGGAATATCTGTTCTCACCCCTGCCTGAGGCTGCCTAGAAGGGCTGGCTGACCCTATGGGTGGAAGGGGGCCTCTCTGAGGACCCTGGAGGATTCCTGGCATCTGGAGACTATCCAGAAGCTCTGAGACCTGTGTTCCAAGACCCTCCACCTGGTGGGACTCTTGGATTCTGAGGCTGCCTTGTAGGTGCTTACAGAATTATGGTCAACAGACCCCATGGCCCTAAAGTCTGCTTTTAGAACTCTCTCTCTAGTGCCTGACTCTTGGTCTTTTCCCCCTACACCTCTCAATATCTTTAGAAAGTTCCTCCTCATGTCTGACTCAAATCCTTCCAGCTGTAGTAACTTGGTTTTCCCATTGTGCAAAGCTGCCCCGTCCCTGGACAAAGAGGGAGATGTTCCAGGTTGTTGTCTGTGAGTGAGGCGCTCCCTGTTCCCCCCCAAGCCCTTGTCTCCATTTGATGTGGTAGCTCCACAACCCATTCTTGCATGGGGCCAGGGAATGGGGGATGGTGGGGAGGAGCTGCTTTGGGGGCCTGTGGGGACTTGGTCCAGCATGTAGGGGAACAAGGTGTGTGCAAGCATTCGTGTGGGCGTGTGTCTACTCATGGGCAGGAGACTGCACATGCATGGGGGTGGGGGTGGGGGAGAGTGAGTGCTTTGTAGTTTGCTGAGAGTTAGTGTGAGGCCGTGCCTGAGAACGATTTGATGCCCGTGTGTGGGTGAGCACGTGTGACCTTGGGTATAAGGGGCTGAAGGCAGATGGCACTGGTTGAGCACCTGGGATCTGGCAGTGTCCAGGCAGTAGGCCTTGCCCCCATGGTGGTGGGGGAGGGCTGTTTCTGATCACTCTGCACACTCACAGCCTTTGTAGATGTCCGTGGGGATCTGCACGGCCGTGTACGAGTAGTTGACCTTGTTCTTGAAGTTTGAGTCCTCAACGAAGTCCAGCCTTAGGGTGCTGGCCTTGGACCCCCTCTCCACATCCTCACTCTCAGGGTCGTCCTGCAGAAAGGGATACCCCCCACCACAGTGGTGTCAGGGCTGGAAAATGGGGAGTGAGGTTGGACAGCTCTGCAGGCAGGAGAGGGCCAGAGCCTAGGTGATTAGGAGCACCTCAGAATCAGAGATTATTGCAGTCAGAAACGGAGAGAGATGGAGAGACACAGGAACAGATGGATAGAGGGTATGGACCCCTACCCAGGAGGCCTGTGACTCTCACCTGCCCCTGCCCACCCTACCCACCATCCCTACATTTTGCTAAACCCAAATTCCAAGTGCCAAACTGACCCTTCCCCACATTTTTGAAAACCAATTATTAGTGAAGGAGACAAATCTCAGAGCCACTAAGAAAGAGCGGGCTGCAGCCCTCTGTTTATAAGGACAGGCTTGTGCCATCACAGGGAGGCCTAGGCAGCACATCCCAGGAGACTTGGAACCCATACTCTCCACCGGGACCCACCCATTCCCTGCATGGAGTTCTTTTGGCACCAAGGAGAGGACTTTGTCCCATCTAGGGGGAGGAGCACCAGTCCTACAGCTGGTGGCAGTAGGGGCTGAGTTTGAGGGAAGAGCTGGGCTGGGGTGGAGGCTAGCATTGAGACCTGGTAACTTCCGGAGGGAGGGTCCTCAGCTCCCGCTAGCAGCAGGACTGCAAAGGCCCCCGTTGACTTTCTAAAATGAGCTGCAGCCGCCTGACAGGTGCCAATTACAGCATCTCTCGGCCGAGCAGGCTGGGCATGCGCCGTGCACCCCCGCCCACCACCACAGGCTGGCAGGAATGGGTCTGCGGCTACAGTGTTGATGTTGCAGCCGAGTGGGGGTGGGGGCAGGCACGGGTGCAGGTGTGCAAGGGGGAAGGGAAGATGGTGGCAGAGAGTGAAGGAGAAGACAGGAAAGAGCCAGACAGGGAGGCAAGGAGGGACAGAGATCAAGGCAGGACAGGGGCAGAGCTGGGGGGGGGGGGCCTTATGCCCTGGGAGGAAGGGGTGTAAGCAGCTGGACCATCTACATGCCCCTTCAGTGCCCCTCAACCCCTGTGACCACCCTCAATGCCAGGCTGAGGTCACTTCCACCCCCTTGTGGCTCTGCCGACCGCTCACTGGGTCCTAGGCATCCACGCAGTGTTCCTGCCTCCTGCTGTATCTTGTCAGGGGGAAGGGTGATCGTGCCTCCCTACCCACCCAGATGTGCTCTCCCCAGCCCAGGAGGGCTCTGGGTCCATCCTCCAGCCTGGGGAATGAATTACTGCCTAGACAGGGGGTGCAGCAGGCTGGCCTGTGTGGGGGTTGGCATGTCTCAGAAGGGTCTGCAGCATCTCTTCAAGGGTGGATTTTGTATGGCAAAATCCAAGCCATCTTCTGCCCTCCCCTCACCCCTCACCACATGTGCCACCCTCTGTCCACCTTGGCACACCCTTGGAGGACCCTCAGAAGCTCCTGGATGCTGGGTAAAGCCAGGGCAGGCAGCTGCCGAGCCTGCCGCCTCTGAGGCGTGAGCCACTCACGTTCTGCTTGGAGGAGGGGGAGGTGCGGGAGAAGAAAGCCCCTGAAATGTCAGCGGCAGATGAAGGGCGCTGGAAAATTTAATCTCCTAACTTTCCCAACTAATGTGACATTTGGATTCCGTTCTGATAAGCTATCAGCTGGCGAACTTTTTCCTTCCTTCTCTTTCCCCCACCCCCACCTTCTGGTTGGTAATTTAAAAGTAAATGGTCTAGAAAGATCTCTAACTGTACCTCTGGCAAAGATTAAAAAAACAAAACAACACGACAAGCAGGGGACTTGCAAATATGTGCATGTTGATATTTATATGAGGGCCGGGCCAGGCCCAGCTTCTAGCTCAGCCCCACCCAGGATGATTCTCCCTCCCTCGAGGGGCCAGGGGCAGGGAGTCCGTGATTTAGGACCAGGGGTTGGGAGTCCTGGACACAGGGAGTTCAGGGGGTCCTGGTAGGGGCCTGGGTACCAGAAAGGCTAAGAAGCCCCCTCAGCGCTACCCCATGCCAGGGGTTTTGTATGGTGGGCAACTGCAGTCTCTTGGTTTATATTTAATGCACTGATTGCTAAAATTACAGCCCGCTGCTGAGGGGGGTAAGGAATTAGATTCAGGGTCTAATTAAAGGTTCGCTCTTCATTTGAATTTCAGATTCCAGCTTTAATTTTAGCAACTTCTCTGGGAGCCACGGAGGCTCAGCCAAGGGGGAAGCACACCTGCTTTAGCCCACCCACCCCTCCTTCTCGGGCCCCCTGCCCGCCTGCCCCCCTGAAGGCTCACCCAGGTCAGCCTGGCACCACGGACCCTCTATAGGGATCCCTGCCTGCCTGCCCACCTCCTGGTGTCATTGTCTCCCTCCTGTTCGCCCGAGGAAACGCCCCTGGCCAATAAGTCTGGCAGAGGAACACTAGATTTGGGGCCTCCTGCCCCAGCCAGTGCAGGTGGGACCCCAGAGAGTGAGCTGTTATGACAGCTCTGTTTACAGAGGAGATAGGTTCAACTGCTTTTGCCTTAAAAGCAGGCAGATGGACTTAGGCCTTGACAGATTCACCAAACACTGTCTACTCTGAGTGCCCTGCACCCTCGGACACTCTTGCCTCCTCAGTAGGTCCCCTGCTACCAAAATTGTCCTATGTCTTTCATGTGAGGTCTCTGGTGATGGGGCCCCCAGGCAGATATGAGTTAGTGACACAGAGACAGAAGAGCAGTGTAGGTCTGGGTTCTCCAATCACCCCTAGTGCTGCCACTTCCGAAGCAGGGACCCTAGCAGAGCCAGAGTCCTGTCCTTTGTCTGGAGAACAGGGACAGGGCTGGGCTGCCTCTGCAGCTGGGGCACGACTGACTGAGCTCTGGGTGAGCACAGTGGGGACTGCCATGGGGTGCTCAGCACACTGAAGCTGCTGCTCCCCTCACCACAGGGGAGGTACCCGCACCATCTGATGGCCCAGAGCCACAGCCACCGCCGGGCCCTGCCTCCACACCTCCAGGAGCCCTCCCAGCTGCTCCCTCTTCCTGGCTCCCATAGCACTCAGCCCCCTCCATGCTGGCACCTGGACTGACCCACCGTATAAGGTCCAAGTGCCTCACTACCTGTCGGGTGCTGGGCAGGGGGCCTGTGCCACCAGTACTTTGCAGGGTGACCTAAGAATGTGGAAGAGGCTGAGACCTGACATGAGAGGCCGCGAGCCCAGGGAGGGTGTGGGGCTCTGGCAGCTCTCCCACCCCCGGTGTAGGTGGGGCACTCACCAGCTCAGCGTCGGCCTTGGCATCATAGTACAGGATGTCTTCCTCCTGGTGGGAGAGAGACACTTTGACCCCCACAGCTTCTCACAAGGTCACCTTAGGTGCAGTCAGGATGCCTGCCCTGAGGCCAGCAATGGTCCCCTCGCCCATCCCTCATCCAGAGCAGCCAGAGGGAGGGCTGTCGGGAGTCAGGCAGGGCATGGCCACCCCCACCCTAGACAGACCCCCTCAGGGGCCCTCACAGGCTCCAGGGGGATCTGGTGCTCCAGGTTGGGTGGGGATTCCCTGGGGCTCCCCGACTCCAGGACCAGGGTCTTAGCACTTCAGCCCGGCTGAGAGGTGGGGTCAGAGCCAGCCAGTCTGCAGAGACTCTGAGTGAGGCAGTACAGGGGGGAGGGGGGAGTGAGGAAGATGGGAAAATAGAGCCGAGTCTGGGCCAGAGTGAAATAATGACTCGACACCGCATCTTCCAATTTCTTCTATTAAAAAGCCTGCTCATTACGGGCATGTACTTATTAATTATCTGTGATTTGTTGTGAAATGCAAGGGGGTTTACACAACATGAGCGGAGAAAACAAAGCCCAGCCCCCACGCCTGCCTCCCAGCCGCCTGTGCCTGCGGTGCTAGCCCCATGCATCCCAGCCTCACCCGCCTGCCCGACGCCTGGGTTCTTGGCCATCTGCGCGTCATAATCACCAGCCACCCCGGGGACCCATAACACAAACGGGCTAATTTCATGTTTAATGATCTTTAATCAGAACTGAGCATGGCTGACAGAGGCCGCCAGAAGGTGAATCTGGTGCCATCGAGTGCCACTGGCTTAGGTGGGGCCATTCCACTCCTGCCCCCATGGGCTCTAGGGGTCAGGACACAGGATAAGGCCACTGTCCCAGTCACCCTCTTGGAGTGCTCCTAAGTGCTGTTTTGTACAGCAAAAACTTGGTGCATGGCCTGTTTCTTTGTGGTCTGAAAATGGGGGTGTGGACCAGAATTTTGGTCCCAATGGTGCTCCCAATGGTCTCGCTGTAATACAGTGAACACAGAGGCAGCGATTACTCTTTGGTGGGCAGAAGTCACCTTGGCCACTTCCTTGCTGTGTGACCTCAGGGCTGCACTGTTCCCTCCCAGCTCAGGCTCTGCATCCTTCAGGGTGGGGCTTGGCCTCAGTGACTGCCCAGGTGCAGGGTCTGAGGCCATGGTTCCAGGTAGTCATTATGGGGGCCTGTTGTGTGGACAGTAGTGAGTTGTCTCTCACCAGAGGTCTGGGCGGGGTACAGGCCCCTGGCTATACCCGTAAGCATAGCCCAAACATTCTGCAACACTGACTACATGCGCAGGCACCAAGCTTGGGCAAGACCACAATAGCTTGATGAATGTAAGACTGGAGGCAACTTGATTGCTTTCGTCACCAGAAGCATCTGCTGCATCCAGCACTTTGCAAGTAGGGTGATACAGGGCTTGTGACCCTTCAACATACAGATGAGGACACGGCAGGGGTAAGAAAGCCTTTGCACCCAGGCTCCAACCTGCTTTCCTGTTCCATCTCCAACCCTTCCCACACCCACCCACCCACTGGTCCAGGAAGACTGGAGCCCAGGTGGGCCTGGGGTTGGGGTGAGGGCCAGGGCCCAGGCTCCAGGGTGCTCGGCCTTTCCTTGTGCCCCGCTCCGACCGAAGCACATAATGAAAGCTGACATTACATCAAACACAATAAGGAGTTTCGGTTGATGAAGATCATTCCTGAACACACAAACCCATTAAACCGAGGGGAAAAAATATCAATTCAACACACTCGCTGGCAAAAAGAAAATGTGATTTGTTATCTAAAAGGGGGTTATAAACACGGCTCTGATGCTCTTTCTCTCCGTAATGAAAACAGGCGGGCGCGGTGGGAGGACTGCAGATTAGAACATGGGGCTTCACTCACCAACTTTTTAAGCAAACCTCCAGCAAGGATGGGAGAGGGCATGGGCAGGGGCTGGTAACTCTGGGGCACACAGGAGACCTGTGCTCCTCTCACAGGCCGGCCTGGGTCCTGCCTGCACTCCGGCCACCCCTGGGCTACCCTTCCAGCTACTCCAATGACTCCCTTTGTCGTTCTGTCCTGCTGTTTCATGGTCTCAGCAGAGAATCAGATGTCGGTGGCATCAGTGACACAGGGAGAGCATATCATACAGGGGGTCTGGTCCCCTGCAGACCATGCACAAGGCTCAGGAATCTGTATGTGGCCCTTGTCCCAGGAGGCAGGACCCCTCCCTATGTCTCCCACCTTGAAAGGGCAGGCTATGCCCCTTCCTAGGGAGAGAGTAGCATTAGCATGGAGTGGTGGCGGGCAAGGTCATATGTGTGAAAATACACTGTAGACACAGCTATGGTTTCTATGCTTGATGTGACGTGAAGCTGGGGTTGTGGCCATCAGGTTGGGGTGGGAAGGTCCCTGGAAAGCTTTGGTCCTGTGTCTGCTTTGGCCTGTGCAGTGCCTTAGTGTTCACCATTACTGCCCCGCCTTGGTTAGACCATGAGGAGGTGGTACATGCAGGGGCCTTGGCAAAGGGTCCTGGCCTCAAATCCTGTCCTGAACACGTGAGCTCTGGGATCCGGAACAGTGAGTGAAGACTGAGCCTGGAGCCTCAAGATCCCCATGACTATGCCCAGGGGTCACTGCCATCTCATCAATTAGGCATGGGGGCCTGTTAAATCCGATCGCCTCACTGAGGCTTTGCTTCAGGGTCTTGATTTCCCACTTATAAAATCGGGGTGATGATGCCCCCTCTGAGGGCACTAGGAGGACAGGGAGCAGGGCCTCCCCAGGCACTAGGGCCAACCCCGCGCATGGGCAGCCCTTATGTTTGTAATTCCCCAGCCCTGGGAGGGGCCTGAACCTGGAAGAAATCCTTTGCTTGGGGAGAAATGGGCACCCTTAATGTCTGGGGTCTACATCCAACACCCCTTCCTATTACCTGGTATTTTAGGGGCCATTTTGCTCAAATTGAGCAGGGGGTGGAGGGAATCACTCCTTCTGAACTCACATTTCTCTCCCGTGTGGATTTCTGTACACAGATGAGACATGAAGGGTAGGGCTGGGGACCCCTTTGGCCCTTGTATAGATGACATATACACTTTCCTTAGCTGGAGCTGAGCCCAAGAGAGAACACGAGGGGTGCTGGCAGGTGAGAAAGAGGGTGAGGAAATGAGCATGGGGAATAGCAGTTGGCTTCTATGTTTGGTACCATGGGATACAGTGAGAATGCTTGGCCTTCCTGCCCTGGCTCATTGCCAGCTCAGCTCAGCCAAAAGGACTGTTTTCTGAGAGAGCCGTCTGTCGCCGGCTTGGCAGAGAGGCAGGCAGCAGGCCTGATGGCTGGGGCAGACCTCAGGCCGGGGAGGCCACCTGTCCTGTCCAGCTGGCTCCTCTGGCCTGGCCCAGCCTCCACAGTCTTCCTTTTAGGTTCCCAGACAGAGCTATGTCTCCCATCACACCCCCCAGGGTAGGGCTGTGTCCCCCGCTCCCAGACTCCCCAGGATAGGACTACTTCCTCCATTAGACTCCCAGGGCAGGACTTTATTCCCCTACAGGCCCTGACATTGGCATTGAGGCCTTGGGGCCAATGGCCTCGCCTGCCTCCTCCACCTATGCCCTGGCCCAGCTCCTCCCTGGTGGCAAGTTTAGATGGCAGATGATGCTGGCAAAGTGCGGGGCCGGGGCCAGGCACAGTGTCCAGCAGCCAAGCCATCTTCATCGACCCTAAGTATTATAGGCATCAGAGCACCTGCTGCCTGTCTGCAGGGTCATGGGAGGTGCTGCCTGCTAACAAGGACCATGGTTTTCCTGGTGTCCAAGGGCTGTGGCCAGGGTTGTGGCTACAGGTTCCCTGCCTCTGTCGCAGCCGGTGTGTAGGGTTGTGGCCTGAAACTAAGAGGGGAGCCGGGGGCCTTCACATCCAGACATCTCTCCCTCGCTCTCTTGTCCCAGCTCTGACCCTGCAGACCCCAGGACCCCCCAAGTCCCTGGGCTGGTGTCGATGGTGTGTGTACAGATGTGGCTACACCACTGTCCATTTTTCAGAGGTCTGCACATAGACCTACTGTGAGCTGTTGACACAGGAAGGGCCATATCCTACAGATCGTGAAGTGGATTCCATGTGCCAAGCATCTCCTCTGCGCCCAAAACTGCCGGGTGCCATTCTTCCCATCTCAGAGGTAAGAAGACTGAGGCCCAGCTGTTATTGGTTAACCTGTCCACCAGGGCACTCGGCTGGGCTCATAGACAGCTGGTGGGCAACACTGAATCAGGTGCAACTGCTTCCAGCCCAGAGGAGCCTTGAGTGGGGCAGATAGATGAGCCTGCTGGGATACTGGCCTGGGCAGTGGGTGCCAATCCTAGGCTCAGAGACCAGAAAGAGGAGCCCTAGGGAGTGAATTTGAGGACAAGAGGCATTGCTTTTTTGAAGGAACAGGGGAGGGTGTTCCGGGGAGATGGCCCAGTTTATGTAAAGGGCCTGAGTTTGTCCCTGAGGCTGTGGCTCTCCTAGAGTGCTGGGAGGAACACGGCTCCTTGTCTGTACCTCCTGAAGATCACTGGGAAGGACATGGTTTCAAGGGTGGGTGGTGTGCCTGCAGTGACAAAAACACCATCCTTTTCCCAGCCTCAAGTCCCCGTGTCCCTCTGGCCTGGACAGTCCCCACCTGTAGCTGCTGCCAGCTCTCCCTGGCAGCCCAGGCACGCATGGCTGGTGTGCCAGCTAACGGGCCCGCCACTAACACTTATGCCTTTTGTCCTGGCATCTGGGGCAAGTGCAATGCTTCTGGTGAAGAGCAGGGCCCTGACCCAGCAGCTGGGCAGCAGGGGCTGATTACAGCTTCCCCCTGCTCAAGATATAGACAGACAAGCAGACTGATGGACTGAGGGGGAGGTGGTAAACACCAGCTGGCCCTGGGGTCACTTCCACAGCTGGGGGCATTCCAGGCCAAGCTGAGAGGAGGGGGCCGGCCAGAGCTCACTCCTGCCTCATCCTAGGACAAGAGCACCCAGGGCCAGAGATGCACCCACACTGTCACTAACCTGGCATCTCTATGGCCTGACGTGTGGACCTACTCTTTCACACACCATGCCTGGGCCAGCAGGCAGTACCAAAAACCAGCCAGTCCTTTGCCAGCTGGGGAAATGAGCCCAGAGAGGGGAAAACCCTTGCTGGACCCTTTGGGCACTCAGTATCTTAAGCAGCACTGGTCTCGGCACCTTCTGGATGCCCCTGAGATCTTGGCCCTCCATCCTGGCAGGCCCCTGTGGTGCCCACTCTGGCTTGGGGTAAGCTGTTCCTGCCTCTGGGAGTAGCTGAAAATCAGGGGTCAGGAGTCTGGCAGGATGATCCTTGGAAATTTGGGGTCTTCTGCAGAGTCAGGAAAATAAATAGGTTTTGGCCTGAGGCAGCCTCTTTGTCTTCTTGGTTGGGGCCCGGACTGGGAGGGAGAGAAAACCAGGCTGAGAGTGGGTCTTTTCGTTCCCTCATTCTCTAGTCCTTCACTCCCAGCCTGTCTGCTCTCCATATAGTCCTGGGCAGGGAGGGAGGACGCAGATATGTCAGGAACAAAGGAAGAGCCAGAGCCAGAGCTGAGGGTCTTGGATGCCCAGAAAGTGGAAGAGATGATGGACTGGGGTATGGGAGAGGCCTTACTAGGAAGGGACAGACAAGTCAGGGCCTCTAGGAGGAACAAAAGGCATTGGGGGGGAGATTGGGAATGGGCCTGGAGTGAGGCGTTCAGTGTGGCTGGGGCAAAGGAGGAGCTGGGCAGAAATGCGGTTGACAGGGGGCAGGAACAACCGGATCCTGGGGCACTGAGTGCAGTTTAGGGCTGGGTCCTGCAGAGGAGTTATTGTGGGAAGGGAGGGGCTGTTTGCAGGCAGGGACATGGTCTGAGTGGTAGGTACCACAGCCACCACCATGCATTATTCTGATCAAGGGGCTGAGGAAGCATGGGGACCCAGTGATGGGTGGTGGTGTTGGAAAGGGAGGGAGAGAGGGCCAGTCCTGAGCTCCTGGGGAGGTGGGATCAGTCCAGGGAGTCATCAGCTCATTTATGTGTTCATTATAAAAAACAATCTGTTACCTCCAATCCCACCTGTGCTCCCTAAGGGTAGCAGCCAGTACCCACCAGGTAGCAAAGGAAGAATGCCATGGTGTGGGCAAGGCAGGGCAGGGCTCAGGGTAGCCTGGAGGGATGGGGACCAGGGAGGAGGACAGACAGGTTCAAGGGGCCTGGATCATAGGCATGAACCCCCTGGTACTTGGCAGCCCGGCTGTGAATCTCTGCCATCAACAGGTATGTCTGGTCAGTCTAACCTCCCTGTGCCTCAGTGTTCTCATCAGTTTAAGTAGGGATAATAATCCACCTGTCCCCCAGATGTGCCAGGCCCAGAGCAAGGGCAAGGGCCTACCTCCCTCTTATTGGTCCCCGGGTCCCAGCAGGTGGCTTTTGGTGCCTGAGCAGCTGTGGAGGACACCTGAGCACTACCATCTGGTTTGGTCCCTGAGTGTTCCATCATCCCTGGCATTGGAGGTTCCCTGTGTTTGAGAGGAGCCCTGCCTCAGTCCACCTTCTGGCTTACTGTGACCCTTTGAGATGCTGGCCTGACCGTAATGGTACAGGTATATCCAGCCTCAGTCCAAATCAAACACAGCTGCCTGGACTGATGAGGGTTACCTGGGCTTGAAACTGGGGGGCAGTGAGGCTTCCTTTCCCTCCCCCATATTCTGGGGCCTTCCATCCTCAAGAAGAGACCCACTACCAACTTCTCACCCCTCCACTCTCTCAGTACCTGGGCTCCTTCTGAGCTCTCCTGGTGGAAGAAGGGGCTTTTGTGGATGTGACAGCCTAGTCCCCTATCCTAGGCTGATGGCCTCCTGGAAGACAGGGAACTAGGGAACTCCCAGGAAGGGGATAGAGTCCCCTTCTTACAATGACTCAGGTCAGTGTATTAAAGCCTAAAAAGTCCTGGAGTCAAGGGACTTTTTTGCCCTAGGGTCTCTCCAGAGTCTGGGCACATCCTTAGCCACCAAGGCAACACCAAGTTTGGGGGGCATCACTTTAGACTCCTCTGGGGTGGAATGAGAGGTTCATATCTGCAGCCTCTGTTCAACCTCAAATATTTGCTGAATGCTGGACAAAGGTTCCAGGCTCTTCTGCATAGAGCCCTCAGTGCCCCTCCAGTATATCTGGGCAGCACCCTCCCCCCCAAATTCACATCTATCCTTGCTGGGGGTGGGCAGGTTGCAGGGGCTGGGGAGGTACTGCAGTTCTTACCTTAATGTTGTCCTGCCAGCGGTGGGCTTTCTGGAAGTTCTCTGCAGCATCGGCCAATCTCTGAGAAAAGAGAGGTCAGAGGCTGAAGAAGACTCATGCCCAGACCAAGCCTTCTTTGTCCCTAGTATTCCCTGGGGCCAGGCTGGCTCAGGGACTCCCTTGTCCCATCCTGCCAGACCCTCAGAGATTCCTTGGCCACAGCTTCCTGTGTCGGCCCTTCCCCCGCCCATCGCTGGGTTCACATAGGACAGGTGAAGCCTGCACAGTGGCCTGAGTGGTATCTCCATGGGACTCCCTGTACTCCCTGTACTTTAGCCCAGCACATCTTCTGCCCACACGAGGGCAGGGGGACCCCTGGGAGTAGGACCCAGGCCCTGGAGTCAAGCCCTATTGCCACTCTACCTCAAACAAACCAGTGTCCCTCCAGTGCCAAGAGGAGGCCCTCCCTAGTCAAGGGTGAAGTGCCACAAGTGACACAGTGCCTTGTCAATGTGTCTTTGCCCCCACCTTGTTCCGGGCCCAATAGGAGGTACCCCTAGCACACCTCTGCCCACCCAGGGCCCCTACCCGTGTCCGTGTCCTGGTTTCTTGAGCCCCTTCCCAGCGTGGCTCTCCAAGCCTTCTGTCCACACAAGCCTGGCCCACCCTTTGGGGCTTGTTCCTGTACTGTCCTCCGTCATGGCCTCTGTGCCTGTGAGCACAGCTCTGTGTCCTTCTAGCCCACGCCCACCATGCCTAGAACCAGACCATGCTGACGTGTGGAGATGTGGCAGGCCAGCCAGCCTTGTCCTCTCATAATCTAGAGGAGGAACAGGCACACAACTGGGTAGGACAACCAGAGCAGGCATAGCTGAAGTACTTCTAGAAAGCTTAGTTAGCACTGTGGGAACTTGGGACGTCATGGAAGGCTTCCTGGAAGAGGCATTGGTACTCTGCCCCCCTCAGGGACTGAATCCCAGCTGCCCAGAGATTCTTGTTTTGCACCTCCATGGATCCTGTCCCTCCAGGAACTCTTGGAGGTCCTGAAGATGGCCATCTGGGGCCTCCTGTAGAGCTGAGTGCAGTCAAGTCCTGTTAATCATACTGATGATTACTGTGAACTGGTCACTTACTGCATGCCAAGCCTGCCACCAGGTCGGTGACACATCATGTGTACCTGTCACCATTTGTCTTCCTCAGATGAGGATACCTGGGCAGGGAGAGAGTGAGCAGCCTTCCTAAGGTCACATAGTCTGGGTCAGGTTGGGGCTCTGAGTCTGGCCTTCACAACCATGTTTGTCCTTTTTTTTTAAATTAAAAAAATGTTTATTTATTATTTATTAGAATTAAAAAATTTTTAAACATTTACTTATTTTTGAGACAGAGAGAGAGACAGATCATGAGCAGGGGAGGGGGAGAGAAAGAGGGATACACAGAATTGGAAGCAGGCTCCAGGCTCTGAGCTATCTGTCAGCACAGAGCCCGATGCGGGGCTCGAACCCACAAACTGTGAGATCATGACCTGGGCTGAAGCCGGGCACTCAACCTCAACCGACTGAGCCACCCAGGCACCCCTATTAAAATTTTTTTAAATGTTTATTTATTTGAGAGATACAGAGTATGAGAGGGGAGGGGCAGAAAGAGAGAGAGAGAGAGAAGGAGACACAGAATCCAAAGCAGGTCTCAGGCTCTGAGCTGCCAGCACAGAGCCCGATGTGAGCTCTGTGATCATGACCTGAGCCTAAGTCAGACACTTAACCCACTGAGCCACCCAGGTGCCCCTAAAAATGTTTATTTTTGAGAGAGAGACAGAGTGTGAGTGGGAGAGGGGCAGAGAGAGAGGGAGACACAGAATCTGAAGTAGGCTTCAGGCTCTGAGTTGTCAGCACAGAGCCCGACTGGGGGCTCAAACTCACGAATCGTGAGATTGTGACCTGAGCTGAAGTCAGACTCAACCAACTGAGCCACCCAGGTGCCCCTCAATCTTGTTTGTCTTGCCAAGCCCATAACCAAGGTCTGGAGGTACATTCCATAGGCCCGCCATGCCCAGTGAGGTACAGGGCAACTCTTGTGGGGTAGGAGCTGTGGGGTCCTGCCTCCTGGCCTCCAGCCCTTACTCAGAAGGCCCTGGCCTCTTGGTATTTAGGACACATGCCCCTGTCCGTTGGTCCTTGGTTGGTGTGGCATGTAGGCCTCAGTGGGGAGATTCTAACAAAACCTGCCAGCTGCCCATGAGGGGGAAATGGGGATCAGGACCTGCGAGACAAGTTTTCCTCCCTCCCAGCATGTAACAGTTGTGGGTGGAGTACGGCTTGCAGAGTTGCGGCCTCCGTTCTCTGGGGCAGGATGCCACCTCTGGCAGGCTGGGCTGACCAGGGCCATCCTCCTCCCACTGGGCCTAGCTTCCCTTCTTCCTCAGGCCAAGAGCACTGGATGCTGGGAAGACTATTAGGCTGAGGGTCTTGGGGACTGGGTAGGAAAGTCCCTCTTGAAGTCAAATCCCCTCACTTCACAGTGCTGAGCCCCTCCTGGACTCTGATTCCCTCTCTTGCTACCCAACCTGTCTTCTTTGTAAGCTCTATCCTCTGCCCACCTGCTCTGCAGTGCCTGCTTGGGGGGCCCCTACCCCCCTTACCCTGCTTCAGGGACCTTAGGTCTCTCTACTCCCAGATACCTCCCATATCTTGCTTTCAATCCTGGCCCCCTCTGAGGTCCTAGACACCTTCCTAGGGTGACCCTCAGGCCCACTGGAGCTCATACGTCTTGGAATCTCTGCCACTTATATCTCAACTGTGCTATCACTCAAACCACCTACTGCTTGTCCCCAGCCCAGGTTCTGTCCTCCCTCAGGCTCCTGTCTGTGTTCTTTCACGCCTTTGTCATCTATATTCCAAATGTGGATCTGATCTTGTGGCTACCTCCTGCCCCTAAGCCCTTCAGTAGCTTCCCATTGCTCTGCATATGAAAGGCAAGGCTTTTTTGCTGCCAGGCCCGAGGGGTCCACTTGCACTCACTTCCATCCTGGGGCCTCTTCTCAGCCTAAATAACAAATGCCTCTACCCTGACCCCAACTCCCAGGATGGGTGAGGCCCTGATTCACAAGTCTGCTGTGTTCTTTTGCAGAGGGCATTACTATGTGACACACATGACACCACATTTGTTATTACTGTTAGCTGAGCATCTACTACGTGCAAGCTTAGCACCTGGCCTGGATGAGAGGGTGTGAGGCCTAGGGACAGCCCCTGGGGCCGCAGCTTGGGGGTTGGGGTGAGCCTTGGGCATCACTTCACGGCCCTTTTCCTTACCCTGTGGCTTATGACCTTCCGAGGGACCCCAGACCCTTCTCAGAGTGGGCCTGAAGCCCATGGGGGGCTCCACTGAGGCCACTGCCTTTCAATGGGGGATGAGGTGAGGGCAGGGTATGGGAATAACCAGAATCAAGCCTCTTGCCTCAGAAAAGCCACAGGATTGGTGGGGCTGCAAACACCAAACTGCACCAGTTGAAGTGTCTGAGCGGGCTGCGGCCTTGAGGAGCTGCCGTCTCCTGCACTCACCTTCCCTGCCAGCCAGGGGTGCCAGCTCCTTTACTCTCTCAGGGTTCAGCTCTGTCCCTGGGCTTCACGGGCCCCAGGAACATGGGGGCTGCAGGCCCTCTGGCTCCCTAGCTGAGCAGCCAAGGT
This sequence comes from Suricata suricatta, assembly GCF_006229205.1. Classification (NCBI taxonomy): domain Eukaryota; kingdom Metazoa; phylum Chordata; class Mammalia; order Carnivora; family Herpestidae; genus Suricata; species Suricata suricatta. Next base: position 18,926,310 of record NC_043711.1, read on the forward strand.
GAGGGAGACCTGGTGAGGGAGACCCAGGGTGTGTGTGGGGGTGCCTAGCCCCTAGCCTCCTTGAATCCATGGAGTCCCATGGGCTCGAAGGCCCGGGTCAGCCCGCTGACTCGTGAATAACGGAGTTGCAATAGCCACGGCGAAAGGATTACTTTTAATCCTCAGTAACGATCAAGCCATTATTATTTTTTCGGTGTTACAGATCAATCAGTCCATCCCCGGGCGCTGGACGTGTGGAAACTGCTAAACACACCGGCCCGGTGGCTCAGGATGAAGAGCTGAGGCAGCAGAATTGGGGGTGGAGTGGGCAAGCTCTGGCTGCTGGAGGTCCCATCAGGTCTGGGGCGAGAGGGAAGAGGGCTAGGCCCACTGACCGACATGCCTGTGGGCCTCCAAGCACATCAGAACCTGACTCCCAGAGCCTTAGAGCCCTGGCCTTCGTTCAAATCCTGGCTTCCTTGAGTAAGTGGCTTCCCTGGCTGGCCCTCAACTTCATGTCTGTAAATGGGAGGCGGGAACTGTACCCACTCAGAGGGTGGGTAGGTTCTTTGCAGCCCCCTTGCTACAACCCCTAGAAGCTCCCCAGAAGGTCCAGTCCCCTGGGGGTTTCTCTTGCTGGCCCCAAGGATGCAAGGCTCTTGCCCACTTCTGGGTCTTCCTCTGGTATCCACTCTTATTACGTGAAACATGCTCTACATCATCTCTGTCAGACCTATCAGACTGTGTCACCTCTCCTGGAAGCCTCCTTTTGCCTTCATCCAGTCCCTGGGCTCCCCTCCCATCAGGCATTCAGAGCCTCGGGCTCCCATCTCCAGAGCCCACAGGAGTCAGCCCAGCCCAAGGCTTTCTGCGAGATACACCTGCAGCCTAGCCCCACCCTGTCCTAAGGTTCGTTCTCCCAGCACATCCTTCCCACCTCTCCTGGGTCCTTATGACAAAGGCCTCTGAGCAGGCAGGGTGGAGAAGGAAACTGAGACCCAGAGGTGAAGATAGAACTTACCATGACTCTCTGCAGGTCAGGGGCAGAGGTGGGCCCACAGCTTGGTCCCATGTCCAGGCTACTGCCTGTCTGTGGGAGATACGCTCCAGTCTCATCCCTGAGCCACCCACAGCCACAGGCCTGCTGCTACTAGGTCCTTGCACATTCTACCTCCACCTTGTGCATCATCATGCAGACTTCTTAGGGGGTTCATCCCTCACCCCTGAGGTGTTAGCTTAGACCTCATTCTCCTAACCACTCCCTGACCCTGCCAAGCCCCCATCTGTCCCCATCACATCTCATCTGCTTTCTTCCTTGAGCTCTGAGCTTGGTGAGGGCTGCATCTGGCAGCTGTTAAGTTTACAATAACCTGTCCCCTTGCACACAGTAGGTGCACAACGAATGTCTGCTAACTCAAGACCAGAGTATCTCTGAACCCAGTTAGTGTCCTGGGCTTGATCCTGGCTCTGCCAGCCAGCTGTGTGATCCAGGGTGTGATTGAACCTCTCTGAGCCACTTTTCCTCATCACATTGTAGAGGGTTAGGGCTGCCTATGAGAATAACGCTGCTGCAAAGTTGCTGATGGTGGCCTGCTTGGTCCAAGATGTCCCCGTCGTGGCCAAAGCATTGGAAGGAACCATAGTGGGACTGCTGTGCAGGGCTGCTGACAGCCAAGTCCATCACAATAACAGCAGGCATTTCAGAGGCAATTAGCAGAGAGTTTCACTTAACAATCAATTTCCCTCAGCTCCGGAAACTGTTCTTACAGGAAAAGGGAAGAAAGAGGAAGACTGGTGGTGTGCTGGACTGGGGACGAAGCTCACCTGAGGAGACACCTTTAAATTTCACTAAGTTAAATGTCTTTCTATTGCTACAGAGCCAATGGCCACCATTGGGGCCATGGTGGGCACCCCTTGGAGGCCAACAGCTGGAGGGTCCAGCCCAACTGCATGATGGGAGTGGCAGGGCTTGGGCAAGACAGGGCTGGGGCTTCAGGCTTCTCCCTCCTCTTTGAGGGCTCACTCCTCCCTCAATTTGGATGCTCTCCCCCCCTCCCCACTCCTCCAGGGCTTTCCTCTCACCCCAATGCTGGCATAGCCTGAAAGGGTCTGGGGAGCCACTGCCTATCAAACAGGATTTGTTTCGTGCAGCCCAGAGGGAAAGATTGTACGAGGTGTTTGGTCTTAATTAGTTATAGCTACTCCCTCTTCTAGGAGGATACAAGAGGCTTAGGATAAAAGGCCCTGAACTCATGGGGAGCAGGATATTGAGATCTGGGCCACTGAGGGCTGAGCCCAGCAGAAGCTGTGATGGTGGAGTTGGGTGCTCTGAGAAGAGGCTGGGGGCAGCAAAGTCCTAGCACCAACTAGATGCCCTAGAAACGCTGCTAGAGAGTTGCAAGGAAGGTAACAGTGATAGTCAACACTAGACATGACCCCTGGCACCTACCTTGGGCCAGGGCTTCACTGACTGGGGCAGTTAATCAAATGACAGACAGAAGACTGGGCCTCTTCTTCACCCTCCCCATTCCATTCCTGGCAAGACACTGGAGAGGTGGATTCTTCTGTCCCCCTGCCTTGTACAGGCGAGGGTACTGAGGCTCAGAGCATTAGTGCCACTACCCCAGACCCCTGGTGTGGAAGTGGTAGAGGGGGCGTCAACCCAGGTCTATCAGCAGCATCGGATGGTGAGCATCTCAGGGAAGGGCCAGGTTTGGCCACATGAAGCCTGCTGCTTGGGCTCAGATGTCCCCCACCCCAACCTGCCTCCACGGGTGATTCCTTTGTCCTTTCCTTAGGAGAGTAAATCAGTAACTTGCCTCCCAGATACTGCTCTGAGCCCACTCCCCCACCTTAGAGTCACTTGGCCCAGGCCCTGGGAGGGGGTAAGGACCAGGCTGTCCAATAGCCCCTCCTCAGCCCAGCACTGCCGCTGCTGCCACCCTGCTTCCCTCCTTGCCTGCGGGCCCTATATTAGCTCTGTATTGTGCACTGATAGATACTAAATACAGATTTCCAATTTCCAGAGCTGTTATGGTCTAATGAGTAAATAATATACATATTTAAAACTGTCTAAAAACATATCTGCATAATTAAAATATCTGCATAATAATGAAGCAAGATGCAGCTTAGCAAGGAGGCGCCTGAGCCCCAGGGCTGACAATAGGGGTAGATGTGCAGGTGGGGTTGGGGATCATGGCCCTGTGGGTCTCCTCCTTCCTGCTACCTTGGCCTGAGTGGGCTTTTGTCTTTCTGTTTACCAAGTGGGCACATACACAGCCCCGAACCAGGAGACCCCAACTTGGCTGCATCCTTGCACAACTTGTGGCTTGGGGGAAGCGCATATGTGGACGGACAGTGCCTGCTGCCTGAGTGACAGCTGCCTCAGTGACTCTTTCATTGCCACCATATGCAGCACATGATGTACTCAGGGCTCTATAGGCACAGCCTTGTGCACCATGACCTTACAAGGGCAGGCTCATTTTTCTGGGTCCTGAGGGGTGGAGCGAAGCACACCAGCCTGGGCAGAGCAGGCTGCCCAGGGTCCATGACTTAGCAGATGGCAGTTGAGGGAGATGCCTGTGGCTTTGCCTTCCTGTCAGGTGTACCAATGACACCACTGCTCCCTGGGCAGGACCACACTTGGCCTTGACTTCCCATCCTCTCTCTCCCTTCCCTCCAAGTCCCTCCTCCTGTCCCTCCTGCATCTGTCCACAGTGGACACCATCAGGCCACTTGGCTCCTCTCCCATGACACATCTGACCCACCCTTTCTGTATTAACCAGATTTCCAGCTGAAAGATAAAAACAACCACCAAAATAATGAAAAGACAAACAAACACTCAAACCTCAGACCAAAACTCCAGCAACCAAAACTGCAGGGAAAAAATGACAAACACTCCTTCAAGCGCAGGGCGCCTCGGGGGAAAGCCATCATGTGAGGCCGGCGCTGTTGTTGGCAGCAACAGGCCCCCTGACTTTTTCCCTCACCAGCTGCATATGCCCTCCATGAGTTGATAAAAAAAATTAGTAAAATGGATTTTATTTCTTAAAAAAAAAAGGTCAGAATATGTGTACCAGGAAAAAACTCATTCTTGTTGTATGCGGCTCCCCTGTGGAGGGGCACCTGCCTCTCCACCCCCAGGCTTGGGCTTGCTTGCTCTCTGTGGGCATCTCAGGCTTGGTTATCGATTCCCATGCCTCCTTCATCCTGCCTGCAAGGGCAGCTTCTGTTTTAATTTCCCAGGAAAAACAGGAAGAAGTAAGGAGATGGGGTTGGAGAACCCAGTGTCCCAGAGGCCTGAATTTCAGACCAGACTAGATTCTCCAGGACATCCTGGGCACCCAGAGAAGGTTGCTATGTGGTATTTTTGCCTGGGAGGACTTTTAAAAACTGGATATTAAAAAAAATGCTTATTTATTTATTTTGAGGAGGGGAAGGGGCAGAGAGGGAGAAGGAGAGAGAGAATCCAAAGCAGGCCCCATGCTCAGCGTGGAGCCTGACACAGGGCTCAATCTCCCGACCATGAGATCATGACCTGAGCTGAAATCAAGAATTGGATGCTTTGGGGCACTTGGGTGGCTCAGTCGGTTGAGCATCCGACTTCGGCTCGGGTCATGGTCTCACAGTTTGTGGGTTCGAGCCCCACATCAGGCTCTGTGCTGACAGCTCAGAGCTTGGAGCCTGATTCAGACTGTGTCTCCCCCTCTCTCTGACTTTCCCCTGCTCATGCTCTCTCTCCCTCTCTCTCAAAAATAAATAAAAGCATTAGAAAAAAAAAAGAATTGGATGCTTAACTGACTGAGCCACCAGGTGCCCCCTAAATTGGACATTTTAACATCAGGAGTAAGAGGCCGTGTAGGAAGAGTAGGAAGGAAAGGAGGTGATGTGGCACACTGGTGAGGACATCAATTCTGCTGGCTTCACTGCTTTAGCTTTCAAAGGGAACTAAATTCAGTACAGAAAGAGCTGGGTCCAGTGTATCACAGGGCAGGATCCAAATGTGTCTACTGTGAACAGGGAAAGGGGCCTCTGAGGTGGGACAGGACACTCATAGGGGCCAGCTTGAATTTACAGCACAGCTGTCAGGAACTGTGGATGAAGCCCACTCTCAGGAAATTTCAGCTCTTGGTGGGCTGCTTCAGGAGGGGATGAGTGTGGCCCTGGACAGTCTTGTGCTAAGGGCAACACGATGGGCCCGGCTCTTGGGGCACTGCCCTGCCCAGTCACTGCTGCTGCTCTTGGGTCCCCCGACAGGCACCTGTCAGAGTTCCCATGATGAGGAATAAACCAACAGATCCAACACACAGGTCAGAATTTGGGCTGTGGCCCCAGAGCCTAGCCATCAGCAAGTACCTTGCCCTTGAGGAGCTCAAGCTGAGGGCTGGGCCATGTAGACTCCAAGGTTAAAGGGGCTCTTTCCAAGGTACTGCCTCACTCAGCACAATCCCTGATGGGGCTTACATGGGTGAGAACCCACCAACCTAGCTGGCACCACCTTAGCCTACAGCATGAAACCTGCACTTCTCCAGGTGATCCAGGTAGAATTTCTCATAAATTTTTCAGTTTTGTCAGGTTTCTTCCTCTGAATGATGGTCCAGTGCAATTCATAGTTTTTTTTTGGTTTTTTTTGTTTTTGTCCTTTAAAAACACATGCAGAGAGCACCAGGTGAAGATGTCAGGCCCAGGGCTGTTGGCAACTCTCCATTAGAGGAGATGGGCGACAGCCATTTCTCAACGTGTATCATAGGATATGTTGGTGACTCCTTTCCTTGATCAGGCCATGTTCTGGAGACAAGTATGTATGGGTGTGGGTGTGTGTGCATGCCTGGGTGTAACAATGGCCCTGTCACAGACACTGGGAGGCCCGAGCTCCTAAGGCTTGGTGGCTGGCCCAGTGTGTTATTTGGGAAGCATAGCCTTTCTCTCTTAGTACCTGTTTCTCACCTGTATAATGGGGACCAGAATCTTGCCTGGACCCTCCTAGGGCCATGGGGATGTGGATGAAGAACAAGGTATGGACTGATAGCAGGACTCTGAGTAGGATCCAGATTCACTCTGGGTATTGGAGATACAGCCCCATTTTCTAATTTGCCCCTACCCTCAGCTCATCACAGGGACCTCCCAACTGCTCCATCACAACCTTGGATTCTCTCTTGGGCCTTCTGACCTTGGTTTGACCTGGCTTCATTTGAAGCTCATGCCAATAGACTGTCCCTTTCCTCAGCACCGCCTTTATCCACTGGCCCCCAGCACTCTGCCTGGCCTTCAGCACAATTCTGTCTCAGGAAGGAGCCAAGGACCCATCTGTATGTCCTCCTCAACCAACTCTACCAAACTAAGCCATCATTTCCTCAAGGTCATCCCTTGGACGCTGTTCCTCTCCAAAGCCCCCTACACCCATCATCTCCCTTTCCTTCTGACCACTCCTAACCCAACTTCAGATTCCTATGCAAGCTGCTTAGCATAAGCTCATCCTCCCCAGGCCCCACACCTTCAGGCCTCCCATTGCCCCCTGCTCTTCCTATTGTTACCCTTTACAGGGACCTATGTGGCCTGGCCTTGCCAACTTTGTCACTCTCCCATCACGATGGCCTTGAGCTCTGCCATCTTGCCATGCTTAGGTTCCCTACCCTTGTTTGTGTTGTACCCTTGGCCCGGACTGCCCTTCCCTCCCTGTCTCCTTCACCTACTGCTCGTCATCCTTTAGGGGTCACTGCTCATTCACCTCCTCCAGGAAGCCTGGTGCTCCTGTCATGTTGATTTCCAGAATTCCCTGTGGTACCTCCATCATTCTTTTGTCTGGTACCCTCCCCCACCCCCCAATATGTGGTCTTTTAAGGGCAGGGACTTGATTCATGGATGCGTGTGGCCTCAGTGCTTGAGGCAGGTTTCCACCTTGGTCAGTGAGGTTAGGGGTAGATCAGGAGGTGCCCTTATAGACCTGCTGTCTTAGAGGCCAGGGGTTTCCTTGGGGATAGAAGAGACCAGGCCAGAAGCAGCATTGATGATAGAGCACAGGGATTCCAAACGGGGCAAAGGTAAAGGCATGGGTAGAGTGAGGCTAAGTACAGGTCCCACTGGGCGCTCCATGCAGAGAGGTCAAGGGGTTGCCTCAGGGGTATGAAATGAAGACGTCTGCTTTCCAGGACCCTGTCCCCACTCTGGAACTCATGAATATGTCATCCACCAGTCCCATCCAGCTGCTATCAAGTCAGTGATTGAATGGTTTGGAAGAAAAAGCCACTGAGGCCTTGTCAGAGTGGGAAGCTGGGGGGTGGTGGTGACAGGCACCTCACCTGGCCAGGTCAGCCAGGAGTTTGGTCCCCTGCTCTGCCCCAGAACAGTGCATTCTCCTGACATGCTCCAACACCCTCCTCCAAGAAGCCTTCTCAGATGCCTTTATGCCCCACCACAGCTCAGGGACAGGATATGGGAGGGCAGTGGTTCCAGTGGGAAGAGGTTGCTATGACCTTCCCTCTTTCATGTCAATAAATGTTTACAAAGCACCTACTGTGCCCCTGACGTGTGCTAGGGCAGGTCAGTGGCAACACAGATGTAGCCCTGCTCTCATGCAGTGTGCTGTCCTCTTCCTTATACACTACCTATCTTCCCACTGTAATTCAGTCCCGCTGTCCTGAACACAGAACTTAGTAGAGGCCTTTATGGTAGAGGTAGTTGCATGGGTTAGCGACTTCATTGGGAGAATTCAGGGATGCTAAGAGACCTCTCTGTTATGAAATGTATTTCCATGTAAAAGCTGAACCTGAGCGCCCCCCGCCCCCCCAACAAGAACAGAAGAGCCTGAGCCCCTGCCTGCGAGGACAGCAGAGCCCAAGCCCCCACCCAGCCGCCATGTTCCCTTCCCATGATGTTATTTTTATACTTTTTCCTAAAACACAGCCTGAGCGGGCCCTTCTCGACTCTATTAACATTAGGAATCTAATCAGTAATCAGGCAGCTCATAATTTTCTGATTAGCTCTGATTAGGCCCAACCTCGGGGGGAGAGGGAATGGGACAGTGAGAAGGGAGGTGGGACTGGTGGGGCACCAGAATATGCCTGAGGGGGCACTGGCTGGGCTAGGGGTGGAAGGCAAAGGAAAAGAGCCTCTTGCCCTACTGTCCTTTGTCCTGGCAGAGGGTATATGGTGGAATCCTGGGTTGCACTGGTTTAGAAAGGTTACATGGGTCAGAGAGCAGGGCAGTAGGAAAGGAGCCCCAGGGGCACCCTGCAGTAGGGACCCCAGGGAAAGTTGGGCCTGGACTTTCAGAACCATGGACAGAGGCAGGCAGGATTGGCAGGGTGGCCCAAAGGGCCAGGCTTGGGCATCTATATGGGTCCTACCCTGCCTAGGATCTCCTGAGGTCACAACCCAGTAATGATCCCAGGAGTTGCCTTGAGTGACGGTGTCAGTGACAGGATGGGCCTGCTCAGAGGGCTGCAGTGTGTGACCTTCACATGGAGAACTAGGCCTGCCCACTGTTGCTGAGCACACCATAAGTAGAGCTTGGTGATCTTCATCTTCAATGTAAAGACAATGAGGCTGAGGGTCTCACTGTACAGTGGGGGAGCCAAGGCCTGGAGGGACGACCTAGGTGATGGTTCCAGTTAGGGACCAAGCCTGGATGTGTACTGAGGTATCACTGGTCAGCCAATCCTTTCTTATGCCTGAGATCTGTTTGTCACCTTCACACCATATGCACTGGATGGAACCATGGTACTGGCTAAACCAGACCTCCTAGACCCAAATGGAACCGGACCTCTGGCCTGTCCCTGGTCTTGGCTGACCATGAACACCCCCTCCCCTCCACTGCCACCATCCGCTGGCCTTCCCCATAGGCCCAGACTCTTCTGAGCCACATACTGGAACCCTGGTTAGGTCACAGTCAGAGTGGCCCTACACTTGCCCCTGGTCTGGATCACCTCTTGTTGGACACAACCATCCAGATGACCTCTGATGAAATGCATGAGCCCTGTTGAAGGAGCCGTGCACAGCTAATGCCATGCAAATTGGCACGGAGGCAATCAGCCTGACTCTACAAGCTGCCCCACCGGCCGCAGGCTGGCTCATTGTCTTTTCTGTCAATTTGCATCTCATTACCCAGAAGGCTGTGCTTGCTAGAGGTTAAAAGAAAAAGAGAATCAAGCCCACTGCATCTTGCCTCCAGCTAGGGCACAATCTACATGTGGGACAGGGCTGCCTGGTAGACTGCCCCATGAGGTACACTCCACAGGGAGCCTGCCAGCCCTACCATTCCCATTGCCACTACAATTACCCCTGCTGCCACCAGAGTGTTACTCTCATCACCACCATCACTGCTACCTCCATCATCACCACATCTCTACTTAACCACTGCCAACATTGTTGCATCACTCCTACCTCTGTTACCCCATCTCTACTGCCAGTGTTCTCCTCATCAGTTGGCACTACCACCAATGCTACTCCTATCATCACTGCCAAAGTTCTTCCCATTGCTAATCACCACCACCATCACTACCTTCACCTCCCTTAGCATAGGCACAACACCATCACTGTCACCTCCACCATTACCTCCATCACCAGTACCATCACCACCGCCTTCACCACTGTAACCATTATCCCACTGGAGCACCTCTGCTAGCACCTCATGTTGTCTCATGATCACCACCTGCTCCACCACCTCTACATCCCTCAAGGAAGTTTGGTGAACAGGCAGAGACCACTGACACTTTACCTTTTTCTGCCCATCACCCTCTAGCATCATGGGGGAGTTAGACAAACTGTAAACAGATGATCCAGTGATCAGAGACCACATCAATCAATCACCTGAACTCTGATGCTTGTAACTGGGTGTCACAAAAAGGAAGCCCGCAAGCCCAGGGAGCAGGGTAAGGATGCTTGCTTCTCTGACAGAGCCCCTGGGAGACTGGGGCCTCACTGATTCTGCTGATTAGTGGCCATGTGTGACATGGCAACTGATGCCTCTCTGAACCTTCGTTGCCTCATCTCTAAAATGGGGCTTCTAATAGTCTTGATCTCATGAGGCTGTGTGAGGATGAGGGTAGACCATGAGAGGAGAATATTGAGCATACGGGACTCACTGTAAGGTCACATAAAACCTATGGCCAAGGAGTATGGTTAGATCAGGCTGGGAGGGCTTCTGGGAAGAGGGAACAGCAGACTAAACTTGAGACATGGTCAGATGGACAGAAGAAGGGAGGAGCCTGAGCAGGGCCAAGTTGTGGAGGTGGGAATGAGTGGGCTTCTCTGTGGGGAGAGAACAGTCAAGACCAGGGCAGCTGATGCAGGCCTTTATTTCTCCTGAGCCTCCCCTCATCCAAGGGTGTTTGTGCTCACAGTGTGGCCGAGCTTCTTTCCTAGGACACCATGATTTGCACCTTGCTTCATACACATATTCCCTCTAAGCCCCATGGAACCCAATCACTATTCCCACTATTCCACTGACAAGGGTGCCAAGGTGGAAAGATGAGCCTAAACCAAGACAAAATAGGGGCTTCCTTGCAGAGGCTACCCATAAGAGTGGGAATCGGAGTCAGCTCTTTCTATTCTGGCCATCACTCTGCCGGATGTGGATGCCTGAGATCTGACCTCATCACTGCCCACTAGCTTCAGTGGCAGCGGCATGGGCACCATATGGGACACAAAGTTGGGCCCTGGCTGGCCCAGGGACAATGCTGGGGGCCTGAGAAGGGCCAACAGGCAGACAAAGGCCTGGAGGTGGAGGGTGGGGTGGTGGGCACAGCCTGGCTGCCAGGTGGAAACGCCCAGGGTAAAAGCTGCTCTGAATACTGGCTGCATCCTGCTGCTGCAATCAGCCTCGACACTTGGTTATTACGAGGAGTAAAGGCGGCCGGCGGGACAGCTGGAGCCTTGGCGACAACATTTAAGGCGTTTGTCAGAGCCCTGGGACACGGGCTGCCAGGCGCCGCTAATGGCTTCTGCTTGCTGCTGCCAAGTGAGAGGAGGGCGGGCAGGTGGAGGCGGCTTTGCTCCTGTCCGGGCCCTGTGCCCACGTTATGCTATGCGGCTGCCACGACAGGTAGGGCCCACCTGGGCCTTCCAGATGCCTAGCAACGGCTGCAGAGCCACAGCACCAGCTGGGGAGCGTGGGGCAGGCGGCCATGCAGCACATGCCTGCATGTTTGGGAGGTAAGCTTTCTCCCCTCCATTCAGGCTGTAGCCCTCCTCCTCTGGGATGAGGGTCTGGGAGTCTGTTCTCTACCATACCTTCTCCCAGGAAAGGGACCCTCAATTCCAGGTGGCTAAGGCCTCTCAGCCCCTGATATCTTCAGCACTTCAGGCTGGACTTTGTGTGGGAGAAAGGTCTCTAGTGATGGACCCATGGTGGACTCAGATCCATCCTGACTCGGTGATTTCAGCTCTCCTGGCCCCAATTCTCCTTCTTGCGAAATGGGAAAATGGCACCATCCACCCAGGGAGCCTGCATTAGTGAGAAAACAGAGGAATGATGAAGTGCTGGTTACATGGGACTCAATGGCACATGAGCTTATTAGGAAGGGCTGATCTCCCAGTCAGATGTCACCTGGGAGTTGGGGAGTGTGGTCCCCAGGACTGCCTGAAGAAGAGAACAGCCCCTGGAGGAAGGGCCAGAGGAAACTGCAGAGAATGGCCAGGGGTTTTCCAGGGAGGGGAAACCCATGGCCAGGCGATCAGGTGGGGCTCTGAGTAAAAAAACTGTTCCTGAAATACACAGGTCCAGCAAGGAATTCCTGTGCCTGAAAGTGTGTGTGCAGGACCTGGCTCAAGCACTGTCTGTGCTTCACACAGACTGATCATTCCTTGTGCCCCAGAGCTGTCCCTTACTCCCTAGAGTAGACCCTACATAGCAGGTCCCATTCCTACCCCATTCTGCTGATGAGGAAACTGAGGCTCAGATGTGATTGCTGTTTGTCTGCAGTCATAGCCCTCTGAGAGCAGGGTGGGGTTTGTTCCCCCTCCTCTACTCACTGATTCATCCAGGAGACACCCGAGCCCCCTCTGAGACCCTGAGCCCCCTCTGAGGAGGAAGTGGGTCTTTGGCTGGCTATGAATCAGAGAGTGTGGGATAGGGGAATACCAGGGGGCTGGGAGAGGTATCCAGGCTTCAGGAGAAGACCTGGATGGGCCTGAGCTCAGCCTCAGCTTTACTTGTCATCCTGGGTGGCCTCAGATTCTTGCCTTGGTTAAAGCTGGAGGAGGTAGGAGGAGTCCCTTAAGAAGGTGGGGAGTTGTAGGGGCACCTGCGTGGTTCAGTTGGTTGCATGTCTGACTCTTGGTTTCAGCTCAGGTCATGATCTCATGGATTGTGGGTTCGAGCCCCAGGTTGGGCACCACGCTGACAGCGTGGAGCCTGTCTGGGAATTCTCTCCCTCTCCCCCTGCCCCTCCTTTGCTCTCTCAAAATAAACTTAAAAAAAAAAAAAGGTGGGAGTTGTGTACCCTTCCCAAGGTCACCCAGTGAGCTCTGGCCCCCAGGAACCTTCCTCCTGTGGTCAGCCTCCAGCAATGGTGCCACCCTCAGCCTGGGACCTTCACGGCATCAGAGCTGGGTCTAGGGTGCTGCTGTAGGCTTGTATTCATCAGCGTTGGCCTAGTGACCCTGTGTGGGCAGCTGTGCTTGACTCTGTCTAGATTGGAAACTACTGCCTGCGATAAGGGGCAGAAGTGAGGGCCAGGTCCAGTCCCTAGAGAAAGACTTCAAGTCTCAGGCTGACTAGCTAGGCCCCAGGGTCATTCTTCCACACCCATCAAGGCAGAATCCTCCATGAGCCATCCCCATCCTATTTCATAGGTGGAAAAACCAAAGCTCACCAAGAGGTGGGCCTCCCCAGGGGAATAAGCATAGAACTTGCTCACTGGCTTTGGACCTGCTTCCTTTTCCTAAACCCGTAGTGGTGGGTGTCTTTGGAGCAGGGAGGGTCTTCGTGTCCTAGTGCCAGTCTAGTCTCAGTCCACCAAGGTATTCAAGGACTCTGTCTGTTGGATTCCCAGCTCACTGCTCATCCGAAGAGTTGGACCCTGGCCATGAGGACTTTCCCTCCCCAAGCACTCTGGAGTCTTATGTTGCTCCCCTGCCTCCAGAGGCCCCCCTCTATGGAACTCCCTCACAGAAAAGGGGAGTAAGTGGGACTCCTGTGACAAGGTCTTGAGCCTTGATTGCCAAGGAGGAGCATGGTAGGGGGGGTTCTATCTTTAGTAAGGGGTCGGCAATGAGGCCTCTTCCAGCTGATTTTGTAGTCAACAGCTTTACAATTGGGTGGGAAGGTTTGGAGTTGGAGGAGGATGTGTGTACAAGTGCATTCAAATATATATACATGTGTACATGCATGTGAGCATGGGAACACAGGTGCAGACATAAGAAATCATATGTATGCGAACACATGCACATGTGAGTATGGGAACATGTGTATACATGCATGCATGCCAGCATGTGCTCAGGCACATTCACACAAGGCAGGTGGGTCCACACCTTAATGTTCTGGCCTCCCTTCCCAAAGCACAGGTGGGGCTGGGCTGCTTCCTGCTGTGGCTGTGGGGTAGATCACTGAGCCCATGGTGCCTGCCCATTCATGCCTGGCTAAATGGACCCTTCTGGCTACCACCTGTCTTGTTCCTGCCGAGTGGTCCCTCCTTAAGTCTACCTTCAGTTTATTCATTGTTTTACTTTCCTCCCAGCACTCACTCCAGTCTATGATCACTTTGTTTTGTGTTATCTTAGCCCAACTAACACCATAGTATGGAATCTCTTCTTTCAACAAACATGTTTGTGGCCTGTGCTGGGTGCTGGAGACACAGGATTAACCAGACCTGGCCCCACCATCAGAGTGCCCAGTGGAGGGAGGGGGCTTCCACTTGTCTCCATGCTCACTCCCCAACTCCACAGTCACGGGATAGCCGATACCAGGCTAGACACACATGCAGACCACGGAGATCATGTGCACAGTCTCACACCAATTGCCCGCCAGCTGCCTTTGTGATTACAGTTATCATTCATGGGGCCTACTGTCAACACGTGATCAGCACAACCATGGAGGTGAGGTTGATGCTACTGGTCGATTTTTTCAGAAGAAAAGCAGGCAGAAGGAGGATCTGGGACCTAAACCTAAGTCTGCTTAGCTGCTGAGCCCAGACCTGCAGTGCTGTAGCCTGCATCAGCCATACCTGCATGGCCAGCAATCCCAGCACTGCCAGGAACTCTTGCCTACAGGTTGGGGAGGTGAAACATCCTCAGGGTCACACCACAGCTCAGGTGCCAGGTCCCAAACTCTGCTTCTAGTAAAGGTGGGAGGGGGTAAGGGGCACCATCATGAAAGTCTCCCCCAAAACACCATTCTGTAGGAAGCACGATTTTGGCTTCCATGGGGATTTGATCTAAATGTCTCATCTTCTCTGATTGGAACACAAAGCACTGGGTCTCCCTTTTTCCTTTGGATACCAACATGCTCAGAGTCGACCTAGAGACTCAACTAGACCAAATGTCTGATCCACCAGGGACTGCTTACTGTGGCTCTTTTGCCTCATCCTTGTAACTCAAAGTCTACGTTTTATTACGTATGATTTTGTGAAGCGATGCTCAAAACTCTGCTGAATAAACCAGTGAATAAACCAAATTAAACTGTGCTCCCCATCCTGCCCATGCTCCCTTTCTTAAGAGGCAGCTAGACCCATGGAAAGGAACAGTAGATAGAAGTCAGTCTGGAGGTCCCAGTGCTCTGTGGGGTGTCAGGCCAGTTGCTTGCCCGTTTTAGTTTCCCTTTCCTGTACCCCTGTTTTCACATCCCCCCTCCCCCACCAAGTCAGGCAGGGCAGGTTGCTCTGGGAGGCTAGATTGACTGGGGGTGGGCAGGGGACCCTGCTCAGAGCCACTGCCCCACCATGTGCAGGCCAGCATCTGGCAGGCACAGCCATCTCCCTGGAAAACGAGATGCTTCTTATTGAGATAACGAATCTCAATCGCTCCATTTAGATCCAAATTAACCTCCCCCAATTACCCCATTTTCTACCACATTTCACCAGATCGAAATCCCCTTCTGCCCGCAAAGTTCTGTGCCTCACCCCTCCTCATTCCCAAAGCCAGGGGCTGGCCTTGTTCCTTTCAACAGCCTCAGAAGGGGCAGCAGTCACACCCTCCCCCGCACTGTGACCATGATTTTCTTTTCTTTCTTTCTTTTCTTTCTTTCCAGGGGGTGGGGTGGGAGTATGGGGGAATGGGAAGCTTGATGCAGCTGCTGCTCTGAGGAGTGAGAATTTTTATTTTATTTTTTTAGCTCATTCTTTGAAATAAGGA
Source organism: Suricata suricatta (assembly GCF_006229205.1). Taxonomy (NCBI): domain Eukaryota; kingdom Metazoa; phylum Chordata; class Mammalia; order Carnivora; family Herpestidae; genus Suricata; species Suricata suricatta. The sequence goes on from NC_043711.1 coordinate 18,941,577, forward strand.
TGCAATATGGGATCAATTTTTGATGACAGTGAAGTAAAAGGGGAAAATAGTAGCAATTTTCTCTTCTGAACATGCCCTATTTAATGGAAGGATGTCATGATGGTTTTATCCAGAGGAGAGAGAGGGCCTGGTTCCTAGGGACACATGGTCAATCAGAGATGTTTGGTAGGATCTCACCCTGGGGATGGCTGGACATCCCCTCCCCAGCTTCCCAGTGCCCCCCATCAGGGTGTCTACCAGGGCCCAGGACTTGGGGAGATGAGAGACTGTGGCTACAGGGCTCCACATCACCTTCTGGGGCCAGCCACTATGGACCGAGATTCCGTCTCCCCCAACCCAACACCAGGGTGGACCCTCCCCACCTTGTGCTCTGCTAGTCTCAGCGTGCATCAGGATTCTAGATCTGGAACCCTAGGGAATCCAGTGTTAATTAGGGTTATAAAATCCTGCCCAGCAGCTGCTGCCGCCTTTGTGTTAAACCTAGGGAGCTGAGCTCCACTTGGCCTCGTGCTGGTAAGGGCGAAGAACCGTGGTGGAGGCTAACGGGGGAGGGGACAGGACACCCAGGATAAGGGAGTGAAGTGTTGAGTCCTCAGCCGGCCAGGACTCGGATCAGGCATCCAGCCCCTTATCTTGGGGCTCAGGAAGGAAAGAAGGGGTGATGAAGGCGGCACTGGCTGGGGAGCTTCTCAGGGACACTGCAGGAAGAATTATGTGTCCCCAGTACCAGCCCCTGTGTCAGAGACAAACTGGAGTTAGACCTGGGTTGAATGAGTCAGAAGGCCTTCAGACCCAGTCCTGCAGGAATCTTGGGATCCCGGCTGGGTTACAGGAGGACTGGCCCTGCTTTGCTGCTCTAAGTTGCCCCAGGTAAGGTTAAGATCCTTGGACCGGATGGACTGGGAGGCCAGGGGTCTGGTTGCCAGGGCCCCATATTCACCAAGAAACCCACCTTTTCACCATGGAGCCTCTGAAAGCCTGGGGCACCCCTGGATCAGCTGAGTGGCACCTTAGCCAGAAGGGTAGTGGCCCACCCTTCCTGACGTCTAGTTTCCTCTGGCCATCTGTCTTCCAAGGCCTCCTTCACCTTGCAGTGCAGGGACCAGGGACAGAAATGAATTAGAGCCATACCTTGAAGGACTGAGCTGCTCAGCGGCAGGCATCTCATTCACAGACACGTGCAGTCACCCCAGGCAGCTTGTGACCCGCAAACACAGCACACAGCACACCAGATCCCCACATGCTACCATGCATATGAGCATAGAGCCCACAGTTATGGGGACACCCAGCCACCTTGCAAGTACGGTCCCTACCTAGATGCGGTTGTTACAATCAATGACTTTGGCTTCACAGTGAGAAAAACACTGGCCTCTCTGGAGCCTTTTTCCATCCACCACCCATGGGCCCATTACACACACAAGTAATCCCAGACCTTTCCAGAGTCCTCACTAGGAAGGCAAAACGGCACCAGCAAGAACAGGCCCTGATGCTTCGTTCAGGGCACCCCCTGCCCCCAAATATCTGCAGATTTTAGGAGACAAGCGGAGAGGTGGTGGGCTGGGCCTAGCATAGACAGATGCCGCCCCAAACCACGCCTGCCACCTCCCTTCTCTCCTCGACTGTGGCTGGGCCTCTGAAATAATTAGCAATTCTGCTCAACAAAACGCTGGCCCGATGGGATAATAAACTCCAACATCTGTCAGAAGAGTGAGCTCCTATGGAACTGCCAAGAGAAACATTTTTCTCCTCATTCAATTCACATTTAAATCGAAAACAACCCCTCCAAGTCTGTGCCAGGCCGGCGGCACGGGGCTCCGGGAGCCCACAAGCTGTTCCCGGGCCTGCAAAGAGGCTCGGACGAGTGATGATCACTCACTCAAATTAACAAATCATTTTATTTAGAAATGAAAAGAATTTGTAAGTGACGGATGGCTTGAGAGCCACTGAGGAGGAGAGGAAGCCAGCCATCGGTCCCACTGCCGTGCCGGTGGGCAGCCTTATGGTCCCCAGCACCCCTTCAAGCTCCTGGCAGAAAGGCCTCCTTGAGAAGTCTAGTCATGGGAGCCAGCACTCCCCCATCTTCACAACAGTCTAGTGTGGTGACAGGCTGGGAATCATGTTGCTATTATGTAGTGGGAAACTGAGGCTCGGTGAAACGCCTAAGACCCCAGTTGGGCTCCCTCGAAGGGGGGCCTGAGAAGGAGATAGGCCCCCCTTTGAGGGAGCCCAAGCAGGGATCACCCTACCCAAAAGGCAGCCTCCTGGGCCTGCAATTCCACCTATGGGCTGCTGGAGGTGCTGTGCAGAGAGAACTGAGTCCTTTGTGAGTCCAGGGCTGGATCTGGCTATGGGCAATCCTGGCTTATCCACTACAACTACATTCCTTTTTTTTTTTTTTTTTTTTACAATGACATTCTTGAAACAGAAGTCCTAGACTTGAGTTCTGGGCCTAGGGTCTCAGATTTACTGTCTATACAAGAAAAGTAGACTTAGATTGCCAAGGGGTTTCCCAGCTCTGAAGGCCTCTGAAGACCAGGTACCAAATACTGATAAATGGGGGGGGGGGAAGTTAACTAATTTAGAGCCCCAGTCCTGGCCAGGTCTCTCCTCAGGGTTCTGACAGTGCCCTGTGTGCCTCCATAAGGCCCCCTCTTTAGGGTTCCCCAAATGCCCATGTGTCTGCCATCATACCCTTCCTCGGAGTTCCCTAGGACCCATGTGCCCACATCAAAGACTTCACTGCTCTGTCACTTAATTTCCCAGCAGACTGTGCACTCTCTGAGGCAGGGAGGGACAGTGCTGTTTTTTTCCATCCCAGTGGTCCTAGTGCCCAGCTCTTGGTAACTATTTGCTGAATAAACGAATGAATGAATGTCTGGCTGCAAAGACACTTAAATGCATGAGACAGGGGCTCGATTAAGTGTCTGATTATCATGACACAATCTCATACCTCCCTGCTTTTGCACAGAACATTCCCTCTGCCTGGAATGCCATTTTCCTCCCTGCTCTTCCTGCGCAATTACTTCCTGCTTCTTAATGTCCAGCTCAGTTGTACTCTGTGCTGGGCTTCCTCCTGCTTAGCCTCTAATAGCTGTGGCACCAGGCTGGTTTACAAGGCTGGCCACACTGGGCCAGGTTCTGTTGAGGTCACAGTGGGGCCAAATTCCTCCTGTGTCCCCTTCGGGGCCAGGGCTGATCCGAGGTGGGGGCTGGGGACATGCCCCCCTACCTCTAAGAGCTTTCCAGTTGGGAACATCAGAAGCTGCTGCAATAAGCTGAGGAATGCTGTTGGAGAGTAGGGGGGGTTGTGGGGAGGCAATAAGATGGGAGACAGAGCCAAAGGGACAGGCAGGAGAGGACAGATTCCCAGAGCTGGGAGTGTTGAGGTGGCAATAGAGGCCTGGTGGAGGCGTCTGTTGCTCCTGCAGGCCACTTTCCTGCATGGGGCTCAGGGAAATGTTTCTTCTCCAGCTATGACTGTAAGCTCAGATGCTCCACTGTGGGGAGACCCTGATATGCCTACTGATTCAGTGCTCCCCATTGTGGGCTTCAGGGACCCCCTGCCAAGGGGAGAGCAGACAGGAATGGGGTGCTCTGAAAATGCCATGTCTCTGTTCTGGACCCCATTGGCTCTGCAGAGGAGCATCGGGGAGACCACTATACCAGCTGTGGGGCTGCATCAGACTTAGATGGGATCTTGGGAGACTTGGGCTCCAGCTGGAGCTATCCAGTGGTCTTGGCCCTTTTCCTTTCTGCACCTCAATTTGCCAATCTGTAAAACAGAGATATCCATCCTGGACCTGCCTGTCTACAGGTGCAGTGGTGCAGTGAATGGAGAGAGGGATGATGAGATGTCTGTGACAAGGGGTTTCCAGGCAGCAATGAGCACGTACAGGGGTGTGGACCTGGGACACACAGACACACACATGTGGGCATGCACGGGTCAGGCTGCACACATGCACGGGAATTGCTTGCAGGTATGTGTGCACATCTATCTGTAGCCATTCATGTGGGTGCATGGGGCTTGGCTGTGCTGCTGGGTTGCAGCATGGGAGGTGGGATGGGAGCACACACACGTCTGTCTGTAGGTGCCTGAAGCATGCCCACATGACTGCCTGGAAGTGAGATGGGCCATGCTGGGCAGCAGGAACCTTGAGGTAGTAGAGCTCTCCCCTGCTTTCCCAACCCCAGCTCTTTAGACTCTTCCAGCATACACCCCGCATATCTTACACAGACATCCATGCATGCGGGCCCTATTGAAGAGCCCTGCCTACCCCTTAGCCATACATATGGGCACGCATACACATCTAGCACCATCCCTGGCATGCATTTGGGGCACATCCCAGCCATACTGACCGCTTCCCATGAGCAGACACATGCTCCGCTAGTTTTTTGGCCTTAGGTGGCTTTGTTTTTACGCCCTTTAGAGGGCACTTGGGGTGCTGACACAGGCAGCTGCTCAGGGTGGCCTGGCGCTGGGCAACCCAGGAAGATCCAGCACCGTCTGCTATGGCCACCTTGCATCTCTCACCGCCTTCTTAGAGGTAGCACTCTGGGCACAGGCGGTGTCTGGAGCCTAGGAGAAGCTCCTGTTTACTCAGGTTCCTGGGAGGAGCAAGGGTGGGCTGTGGGGAAGAGACCCCACAGGTCTGCAGAAAGCTGCGTCTCTGGTCAGGAGGGGCTTGACCCTGAGCTGCCTCCTTCTCACTGCCTTCAGCCCTGCTCAGGCTCTGGGTTCGCGCTTATGGATGTGTGTGTGTGCGTGCTGACACCCGCCCCTTGCCTCCCTGATGTGACTGTCTTCTGGCACCCCTCTGACACTCCATTACACATCCTCACATTATTTGTCAACCCTCTGCCTCCCATCTGGACCACAAGGTCCCAGAAGGCATGACCAGGTCTGCTTCTGTCACTGTGGAGTCCTCAGCAACCAGCACAGGGCCTGGCAAACAGAAGACATTCGGTGTGGACTTCAGAAATGAATAGACAGGTGGAAGCTGACATGACGAGGTTCAGGGAGCACTGAGCTGTGATGCGGTAGGAGAAAGAGCCTTCTACTCCTGCCTGTATCAGCTTCAGAAATCAATGGTTCCCATGGAGGAGTGAGCTAGGAGGAGAGGGAAGTGCCGTGAGAGGCAGGACCATACCTCTGCTCCTATTAGCCAGAAGAGGCTGCACCCCGCTACCTTGTGGGGGATGCACAGGCTCCTCCCCTAAGATCACCACCACTCTGATCCCTAGAGCCACAAAGCATCTGCAGGAGAAGTAGGCACTGCCTGGGGGCTGGGCCAGGCCACAACACAGGCATTGGCATGCAGCAGGTGCTCAATATATGCTGTAAAAATGAATAGTATCCCTGCCTTACTCAAAAGGCTGCCAGGGCTTCCAAGGCCTGGGGTTCAAGGCCTCCCACTGCCATTTCTATCTTCTTGGTTGTGTACTGCCTCTTCCTCAAGCCCACCCCTTCATCTTTGTGTGTGTGTGTGTGTGTGTGTGTGTGTGTGTGTGTGTGTGTGTGCGTGCTGTGGTCCCATCTGGACTGCCCCTCCTCCTGGCCAATACCCCTGGCCAAATCCTGTCACAGCCCACTGGCCTCTGTGGGGATGTCTCCCTGAGTGCTCCTGGGGCCAGTCCGGGACACATATGCAGTGTGTCAGGAGGGGTGCTAAGGGTAGCTCAGGAGGTTAGTGGTAGAGAAACCTTTGTTCAAGCCCCTCAGGGCCAATGTTCCCATTGCAGCCCCTTTTCTGGGGCATCCTGATGCTCCTGTGAGGGCCAGCTCTGTCCTCTGTCCATTGATGCAGACTGGACAGGAGGAACAAAGCAAGGGTTGAGGGGCTGGGCCCATGGGGACATGGGCTCTGTTGGCGATGTCTCTGTTCTTCACCTGGGTTCAGCCCTGGCTGGAGTCTTGAGTCCTAAGCCTCTGGGGACTTGGTAGGGGGAAGGGTTGCTCTTGGGGATGTGGAGACATCTTAGAGTGGTATGTGAGGATGTGTCTAGATGAGTCTGAGTTTGTGGGGGGCTTCCTGGGTTATGCCTAGAAGCCTTCAGATGGAGGCACTCACCTATAGAGGAAAGAAGGAAGGGACAGAATCATGGGGAGGTGGTAACTCAGTCTCTATCTCCCGGGCCAGGAAGGGCTTATGGGCAAGGAAGTCTAGGCCAAAATTCTCCAGAGGTAGAACCAAGGCTTAGGCTTCAGGAAGAGGGATCACGATCTGACATCAGGAAGAACTTCCAGACATTTGGTGGGCTCCAATTCTGGAATGGGAACCTGAGGACACGGTGGCATTTCCCTCTTGAGTCAGGTAGGCTAAAATACTGCTGCCTAGGGAACAGGGAGTGGGCAGGCCCTCCTCCAGCCCCACAATTAGGGAAGCTGCTCTGGTTTCCTGGCACTGAGGACCTGTGTCCCCAGCATTCCTGAGACCACAATCTTGTGAGCCAGGACCTGACCTTGTCCCCTTGAGCTGAGTTGGGAATTCTACATGTGAAGCATCTGTGACCTAGTTGGTGACCTTGAGACCCGTGACACCAACTCTGGGCTGCATCCTGCCTGACAAGTAACCCTGGGAATGTTTCTCTAACCTGTGATCAACGGACTCAGGAGGGAGCCTGACGCCGCTGGAGCAGACAGCACACTCACGGAAAAGCTTGGTGGAAATGGGCACGTGCTATGGCAGTCTTGAGCGATTAGGTGGGGCATGGTGGGAGTGCACGCAGGCCCTCGGGGCTGGCATCATTCCTCACATCTGGCAGTGGCACCCAGGGCTGAAGCCCTTAGCAATGCCGCTCTCAATAGCCTGAAAGCCAGGAAGAGTGACACAGTGCAGGGGACAGCCGGTAGCCTCCTCCAGGCCAGGCCCTGGCTCCTTTGGGTCCCCTGTGGAGACTCAGGAAGGCCTGACCTCCACTCCTTGCCCGCTGTCCCCTTCCCCCCATCTCTCCTTCTAAGAGGAAAATCACAGGGAAGCAAACCTTGGAGGGGAGAAAGGAGAATGTTTTTAATTAAAAGTTTAAGAGAATTCACATCCTGAGGGAGTTGAAGCAAGAGAAGGCGGGGAGACAGTGGGGCAGTGGGGGGATGTGTCACGGGAAGTAGGCCACACCAGCTGAGGGCTCAAGCCCAATCCTTCCAGCCGCCCATGGCCCACCTCTGCAGCAGGCTCGGAACCACTGAGGGCTCTCTGTGCAGATGAGGCCTCAGCAGCCTCTGGTTTCCCATCTGGGGAATGGGTGGAGGAGGTGGGGGTAGGGGGCTCAGCAGTGAAGGCTGGACCAGAGCAGCACCAATTTCTCAGGCTAAAACAGCTTAAATCCCTGCACTTTCTGGCCCTACCACTGGAGGCCGATGTTCCTGGTGCCCCTGGCTGGAGCTGGCATGCTTGGTGAGGGCCAAGGCCTGGGCCACCTGCCAGGGGCTTCATGTGTGCCCTGTCCACAGTCCATTGTCCCAAGAAGCCCCACTTCATGGCTAGACCAGACCCTTGTTGGGCTGGGTGGGTTGGAGGGTGTGGGGGGTTCAGGGCAGCCCAATTGCTGTGGAACCTTGTCCAATGGGTGGGGGTGGCAGATAGATGATAAGGAGGATCATTGGGATTCCTATACACCAAGTACTGGCGGCACACCTGGCTCAGCTCCTCCATGCACGGCCATGCATACTGAGCAGAAGCATCCGGCATTCGGCATTCTGCCCCCTCACTCTCAGCCTGCCTGCCATACACAAGCCTACCAGAGGCAACTCCACTTAGTGACTCATTAGGCTGAGTCCAGCTTGGCCTGATCAATCCCTGAGGGTGAGTAGATACTCATAGGTGTTCCCAGAGCAGGGCTTGGTCAGCCCTACGCCATCCCTTCTTCCTGCTACAGGGAAGGTACAGACACCCTAAGCCCATTGACCTCCATCTGGTCACCAGGCCCTGGGTCTGGCATGCGTGTTAAGGGGGCCAGTGCATGTGGTGGTGGTGGTGGGGGACCTGTGCGCAGTGGGTGGCCAGAGCCGACCTGCAAGGTGGACTCATCCTCAGTAACCTTCCTCAACTCCGTTCCCACCCACTCCTTCCTGGGAAAAGGAAAAGGCAAAAGGAAAATAAGACAGATGCAATATTTTGCAAAATGAGCTAATTACACAGCAGTCATACAGAGAGATGAGATTAGCAGAATATTTGATAAAAGGAGACACAGGTATGCATGTGGGTGGTAGAGAAAGGTCATTGTTATCCCTGGGAGATTGGGGCCTGGTGCTTCTGCCTGGGCCATAGGGAGTGGGGGCTGCAGCCCCATCAGTCAGGCCACAGTCACACAGCTCGGTCCTGGGCCTTGTGAAAGCTGCAACCTCAGGGAAACAAGTTGGTGTGTGCACGGACATGAGGACATACATGCTCATGTCTAGACACCCCCCATGGGATACATGCACACATATGCCCAGGAGAATAAAGAACAGCCACACTCTCCCCCACCTCCCCTACACTCGCTCCCCTGCAACCTTGTGTCTTGGGGTTAGGTCTGTGCTTGTTGTGGGGGTCCCATGCATGGACATCCAAGACAGAGAACAGTGTAGCTGTAGTTGTCATTAACTGGGTTGTCACCGCTGCTGGCTGAGCACAGATAGGTCCATTTTCTCTGTTTAAATGTCTACTTATCTGCTGGTCCCTGGGGTCAGGCCCCTCTCACCTGAGGGATGTGGGTGCACATCAGCCAAGACTGCTCCTCCCTCCCCATGGTGCCTACTCCCCAGCTCTTCAGCCCTAGGTACTATGGGTGCATAGGAAGATGCTCTCGCACTCCCCAAGCCCGTGTCTAAAAACCAGTCCCCAGCAGGGCCCTGAGGTCCCCAGTGACCAGAGCCAAAGGTCCAAGATGTAAGCTCAGAGCCCCTCAGAACTCTGGGCCAGAATGTGTACTGGGGCTAAACTCGCACAGTGACACGAAGATGTGAGTGGGTCTGGGGAGGAGGCCATAGCTCTGACTCCTGAGATGTGAGCACCACACACCACTGCTGCACACCAACTTCACCAGGTTTCCCTCTGGGGAGGGGTCAGCAAACACCTGAGGAAGGAAGGTGGGGGCAGGCAGGAAGTGCTGCCTACTTGCTGATAATCCCTATTGGCTCCTGAGGGTTCAGCCTTCTCACTCCACAGCCTGCTCCTGTCTGTCCAAGACCCCCTGTCCCTGTAAGTGCCACCTTCATCCACCCCCACCCCAACCCAGAACTTGGAGAGTTCAGCCTGCTCCTCCTCCCATTCTAACCCCTAAGCTATACTGGACTCTCCCTGAACCCACACTCCTACCCATAGGGCCCCGCCATGCTGTTCTCTTTCTCAGAACTTTCTGCCCCACCCTCTGGCAGACAAACCCCCTCCTTCCCTCCAGCCTCAGCCTCAGTGTTACTTCTCTGTGCTCCCAGGTAACTGGGACTCTTTCATGAAAGTCCAAAGTGAGGTCAAGTGACGGGGATCTTCCCCATGGCCCAAGCCCCTGCCTTGTAACAGTGATAACCACACAGCACACACATGTCTAAGAGCCAGTTAAGTCTCAGCTCAGACAAAACCCTTGGCAACCCTGCCAGGTGGACTCTTCTCTGGTCCCCTGCCCTGACCCTGTCTCAATGCCTGTCTATTCATCTGTCTATCTGCCTGACACTCAGGCCTCCTCTCCTTGGATGCTGCTGGATCTGATAACTAGGAACACGGGGGAGGCAAGGCGTGGAGGTGGGCCTGGGGAGGGATTCTGCATAGGGGGTGGGGAAGCCCCAAACTTGGCCTTCAGAAGCCTGAAGGCTGTCTCTGCCAGGAAGTTCCTGAGTTGTGCCAAGGGGAAACTGCACTGGTCCCTCCCAGTCCTGCTTCTGGCCTGGGGATGCCTTTGCTAGTTCCCCATACCTGCCCAGTCCAGGCCTGGCAGTTGTGTGGGTGAGTGGGTGGGTCATAGGTGGGGAGCTGCCTGCTTGCCCACCAACCCCAACCATCCAGGGAGGGGCTGGACCCAAGGCACCTGGACAGCTGGCAGATAGGGCCTCATACCCTCGGCTCCAGCTGGTGTTGACACAGCAAACATGCAGCAACTCCCATTCGCCGAGGCACAGAGTGGGCAAACACAGGAAGGCTGGAACAAAGGGCCTGACAACCGTGACCAGCCTCTCAAACAAGGGACCCAAGCTCTGCGCCAGAAGGCAGGAAGCACTAAGCAGTCTGGACAGTGTGTGGCCCTCAGAAGTAGAAGCTAGGGACAGGCCCTTGATGAGGCATCCAAGAAGGGGGAGCAGGCCTGATGACTGATGGCCTGGGGTCGGTCTAGGCACAGACCAGTCTCATCCATGGGACCTGTCCCCTGTGTGTTCCTTCTTGAATAGGTGTCATCAAGGCCTGGCATAAACTCTGATGACAGATCTGTGAGGCTGTGCTTATTGCTCTTACTGTCCAGGTAGGGAAACTGAGACCCAGAGAAAGTGAGATCCACCAAGGGTTTGGCGCACAACTCAAGTGTAGAGTGGGGACTGCAGCACAGCAGTGGCTGAGGCCCCTAATTCTTGGTTACCTTCTGCTCTGGGCCTGGTCATGTGTATCATGAGCCAGGCCACATCTTTCTGGGGGATTCATGGTCAGAAGTTCTTTTTGGAGCAGTTCAAGGTTAGGAGTATGCACTTGTGATCACAAGGTGAGGTTTCCACTAGACCCCAAGGAATGAAGTATGCACTGGGCATTGCCTTGCACACCTCTGCCGAAGACCCATCTCACGGTGAGTTTGTGCATATGCTCTGCGCAGCCAAGACAGCAGGCAAGACCCTTCATGACCATATGCATGCAGATGCCCCACCTGAAGACATGTATGTGCTCTCTGTACCTCTGGTCTGTACTTTGCTGTGCCCTCTGCCTTGGACCCTCTTTCTCTGCCTGGCTATATCTCCAGCAAACCCCCTACCCCCACCCCAGGTCCCCTAAGCCTAATCAGTATCCATGGGCTTACCATCCTGGCCCACACTTTGTGGACTGGGTCACATCACTGTCACCTTGAGCAGACTGCACTCTTTGAGGAGCCCCAGAGGTCCATTCCCCCATCTCTGTGTCCGGTAACCTAGCATGGTGCTTGTACACAGCAGTTGCTCAGCATCAGTAAACAGAGGTTGAAGGAAGCAAAGGGTACCCAAGGTACCTGGTATCCCATGAAACAGTGATCCAGGATCAACTGATCTCCAGGAAAACCTCAGGAAACCCCACCCAGGGTCACTATGGCACCAGGGGCTGGTCCAGCCTTCATATGTGGACTTGGAAAGATTAAAGAGGGACCTCAGAGGGCCTTCTCACCATGCCTGTGCTGGGTGCAAGGCACCAGGCCTTCCCTGCCAGCAGCCCTGTGAGCCGACTCACTTCTCTCATAGCTACCCACCATCAAAGCAGTGGCACTGGTCCCTATGGATGTTAAGTCATGAAAAATGGGGATGACAGAGGTGACTGCTTCCAAGGCTGCTGCATCCTGAAGGGACCATGCTTACCAATGTGCAGCAACCACCCAAAACTCAGGTGGTGAACCCTGCCCCCTGCCTCTTCACCCCTTTACCCCTCTTCCCTCCAATGGAAAATGATGCACAGGCTGCACCTGCCGGGCTCCCTTCCCAGCTCACAACACTCGTATGGGCAGATGCAGCCTGACTCACTTCTGCTCATGCTCACTGCCAGGCCAGGGCTTGCTGCCTTCCCTCCTCCCTTCTTCCACCTTTGGAAATTCTACCAGCTCAAGTGCCACCACCTCCAAGCTGTCTCCTTAGGCTTGCCCCTCCGATATCAGCTGTTCTATACATGAGGACCTCAGAGTTTGTCTCCTCAAAGTCTGGGGTCCCGGAGGATGGGGACTAGCTGGGCCACTGGCTCACCCTGCCTTAGATGCACCTTCCCTCCCCCAACCCTTGTATATGAAGATTTCAGAACAAAGGGCCAGAAGCTATTAAAACTCAATTAAATTTCTCACTTCTCTGATCCTGAATTAGACTGGCTGGTCCCTGTGGCACCTGCAGGCCCTTTTCTTCCACATCCCAGCATCTACCCCACGTGTCCAGCTAGGACCCCCAAGGAGGTGGGCAGAAGCAGGAGAGGATCCTCCCACAGTGCCGGCTTTTCTGGGGAGTGGAATCCAGTGTGTCTTCACTGGGGGCCCAGCGCCGTTTTATCCATTTGGCTGACCCCCCACTCCCATGCCCTAGATTCCCCTTCCTGGGGTGATCACAATGTAGAGGCTGAGCAGGGAACTCAGGGCAATAGCTCTCAGCCTGCATTTGTAGACCTCTTCAACCCAGCTACACGCTCTCTAGCTGTTCTGTGTCCTCAACTAAGGTCCTGCCCCTAGGCCCTTGTTTGTGCTCTGCTCTCCGCCTGGCAGACCCTCAGCTTTCCTTCCCCACCCTGGGGCTTCCTCTTTGCTCTAGTCAGCATGGCTCTGCTTCCTCCCAAACCTCAGCAGCTCTGGGAGGAGCAGGCATACAGGCTCAGGAGCCAGGGTGAGCAGGAGGATTGTGACCTTGCTGTAGCCAGGCAACAGCCAGGGCTCTGCACCTCTGTTTCCTCATCTGTAAAATAGTAATTCCGCTCTACAGTGAGCAGAGACTGACTCCACACCTAGGCTGGGGGCGGTGGGAAGGTTTGCTGAATGACTGAGCAAGCAAATGACAGGGAGACTGAACGGCGCTGTAAGGGAAGCACCTGGCATCATGAGCAGCGCCACTGGGTAGGTGAGGCTGACACCCCCTCTTGGTGTGAGTTCTGGGCCTGGGGTGCCTTGGCTAAGGTATCTCCACAGGAGGTGGTCAATGCTGGTCAGGGCAAACAGGATGTTGAGCTTCCTGGCTTGACACATGGCCCTTTAGTTTCCTCTGACCTTCACCACTAGGGAGAGCTCAGCAGCGGGCGGTGGATATAAGCCTGATTTGCCAGGTTCTGTGGACCTCAGGGGTTTTGCACCCTAGGTCCCTAGATCCTTTGGCTAACAGATGCTGGGGAATGACCACAGCTCTTCTGACCCTTTTTGAGGTCCCTGTACTGTGGAGGAGGAGCCACAAGAGGCGGCTGCTCTAAGGAGGCAATCCCAGGGACTCTGGAAGCCTGGCCCAAACACACAGCTTGGCCTTTCCTTAGCCAAGTCACCCCCTCATCTGACCACCACTGGATAGGGCGAGTAGGAGAAGAGGATGAATGTTTCCTCTGAGGATCCTGGAGACACACCCCACCCACTCAGCCTCCCTCTTCGTTTCCAGGGAGGCTGGCCTGAGGTTGCAGGCCTTTGAGGGGTCTCTGGCCACCTCCACAGGGGAGGCCATTGCCATGTCCACCTCCACTAGTTGCTGGGAGTGGCATGTCTTTTCCCAAGGCTCATGCTGACTCCCAGGGCCCATGAGTGTGTGGGGAATGCCCAGAAGCTCACCTCCCTCCCGACACATTCAGGTCACCTCGGAGGAGGAGCTCCCTCTGAGCCCCGTTCCTGAGTGGTCACTCTCTGCCACCACACGCTGCCTCGTCTCTCTTGACTGCTCACCACCGCCTGGGTCCCGCCCTTGTTTTCTTGCTGGCTGGCTCTCTCACTGTCTCCCTCCGTTAGGTGGGGGTCCCCAAGAGTTCCCACACAAGGAACATTCAACAGATGCCCATTCACTCATTCTGCACTCCCCCCCAATCCCTGGGGGCCCCAGGTGCCTCCTCTGGGTGGCACTGGCACCTTGCCAGGAAGCAGCAGTGCTGTTTGGGTGAGGGGAGAATAATCAGCCTTAAATGCCGCAATCAGGGAGAACAGGCTGCTCAGGCCCCTGGCGCCCACGCGTGCGCCTAATTGGATCCACGTGTCTGCAGCTCTTTTCAAGAGCGGGAAAGTGGAAGGGTCAAGATCTCTTAATGTTTGTAATGAAGGGGAGGCAGAAGCCACTGCCGGCCCCGCGTAAACACCTTTTAATTGCACAGAGAAGGGTGGGCAGGGGCAGCCCATGCTACAGAATCCCCTGCGTGTCTGTCCCCCATTACCATGCCTTCTAGAGCTTCCCCAATCTGCAGTCAGTTCCCAGAGGCTGACCTCCAGCCAGAACACCAAGCCACAGCCCTTGCACCTCTTGTACGAATAGTCCTGAGACTCCTACTCTGGGCCAGGCCTCCTCCAGGCCTTGTCTTTTCAGGGCTGATCTGTTCGTCCAACCCCCATCAACCAGTGCATTGGAAGACCTAGCTCTGAACCAGCCTCCGGGCTGTCTCAGTGCCAACTCTTCCCCCCAAATCCTTGCTGCCTCCTCCAGGCAGCCCCAAGCTCATTTTTACCCTCTTAAACTAAAGGGATCTTCCTGCTGCTGTGGCTGCTCCATTTCATCTGCACCTCTCTGAGGTCCCCATGTCCCCTGCTTACGGGGCTCTTATTCATCATGGTTGTCTCTCTCTGTCCCATTAGACCAGTGGTTTGGGGGAGGGAGCTCTGACTCCAGGTGACATTTGACAAGATGTGGGGACCTCTTTCGTTGTTACAGCCAGGGGAGTGGTGTACTAGTGGCATCTAGTGGGTAGAGGGCAAGGATGCTGCTGAGTGCACAGAGCAGCCCCCACAACCAAGAATTATCCTGCTCAAAATGTCAGTCGTGCTGACACAGAGGAACCTTGCCTTGGATGAAGCGTTGGAAAGGAAAGCAGCAAGTAAGTGGAAGCTAGGTGGAATGTGCTCCCTCCTGAGAGGAGTGGTCTGCTCTACAGATGGGGATGGGGCTCCTTGGCCCCCTCCCTGGCTCCTTCCTTCTACTCCTCTGAGCACCCAACCCAGAGCCCAGTTCCTGAACAGACTTGGCCACACTGCCAATAATGCATCAGTTTAATTGGGTTAAGTGGCCATTAGTGGCAAAAGCAGGGCGGCTATGTGCAGAAGGGTTTTTAATTTTACTCTTTAAATGATGTTCGCTCTCCAGAGAGGTGACTGAGGGTGGGAACACTGCCCATTGAAGCCCCCAGATCCAGGGCTGCGGTTGCACCACCCTGTCCCATCCATCTGGGTCCTGTGAGGCTGGTTTGGGAGGGGTGCATTATGTCTGTCTCCACTGCCCAAGGAAGAACCTGTAGGGACAGGCACTTGCCCAAGGTCACTAGCTCATTCCAGAGCAAGCCCCTATCAGAGGAGTCCAGAGCCCTATCTCTTCTTCCCTCAACCCTGCCCACACCCTGCAGACAGCAAATGCCATGTGGCCACTAGTAGTAGCCCAGAGGAGGCCAGTGTTGGGGGGTAGTTTGTGGAACCTGAAGCCCAGCTACTCAGATCTAAAGCCTGAATTTGGTGTGAGATTTAGGGCCAGCGGCTTAAACTCTCTGGGGCTCAATTTTCTCAAATGTAAAATGGGGATACGATACTCTTGGCTTGTAAAGAGGATGTGGAGAGATCTGGAGTGTTCTGGCTCATCTTAGGCTGGGCACTTGACAGGCACTAAGAAAGAGGCCAATGATCGTGCGAGGGAATTATTTCTGCCCATTTTAGGGGAAACGTTCTGACTTCTGAATCTACATGAATCATCTGTGGAGCGCTGAGAAATATTGAAGCCCAGCCCCACCCCTGGAGAATGTGATGTATTTAGTTTGGGGTGAGGCCTAGGCATCACCATTTAAAAGCTCCTCAAGTGATCCCAATGTTCAAGCAAGTTTAAAAACATTGCAGAAGACAAGGGGTGCTTGCATGGCTCAGGTGGTTGAGTGTTTGACTCTTGATCTCAGCTCAGGTCTTGATCTCAGGGTCATGAGTTCAAGCCCTGTGTTGGGTGTGGAGCCTACTTAAAGAAAAAAACGTTTGAAAAACACTGCAGGAAGACAAAGGTACCAAGGCACAGCGTCTGGAAAAGTCATGGCCCTGGGAATAGCAGGAGGTACCTGAGGTAGAGCATGGGGAACATGGGCATGGTAGAAGGGGAGAGGTTAAGGGCTAAGGTCTCTAGGTCTCGGATCTCCAGCCAAGCCTTTCTACTGCCTCTGGTTTGTCTGAAGTTGGAGGTAAAAGGGTCTCCTCAAGAGCAGGCTCTAGCCACACTGATGTCTCTGAGTGCTCTGGCCTTGGGCTTCCCTTTCCCTGGGAACCAAGACAACTGAATGACAATGCCCATGGCCCCACCTTGAGAGGAGGCTGGAGCCCCTTGCATTGGGGTCACTCCTGACCTTGATAAGTCAAGGCTGTGTCTCCTTCTGCAGCCTCTCCTCTAAGCCACAGAGCAGAGGTACTAGAGATGGTGCTGAAGGTGGCACAACCTTTGGGGACTCTGTTTTCTTTGTGGCCTTTATAAATGATGGCTCCTGGAGGTGTGAGACTGAGACCAGAAGTACTGGGCAGGGACAGTCTCATGTCCCTATTTTACAGCGGGGGATCTAAGGCCTGGGATAGGATTAGACCTAGTGCTCTCTGAGGGCAGGAGCAGGGCCTGTCCTCCCCCTGCTTCCCCAGCACCAGCCTGGCACATAGTAGGCCATTAGAGAATGATGATGACTCAAAGGAGGAAAAAATACAACCATGAAGAAGTGACCTTTCTGAGAGGCTGTATATCAAGGTCCCAGCAGGGAGGACAGCAGAGTCCTGATTTGGGCCCAACTCTGCCTTCAATGTGCTGTAAGAACTTAGGCACCTCTCTCCGTCTCCTGGGACTCAAGGCCCAGTTCCCTGGGTAGTAGAATTCACAAGACAGCTCCCCTCCATATCTCCAAAGCTGAGGCCCTAGCAACTGTCTCGGACTTGGGAATGCTGGTTGCCTGTGTTGCAAGACTCCTGACCTGGACCTGCTCCTTCCTGACTCTTGGCCCCATAAATCACCTTGTGCAGCATGGAGAAACTGGGAACAAATGTCTGATGTCCCTGATTAGATGAGCCAATGAACTTCTGTCCTGCGTTGCTCAGATCCCTCTTTGCAAGCCCCAAATTAAAATTCCGGACAAGAGAAAGAGGATTTAAATTGGATTACTGGATGGGGTCCAGAAAGAGAGGAACAATGGAGGGGGGGCGAGGGGTCCAGCCCCCCACATCCCAGCCTCTATTCGCACCCAGGCTGCAAACAAATGTGGGAAAGGAGTGAAGGGCCAGAACTTGATTAAAAGCAAATTTAAAACTAATTAAGACCAAAGCTCATCCTGAACAATTAGGACCAAGGCAGGAGAAGGATGGTTGTCCTTTGCATCCTCTGGGGATATGGACAGAAGCGTCTTGTGGGCCTAGAGCCAGAGGCACTACAGAATTGGGGGGTGGGTGGCGTGAAGGGCCAGCAGAGTGCTGGGAAGGTGAGAGTGGTGGCCTCTGTGCACACCTTGGAATCATGTGGTGAGTCAAGGGCCTGGCTTAGCATCAGAGTGACCTGGGTTCACATCCTGACCTGATGCATGTCTGAGTCTCAGTGTCCCCTCTGTGAAGTGGTCGTCTCTCCCAGAGTCGCAGTGAGAGTGACCTTTGACAGAGAAGACATGGTGAGTGCCCAAACAGTGAATGCCCTTTTGTATCATTCTGTTTTCTTTTATTTGAGAGAGAGAGAGAGAGAGAGAGAGAGAGAGAGAGAGAGAGAGAAGAAGTGAGCATGTGCGAGCCAGCGGAGTAGGGGGAGAGAGAGAAAGAATCTCGAGCAGGATCCATGCTCAGAGTGGAGCCTGACATGGGGCTCGATTTCATGACCCTGGGATCATGACCTGAGCCAAAATCAAGAGTCAGATGCTCAACTGACTGAGCCCCTCGGGCTCTCCCCCATCATTCTTCTATTGAAAATAATTTGTGGTGTGCCTGGCTGGCTCAGTTGTGACTCTTAATGTCGGGGTTGTGAGTTTGAGTCGCACATTGGATGTAAATAATCAAATTAAATAATTTGGGGAGGGATCCCGGCCTTGCAGTGCCTGGAGAGGATGGGCAGGGGGCTGGGCCCTGGGCTCCATCTGTGGAGGGCAGATCAGGCATCTGTCGTTGCCATCACTTAGCACCTCTCATTGAGGTGACTGGTCCTAAAGCTAGGCTGGGCAGCAGGCCTAAAGGCCTGACAGATGCCTCTTCCCAAACTTATCAGAAAGTTTCAACTCAAGTTCAGGGCTGCTGGCCCACACTTTGTAAAATGGAGGAAAGCAAGGAAGTAGTGGGCAAATGAGGAGTCTGGAATGAATGGAAGAGAGAGAGACAGAGACAGAGAGACCAGAAAGGAGGGGACAGGATCCAGGTCATGCCCAGTTCTAGGAAAAGCAAGGAGGGGACATGATATGCTGGATGGATAGGACAGCAGAATGTTTCTCACAGTCAGGGGAGACACTCTTAGACCCCCATCCTCCCCTCCAAAGGGACTGCTGTCCCAGCTGAAGACTGGGCTTTGCCTCCTCCCCGGGGCAGTTCATTTCTCCAATTGTCTCTCCACTCAGGACCAGGAGATCCTGAAGGTCTGGCTGGACTGGGCTGGGCCCAGCTTTGGGTCATCTTGATCCACCCTGGGTGGGAAGCCTTCAGGGTCCACTGCCTCTGGGCCTCTGGTCCCAGCATGCCAGCCCCTCCCTACTCTATGATTCTAGGTCACACAGGACAGACAGGGGACCCCAGGGAGATGGCAGGGCCCAGCATGGGTTCTCTCCTTGGGGCCTGGATATGGTGGGGGCTTGGACTTGGTGACTGACCTGATTTAACCCTGCCAGGCCCCTGGCCTGAGCTTGGGTATGACTTGTGTGGACTTGCTCATCCTTTTTTTAAAAAATAGTTCTACTGTACAATTCACATACTACAAAATTTACCCACATAAAGTATATAATTCAGTGTTATTTTTTTTAGCACATTCAGAGTTGTGCAACCATCACCACAATCTAATTTTAGAGTATTTTCATCACCCCCAAAAGAAACTGTGTACCCATTAGCAGTCCCTCCTTATTCCCCCTCCCTTCCAGCCCTAGGCAACCACTAATGTACTTTCCATTTCTGTGGATTTGCCTATTCTGGACATTTCACAGAAATGGGATCACACAATAGGTGGTCTTTTGTGGAGAGCTTCTTTCACTTGGTAGAATGTTTTCAAGTTCATCCATGTTGTCATGTGTATCATCGGTATTCCATTCCTTTTTATTGGATTCATCTTTCTGACACAGGCGGGGGCTGGTACAGTGGCAGCTGTGCCTCTGATGTGGGGGCAGCTTGGACACTCTCCCTCATTTATTGCACAACCTCAAAGCTCTAGAAGCCCCTCCCCACCTGCACTCCCTCGGGGAGGGTGGAATTCGAGGGGCCTGCTGGCTTTGTCAGGGCAGCTGAGCAGGGTCTGTAAACTCAGAATGCAGCACCTTGGAACTGACAGGCACAACCTCTCTAAGACTAGAGGGGGAGAGTGAGGCTCAGAGGGAGGCAGAGAAACATTCAAGGTCATGAGCAGAGCAGGGACTCCAATTCTTAGCATTACATGGCTCCCGCATTTTCTGTGGGGCATTTGGGGCCGCTCCACATTCCCTCCCCATCACAGCAGCAGCCCACACTCCCAGCCATCAGCAGGTGCTCACCCAGGGCACACTCATGGAGCAGAGGAATCTGAGAACTCCAAGCCTGCCTGCGCCCCACCTTCGTGCCCGCACAAGAGCTCCAGGACCTCAGGTCACCGTAATGCAGACTCTTCCAGATAAAACTATCTGTTTCTGCCATTGCTGCCCACAGTCCAGGTGAGCACAGTGCTGCCAGCGAATTCAGCCTGAATTCAGAGGGCCAGGAGGGCCACATGTTCATGCTGGATAGGGACACTGTCCACATAGTGCAGAGCCACTCACCTGGCTCTCCTTCAACCCACACAACTGCACCTACCTTCAGGGCCTGTACCTTCCTGTCCAGCAGGCTCTCGATGTCCCCTGCCACCTTCTCCACCAACTTCTGAGGCTCGTTCTCCTGTACCTCAAACAGATTCCGGTTGTCCTTGTAGATCTAGAAGGAAGCAGGAGCCAGGGGTGAGGCCAGGGTGTTCCACATTCCCATGCCACAGCCTCCTCATTGCCCTCTGCACAGTATGGTCCAGTCCTTGGCCCTCCCCCAACTCTGGCTCTGGCCACTAGGAGGGCATGGATGTCTGAGGGTTGGGCCCAGTGTCCTCCTGAACTTGAAGAAAGGCTGCAGTCATGGATTCCACAGCTTGCTCTGGTTGTGGCTGGTGGGACCAGGTTGTCACTGCCTCCTCTGAGACTCAGGGTTCCTCCTCTAGGGACCACGAGCAACACCCCTGTGACTAGTTCAGAGTGACTGAGAGCAGCAGAGGGGGAAGGGTGGGCTCGATAGGAGGCAGGGTGTGTGTATGTGGGGAGATGGAACCAATAAGCACACACTGCATACCACATGCCTGCTGACATGAAGACACTGTCACACTCACTACACACATCTACACACCCACACATGCATCACGAACATACAGCCACCCCTCCCCAAGGGCTCAGGCATCCATATCCTTTTTTGCTGGTGCTGCCCCAGGGCGTTTACAAAAACCATAGTGGGAACTCTGGGCACCCCTCGGAGCTCCTCTCTCATTCAGGGCACAGAATATGGGGGTAGGGGACAAGGGAAAAGGAGGCGTGTGGGGAGGATAAATCTGCCCCTCTCTCCTTGAGTCTGTGCACACACTCACATGGGGGTGTAAAGCTGACAGTCTGCATCTGCATGCAGGAGTGTGTGTGTTATGGCTCAACACACGTCCATCTGTGTGCATGTGCCTGCGTGTTGGGGGGAAGATGGGGTTGGGGCCTCTAGATGAAGCCTGGGGGTTCGATGTGAGTCACGGGCGTGAATTCAGCAGGCCTCTTTGTTCCAGCCTGGGGTCTTGGGTGTGTGCACGTGTGTACATGTGAGTGTGTATGTGTGCATTTTATACTCCACGTGTGTCCATCCAGATGAACCCAGGATTTCTGCTCCCAAAGCTGACTCCTTCACAGAGGTCTCATGCCACCACTGAACCGCCACCACCGGGCCATGCCATTGGGCAGTGCAGAACCAGAGGGATGCAGAGAGAGAAGAGGTGAAGAGGAGGAGATAAGGAGGTGGGAGAGGCAGCTGATGAGAGACAGACAGGCAGGCAAGATATGGTCGGAAGAGTGACAGCCAGACATGTGGGAGATCAGGCTTCTAGCAGCTGATGGGGGAGGAGGTGGGGGATCGGGCGCTGGAGTCCCTGCCCCACCGCCCACTCAGCGCCCAGCAGTCCAAGGGTTAAAGTACCACACAAAGCCGGCTCAGGCAGTCTCCTCCTCCTGCCACCCCCCATCCCTCCCGGCTTCTCTTTTCTTTTTGTCCTTCTCTTAGAACAAAATAATTTGTGGTGAATTTTCTCCTTCCCACAGAGCAGTGGCGATTAGAGGGTGAGGCGTGAGGCTGGGACACAGGGCCAGGGAAGATGGAGGCCCCAAGTGGGCATCAGGCCAGGCTGTTCCCTGGGCTCCCTGTGCTATGCCTCAGGGCAGAGGCCCCCAGATGGAAGATGGTGATGGAGACAGAGATCAAGGATGGGTCTGAGTCTGGGGTCACTGGGAAATGTGGGGAGCTTGGAGTGCCGTGCCCACTGTTGGGGGAAATTGAGGCTCAGAAACAAGGAAGGACAGATCAAGGCCACACGACTCTGGGTGGCAAAGCCAGGTCCTCTTGGACCTCTCCAACCCAGGTTTCAGGACTTTAAAAATACGCCCTTTCCCAAGCATGAGCTGCTGGCCTGGAGCCACTGCCCTGGGCGTGTTGAGGCCAGCTACACGGGCTGAAGTCTTGGCCAAATGCACCCTGGCCCACTTGTGCCAGCAGGGGGCGCAGCTGCCTGGCTTCTCTGGGTAGGGGATGAAGTTCCAACACCTGAATCTCCTGTCAAGGTCATTCCCAGGTGTCCCAAACAGGGCTGTCCATAGCCTTGGCTGTCCCAGATCAGAGGCTGGACCAAGCAGCCTCCTGACAACTCTCCTCTGGGAGCCCAGGAATTCCTCCCCACTGGATCCAGGGTGCTCTTGCAGTGGTGACTGGCAAAGGGCTCAGGAGCCACAGGGAGGGGGTCTCCAGGTGTCAGGGTCATACCCCAGGGCCCTGAAAGGTGGCATAAGGGCTTGAAAGCAGAAACCTTGCTAAGAGTCACCTCACGTCTGAATCTCGGTGTCCGATTTATTAAATGAGAGAACAGCAGTCCCCTTCTGCAGGCTGATGGAGGACTGCAAAGAGCCTACACTATTGTCACTACTGCTATTGTTGAGGATCACCAGAATTCTGCAGAAGGAATCACAGTCCCTCCCTGCCTCCACTCTCTCTGCTAGATCGGCACACTAAGGATCTGAAGCCATTGGCTCCCATTCCTAGGCAGACAGCTGTGGTCTCTGGGGGTTGGCCTGCCTCCAGCCCCACCCTCTTCCCAGGCCTTCCTGGGCAGCCCCTCTCCACCCATCCTGTTCTTGTCTCCAACACCTCAGCCTGGGCCCTGGAGGTGATGACAGGGGAGCCCAGACACAGGGACGCCACTGATACAGCACAGCCAAGACCAGCTCCCTTCCAACTCTCCCCAGGCACCTGGCCTGTGTGTAATGGACCCTTGGCAAATGCTTATGCCCAATTCACTGCTCAAGAGCAGAGCTCCGCGGCCAGCTAGACTTCGGTCTGACTCTTATATTCCTTCTTGCAGCTGTGTTAGCCCTTAGAGCCTGGAGCTGCATCTGTCATGCTTTTTTCCTGTCCCAAGGAACCTCTATGACACCCTTCTGCTGGTCCCTGGTGCCAGCATTGGTGGCCTTTCTAGCCCATTGACCTGGTGTGCCCCTGCAGGCTTCTGGGTCCCCAGTCCATGCCAACTACCACCCCCTTGCTTGTGCTGTCCCTGCTTTCCTTCTGTCTTCCCTGCCTTTCTAAATCCTTTCTAGAGTAAGGGTGGTAAAAACGGGCTAGAAGGAGTTTCTGGGGAGATTAGCGCTGAATCCTAGAACTGCAGGGGCTGCCCAAACTACCAGCCAAGCCTGTGCCCCAATCCCAAAAGAGCCCTTGAGTCACAGTAGCCCTTGTTCCTTCTATCCCAAGTGCTTCATCTGTCTAAACATTCCCCTGGACCTGTTACAGTGCTCCTGTCCCCTGGGGGTAGGCCCTGAGCTGAGCCCTCTGTCCCAGGAAGATCTGAGTGATACAGTTCAGCAGATGGTCCCACCCTGGGAGATAGGTCATCTCTCCACTGATGCTGTCTGAGGAGGTGCTTTCTACCCACAGGCTCAGCAGGAAGCCTGGGAGACCCCAGGGCAGAAAGCATGCCAGGGCTGGCTCCCCTTGAGCCCCAGCCTCTAGCCCTGTCCCTGGGGCCAACTTAGAAGCAACAGACAGGCCAGGGTACACCGGGTGCAGGGCCTCAACAACCATAGCAGGACTGCATGCCCGTTGGTGCCTTGGCCCAGCAAGCTAATTGGAAAAACCCAGCAGCTCCCATAGCAGCGCAGCCTCCAAGGCCCCCACTTCTGCACAGGCGGCTGGACTGAGAAAAGATATGGGGGCCCGCAGGTCTATAGGTTGTTGCAGCTCGGCACCAGCCGTGATGGGGGAGGTAGTGGGTCAG
Organism: Suricata suricatta; assembly: GCF_006229205.1. Lineage (NCBI taxonomy): Eukaryota > Metazoa > Chordata > Mammalia > Carnivora > Herpestidae > Suricata > Suricata suricatta. Next base: position 18,965,095 of record NC_043711.1, read on the forward strand.
GGCAGCAGACTAACAGACAGGCTGGCTGGAGCCAGGTGAGCATATGGAGATGGGGTGGGGGCAACAGGGAGAGCAGGGGTGCCCGAGACCCCAAGGGATGACAATTCTGAGGCAGCTTGCAGCCCTTTGTTCACAGGAGTCCCTGGCTCCCCTCCCTTGTACCAGATACCTCTGGCCTCCTCCCTTGAGGGCACCTCCCCCCCTCAGTTATGGAGCCCTGTCCCTATATCGCTCCCCTACATTGCCCCCCAGTGCTGGCCCCAACCCCAACCTTCTCTCAGCTCTAGTGATTCTTTAGTTAAGCAGCCTGTCTGGTCAGCCTTTCTGCTTAGGATTTCAGGGGACCCGGAACCTCTGCCCAGCCCCCTGCTTCCCCAGTGGCTCCTCATAAAGAGGAGCCTAGAGGACACCTGTAGGTATGACAACCTTGGACAGGAAGCCTGGACAGACAGAGCCAGCATCATCCCCACAGCTCGCAACAGTCCCAACTAGGAGTGGGGTCAAGTTCAGAGGTACCTGGACACAGAGACAGCCATCACAGGAGACAAGAGACGCCAGGACTGGAGACCTGGATGCCCTAGTCATACTGGAGAGACTCTGCAAAGTCCCAGAACTGGTGGCAGTGGGGCCTGGCCCTGAGCCAGCACCCAATCTGCTCAGGGAGAGGAGGAAGGTGGGGGGAAAGGAGAGGAAAAGGAAGGCGAGGAGGGAAGAAGGGCAAAGGGGGAAGAGGGACAATGGAGGCCTCAGGAAGGATGCTGTACATTGAGTGCTTTTTCTGGCCACCCTGGAGCAGATGTTTTCACACCTGACCTCACTGACCTTGGACAACCAGAGGAGGGTCGCTTCTGATCATGTCCACCTAACAGAAAGGCAACTCAGGGTCAGAGAGTTTAAGTTCTACAGTAGAGTTCAAATTCAAACCAGATCTGTCTGACCCCAAATCCTTGCTTCAGGTCACATTCTGTACACTTTGGTTCCCTGCACTTATTCCCGTACTTGAAGGTGAGGCACAAGGTAAGGTAAAGGGGGCACAAGGGATAAGGTGGGAGTCTGGTGGGCAGACCAAGGTCACACTGAAGGCCTCCATTCTGGAAGGAAGGAGGGGCAGACTGGCAGAACTGGCCTGATCGACTATACAACCGCTCAACCCTGGGAGTAAAAACAGGCGTGTGTGAGGTTCTTCTCCACAGCGAAGGTGAACGGGCCCTAATCTCTGGAAAATTAAATCAGAAAGAAAATGGAACGAGAAAGATTTGACACAGGCTGGGCCCTGCTGCTGGCTGTCTCCTCTCTGGCCCAGGCTCAGTTGTTGTTCAGCTACCCGGCTGCGCCAGCACCCTGGCTCTCTTCCCCCACCCAGGTTACTGGGCAGCGCACAGGCAGGGTGCGGGGAGTGGAGCCTCACAATATGACCCCCTGGGGGATTTGCTGTTCTCCAACCCCCTCCAGTCATATCTCGGTATATGGTCCCTGGTCTTGGAAGGAGCAGCTGGTGAGGGTCCTAACTACTTAGCCCTCATGCCAACAGGCCCCTGCATGGAGAGCAGCAAGGGGACCAGAGATGGTGGGCTGGGCCCCCCTAGGTTGGCCCACAGGGGCAAGCCCTGGAAAGGCCATAGGGCCACAGGGACTGGAATGGGACACACTTGTACGAGGGATCAGGAGAGCCTTGGGTAGGAGGATAGGGGGCTCCTGGTGGTTTAGGGACCTTGAGCTGGGCCAAGAGGTGGGGGAAACTGGTAGTTTTAGGGACCCCAGCCAGTCAGGGCAAAGTTGGATCTCAGGCCTCTGACCTCACTCCTGCCAGTCTGCTACCCATCTCCTGGCTTTGCAGGGAAAATTGAGGGTATTGATGTAGCTGCTAATCACCTTTGAAGACCATAGGATCAACGGAGTAGCCAGGTACCTGTGGTCCCCTTCTGCTGAGAATACTCAGGACTCAGGAAAGACCTAGGACAGACCCAGGACAGGCTGCAGCTCCTGGGCTCTTCCTTCACCTAAACCCCGAGCTCCACAGCTCAGCTCCTGATGGGACGAGGGGAGCTGCCCCAAAGTGTGTGCATAAAAAACCGTAACTCAGCTGCTGTGGAGACAGTCCAGGCCCTGGACTATGTGTGTGGCTGACAGTTCCCTGTGGCCAGGGTGTAGCTCCTCCCTGGCCTACCTAGTGCGGGAGTTACAGTGAAACAAGGGCAAGGGACCCTCAGAGCACACAGCTGGTGCACAAGCAGGGGATTATGTGCCACTTGGTCACATGTTCATCAGCTGCTGACATTCACCAGCCATTTTAGTTCTCATGCAGCCATACCACACTGCCACCATCCTGTGGTAGGTTGGCTCCATAGTTAGCTATATGTGGTGTTATGTCACAAGCAGGGTTTGTACATGGTCATGCTGGTTGTCACACTACTAACCTTCATACTGAATAGCGATCTCTTGGAATGAGCTCTCTGTTTAGAGGAAGTCACTGACACCACCCAGGTTACAATGTGGTTCTATGGGGGATGCAATGGAGAACACGAAGGCAGTGTGGGAGCTGGGAGGAGGGTTCCTGGCCTGGTTTCGAGGAGCAGGTCAGGATGTGGGCCTCCCGGGTCAGTGGCCCATGATTTGCTCCATTTACTCCCCACCCCATTCCCATGTCCTTACATTTCCACTGGGGCACGCCACATTCACGCCACTGGCTCTGGGGCCCACTTGAGCCTGGGGCAGTAGAGATGGACTAGATCTTGTCCTTGCCTTCCTAGGACTCACCATCCAGAGGGGACAGACGTCCCTTCAGAATGCCAAGGATAGAGGGATGGCAGCAGGAAGAGGTATGCAGAAGACACTGGGAATGGGGCTCACCTGCTTGGGTACAAGCCAGCCAGGAGGGGCCATCAAGGAAAAGACTGGGATGTTTTTACAGGGGACAGTCTGAATGGCTGGGTGGGAGTCTGCCACACTTGGGGTGGCCGGGGGATACTGGGCTGGGCAGGGGTAATGGCAGGTGCCGAGGCTGGGAGGAGGGAATGTCAGTGGCAGGAGCACAGGGGCTTATGGAGGGCGGAAGGGAGGCTGGGGGACAGACTGAGCAGAAAGGGAGGTACATAGCCAGGCAGCTCAGGGGAAGGAGTTGGGGCCTAGATCACAAGGTGAGAAGGCCTTGGTGGCTCAGCGGCCCCTGGGCCCCCAAGAGGCAGTCGGTAGGAGTTCTCACCAGCAGATTTCCCTTGGAAAAACTCACAGGGGCACAAAGCCCCCGCCGCCACCCCCAGCAACGCCTCCCTGTTTTTAAAGTTAAAGTTTCGTTGACTGTCATCCATTACCGCAATTAGTACATTATGTCTAATTATGCAATTAGTGTAAAAAGTGCACTTGCTGCTGAGAATGGGAAATTACGCTGCCTCGTTACGCTGTAAAATCCATGTCATAAAAAGGCTCAATGTCTTGTTTTTCAAAAGACACAAAACCCAACACAAAACAATAAACCAAATCCTCCCAGTTGAGCCAGGGCCAGTCTGTGCAGCCCTCCCGGCACTTGCCCCCATGCGGGCCCCCACCTCTTCAAGGCCTGCCCCACATACACCCCGGGGCCAGGCAAGACCAGGCACAAACACAAGCTGTTTGCGTGGCCGTTCCTGGGTGTGGCCCATCTTTGCTCCTCTGAAACAGATGTGAATTTCTAAGCTGACTTTAAAACCGTGGTAATCCTGATTATCCATCCATTATTCCAGACTTGACTTGGAACAAGGCCTCCAGCATTAAGGCCTATGTATTTCAGGTGAGAGCAGTCCCGGGGGTGGGGGGGGGTAGGGTATGGCCCCACCCAGCTCCAAGCAGAAGTCCTTTCTCCAGAGTTCCTGAGGGGACAATTCTGAGGTCCCTAATGGCACCTGTGAGGAGAGGGTCATATTCTAGCCCAAGGGAAACTGGAAAAACTTTCCCACACTCAAGGCTCCCAAACCCTGGGAACATTGCCTGGATCGATAGGGAGCTCCCTGTCATAGGAAGCATGCAAGTCCAAACACCAAGGATGCTGAGAAGGAATTCACTCATGGTCACCCTGCACAGGGGGTGGGATTCTAGGCTGTCATCATCAGACAGCAGCATCCCCATGGCTGTGTGCCTATGTGAAGCTGGCAGTCTAACCTTCTTCCCTAGGTTCTGCCTCCCTTGGTGGTCAAATCTGCGGACAGGTAGGTGATAAAGGAATCTGATGTGGGGGTCTCACTCCCACAGAGATGACAATGTCAAATGGCCAAGTCCATGGGAGCTGGGAGGACACACTCCAATGTCCTTGACTGCCATGTCACCACTGGGCACCTGTGTGTCTCAAAAGGGCGATACAATGCCATGGCGACTCCTGCCTAGCCAAGAATCTGCCCTCACTTCATAGAGACCATGCAAAGACGTGCTGAGCTCAGATTAGGTGCTTACAGAGCAGAACTGGAAACGGGAGTCCCAGCATCCTAGGGTCTATGGGGCACCAGGGCACCTGCAATGGCACCCACTTGCAATGTGCACCCACTAGTTCTGGGCGCTGTCCATACTCCAGTGGGAAGCAATCACTGAGAAGTCAGCTGGATTGTGGGGATGGAGGGGGTGTGGACCTCACTAGAGGACACCTGTTGCCTTAACACAAGGCATGGGTCCCTGACCATTCCAGACTCCAGGCCTCACAGCCCAACTACACGGACACCAGAGGAGACTCTCAGGGCCCCTGAGACTTGAGCCCGAGGTGAACGGAACTGCAGGCAGATCCGGGGCTCCTGCTGGCTCCCCGCCCTGAGCAGGGAGCCACCGGCTGTCGAGGCAGCTGGGAGGGAAGCTGTGCCCAGCACACCAGCCGGCACGGGGGAGTGCGAGTAAACACACCCGCGCTTTCCAACTCGTGTGGCTGGTGTGGGCGCCCGTGTTTATGGGAAACAGGTTATCTGTGCCAGCGTCTGGGCCCCTTTGTCACCCACCCTGGCTCAGCTCTCTCCTGCTGCCTCCCAACCCAGGGGGCCCTGTCTCCCTTACCCCAGGATTCCTCAGCCTCTCAGCTTCGGAGGGACAACAGTGAGGATAGGCCCTCTCCTCCAGGAGGTGAGACAGGGCTCAGCACTTAACCCACTGAGTCAGAACACTTGCCAGAGGCAGCTCTGGTTGTTGTCCCTATTTTACAGCTAAAGAAACCAAGGCTCTGGCAGCTGGAGAAATGGGCTGGTGACTAGGCAGTAAGTGGAAGAGCCCAGACACTGGGCTTCTCAGGCCCCAGTCCTCAGTTCCAGGTCTGAGGGCCACAGAGTCCCCCATCCCCTAGCAAGTCTGGTCTGCCCTTTACCTGGCTCACCACCTTGAGGAGCCCTGGCCTTGGATGTGGACCCTGCCCTCAAGAGTTGTGGGAGTCCTGTGCCCAGGGACTGCAGTGCACCCTTGGTGGCTCCAAGAGGACTCCTAATCATTTTTCCAGCTTTAGCTGCTATGGAGGTCTTATCTAAATGACTGTCTCTCATCCCAGAGCAGCAGAAACTTAACCCCATGGACACCCTCATGAGATGGGTTTGAGGCTGGGCCTGAGGCACAGTTCTGAAGGCCAGGGAGCGAAGGACAGAGGCTGCTTCCTTTGCCCACATCACCTCCATTCCACCCTCCTAGCAGGGTGGGCAACCGTCTTCAGGGGCTGGGAAACCCAGAATGGCCACAAGCCAACCTTGTCCTGAGAGCGCTTCCAGGGAGAATGTGGGTTCACCTGATTTTTCTTTATCCATCCCCATCTCTGACCTATGACAAGGGCATGGGGAGGTGCTCAGCAGCTGGGTGGCTTCTTATCTCAAAGATGAGGCAACTGAAGTGGCAGGAGGGTCAGAATCTGTCCAAAGGGGAGCCCTTCCTACCCCCGAGTCCCCTCCACTTGCAGCCAAGAATGGCTAAAGAGCCATGGCCCGAATCCTGGCTCTGCTCTTCATGAGTGGTGTGGCTTGGCACGAGCCTTCGCCCTCAGCATCTGCACAGCTTTGAGCTGCCTCAGCCAGGCTTTGTGGGGGTGTTCCTCAACAATGAAAGGTCAAATGCAAGGTGCTCCTGGCTTCTCGTGGGGCCTCCTTCCAGGGCTGCTTCCGAGGCCCAGAGAACTTTCCCTGCCCCACACTGTCCTGAAGGGCCAGCCTTTCCAGGCCTTGCAGGCTGGAAGCCTGCCCTTTGCTGCTGAAACTCGCTGCTGAAGATATTGCCAACTAATGACAGCACCAATCACAGAGAGAGGCCCTCAGGCCGGCTGCCCTTGTGAAAACACGAGATCTTTGTGCATCAGGTAGGGGGAAGAAAGACAGAGACAGAGGTGAGACTGGGAGGTGGCTGTGGCCTCCCATAGTATCAAGGGGGCAAGGTCACTGAAGGGTCCTGCTCTGTCCCTGGGCACACACTGTCGGTCCAGGCACACCCACCAGATCTTGCAGCCCAGCTCACACACGCCGACCTTACCATATTCATGTCCAGTGCCAGGAAGCTGCTCTGGACCTTGCCAGGCCTCACAGTTAGGCTCACAGAGAAAGCACCACTGCCCTGACTGACCCATAGGCTGTCACTGAATGTCACCTGGGTGAAGATCTGTGGTTTTCCATTCATACTTCAAAAGGTGGTCTGCAGCATCTGAAATGTTTTAAGCAGTGAAACTTCTCTGGCCCCAGATGGTTGGGGCTACCTGAAGGTCATGGCCCTAAATCCTCCTGCTTGCTGGACACAGAATTGGAGAGTCTCCTAACAGCAAGGGTGCTGGGCCTGGTGGGGGTAAGGGCATGCCCGACTGACAGCAGCTTCTGGATCAGGTCCCCAGTAGGGTCACAGTGCTCAAGTGTCAGGCACTGATAAAGCAGTGGGTACCAGAGCCACGCGGGTGCCTGCCCACAGTGAGTGTGCAAGTGAGCATACCAGGGAGCACAGCCATGCCGAGCCACCTCGTCCACATCCTGCGTCAGCACCTCCCAACCCCATCTTTGTCCTTTCCCTTATTTTTCTCCTACTTCCAATTTATAGGCTCTTCTTGAATTTTATGTATCCCTGTAAGTGCCCTTAAATCTTCTGTAGAATACATTGGAAGCATACATAAACAAAGAAACAGTACTTACACACAGAGGCCTTGTACATGCTGAATCCACACTCAGGACAGGCATACATTAGGGACATGTATGCAACAAGGACATGCAAGGGACACACAACTGAGGGGACCCATTCTCTCCCCCCATTTGCAGGCCCTCCTGAGCCCTTATAGGAAAATCCCTACATTGGACTAGAGAAATTCGAAGTGGCCACCACACCAGGATTTCCCAGAATTGGGGAGTCAGTGATCTGCATACTCACTCTCAGCTGGGTGCTCCTGAGTAGGCTCTGGCCCTTCTTTGTACCTTGGTTTCCCCTCTCTGCGCTGCACCAGGATTGGTGCCCTCATGTCTGGGTTCTTCCTCCATAAGAACCCCAATGGCCATTGAAGCCAACGTTTGTCTTTCCTGAGCCTGCGCACACTGTTTGCCATGCAAATGAACTGTGCAAATAGGACCCAGTGCCCAGCCACACTGGCAAACAGTGTGAGGGCTCTTGGTCTGAACAGCCATGAACTTCAAAGCGAAGTGTACTGTGCTCAGGGGAGGCAGATGCTGTGTCTGGGCTCACAGTCTAGGTGGGCCACCTCCTAAGTGGGGTAAAGATTGCCACGGGAAATGTGTCAACACCAGTGGGGCCCATGAAAGTATCCATGCTGGCCATCCATTGTATCAAACTCTCACAAGCCCTAGTCATTGTCCCCATTTCACAGACAAGGCCACTGAAGCACAGAGTAATTAGAGGTGGAATTCAGTGACTACACGGACTAACCACACACTGGAGCACAGACTGTGTTCGAGACCCACCCCCCCACCTCCCAGCAGGTGGTCTCCATTCCATGGGAACCGGTGATCCTCCACAGCCCTGCCCTCCCCCTCAAAGCAGCTTCCCATGCTAGGCCCATGGGGCCTCTTGCCTGGGGGCTATGAAGGTCAGCAGGGGTCAGCTAAGTCAGGTGTTTGCAAACCTTACCCTGTTTTAAATATTCCTGGGGAGCTCCTCTCTCAGAGGCACCCAGTGAACTCTTGCAGGAAATGCAGCCCCTCAGGACAACAAGCCCCTAATTCATCTGCCCAGGATCATCCTTCCGATTGATGCATGGTGCCAACTGAATCCTCAGTGGCCCCACCAGCACCCAAAGAAACCATCAGGCCTGGAGGCCTATCATTTGCCCAGCCTGTCTGCCAAAAGGGATTGTGGGGAGGACGAGCACAGATGTGCACTGGGCCTGGTGGTGGGCATACCTTCAAAGAGGTGCTTCTATCTGTAGGAAACCATTCTGGCCTTGCAGGTATGGAAGTCTAGGACCTCAAGATATAGATGGGTAAACTGAGGTCCAAGAAGGAGGGGTAAGGAGCACGGCAGGGCCAGGTTCCTGCTGCTGGCACCTCCTTCTGTGCTAGGGAGGTCGGGGAAGACTTTCCAGGAGAGAAGTGGGAATGGGTAGACAAGAGAGGGTGTTCACCTGGCAGGGGAATGGCAAACAAAGGTAGAGAAGAATGAGCAGCTAGCCACGAGGCTGTGAAGGCAGCTGCTGGGCGAGAATGTCTAGTGTTAGGGCAGAAGCAGTTTTGTCCCTTCACTACAGTCTTGGGGGCAGTCTGCTGGAATAAACTCTCTGAGAACTGTGGGGTCACCTGGAGGACTGGGGTGGGAGGCCTGGGTCTCTGTCCCCTTTGCCCCCTGCTTTCCCCAGGCCTAGGTGCCTGCCGGGTCTTAGCAGCAATGATGCTCTGGACTCCTGTGTCCTCTGCTCAGCGACCTCCAGGAGGAGGGAGGGATGCCTGAGCTTCTAGCTCTGTCAAGGGCTCCCTGAGCAAGGAGGCGACGAGGGCAATGATGCCAGCAGGACAAGAGCGGAACAAATTGCCCCAATTATGTAAGGCGGCCCTATTTCCTCTTTAGCAGGGAGAGGAGACTGGGGAAGCTATGTTCCTCTCTACCCCACCCCCACCCATGCCACTGGGCCTGCTAGGAGACCCCTTACAGGAGGGTGCACTCACAGATCCCCCAAGCAGGGTCTATAAGCCCAGGTCACTGGGGTTGCTGGGGAAGGATCCTGGGGAAGGACTCCATGGGCCCTTTCCTGAGGCCTGCAGGATGGGATCTGGGTAAGAGGCACAGGTCTGCCCTGTTCAGTCATTGTTCCTGGAGTATCTCTGAGTGTACCCTTGCCCCTCTGGTTTTCTTGCCTGTACACTGGGATGGGCAGCTTATGCTCTGGGCCACTCCCCTTCCCTGGCCACCATGGAGCCCTGGGGAACTCTGGGCCTTTCCAGAATCCAACTATAGTCCCTGCCCTGCCATACCCCCACTACGACATGCTCAGGTCTGTCCTTCTTAGTGCCCCACAGGGGTCCAAGTAGGAAGCCCCTTCCTCCAGCCTCCAGAACCAGGCTAAGATGCCAGACAGCCATGTCTTCAGCATGGCCTCCAGACTGCCCCTACCATGAACATAGGCCAGCCTCCACTCCAACCCCAGGGCCTCTGACTTGCTGTCTCTTTCTCCATCCTGGGAGAGTGCCCTGGGAAGCACTAGAGATGCCCCAGGCCAAGGCCCTGAGGTAGCGCCCTGCTTCTCAGCTCTACCTGGGCACAAGTAGTCTCTGCAGAGGCCCCTCTCTGGGAACTGGACGTGCTCTGGCCCAGAGGGCTGGTGGGCTAAGCTGGCTGGGAAACCCCTCCTATATGGCACCATGCTTTGCTGAGCTGCCAACATGCTGTGAAGCCGGGCTATCAGGCTCTCTGAGTTTATAGTGCTAGCAGGTTAAGGTTGCTAAACTGCAAATTTATCTCCTGCCATAAATGCAAGCAACGCAGGAGCCAGGAGACAATGTATGTGCCTAAGCGTGTGTCTGTACATGCATGTTGGAAGGCATGGTGTTCCTGTAAGTGTGCAATGCATGCCCAAGTACATGTTCTAGTGTGTGTGTGTCCTGGGTACACGTGTGTGTCAAGGAGCACACATCCTGGCATGCATTCTTCCAGCTTACATGTGCATATGGTGGAGAAGTCTCACCACGAACGAGGTGGGGTGCATCCTTCCCTGAGTGCAAGCCTAAGTCTGCCGTCCCCCTGCTCAAGTACAGCACACAGTAGAGCTCAAGGAGCATCTGTGTGCATACTATGGATATGACAGACCCAGAGAGTCCTTGAGTCCCCCAGTCCTTTGTCTCCCTGCCTGTCATCTCAGAGGGACTAGAGCCCAGCCCTGGTTACATATTCCCACTGGGCTGGGGCCTCCTTCCAGCCACTGACCCCACAGACACAGAGGGCCCCCACATGACATGCCAGGCTGCACAGAGAGAGCCCCCAGGGCACAAATCCCTCCTGTGTGTGGTGGGGAGCAACAATGGAGCCATGGGACTGGGACTAGGCGATCCTTCTTGCCAAGCCCCACTCCCAGACAAGAGGATCTAGAAAAGCCATGAAAACAATTGATCTCCTTGCTGATAGTGGGTGAGAAAAAAATTACCTTTCTCTAAACACTAAAAATAAAATCTAGTTTCCTAAAAGCAGGGCTCTCCTCAGCCCAGGGCTTAGTGAGGTTTTGTTGCTAATTCCAAACGTGGATTTGTTGCAGAAGCCGGGTGCTAACCCTTGGCTGCCTTACTGAGGGGCTCCCACCCGGGATCCAAGCCCGGACCTCGGCCACGCAGTGAGCCCAGATGTTGCTATCCCAGGCAGGTGGGAAGAGGGCAGCAGGAACTGGGTCCATATGCTGCTCGTGCCCAGCTAATGGGCTGACAAATTAGCAGGTCTCCCCTCTAAGAGGTGATGAATGAGCGGCTGCCCGGGAGAGCTGGAGGATGGGCCACCTCCCCCACGGTACTCTCCTGCTTGGCCCTGACTTGGCATTTCTGGGGTGCCCAGGACAGAACCAAGACCCTTCAGTGGTGAGGGTTGGGGATGGGGGGGATTGTGGGTATGGTCAGGAGGAAGGTAGGGCACAACAGGGTAACCGCAACTTTGGAGGATGTCCCCAAATGTGCCTAAGCCAGGGAGGCCCAAATTCCCTGGGCTGCTGTTATGCTGTGTGAGGGGCACTACTGAGGAGGGGGTTCAAGTGCTGCCCTTTTGCAGCCTCCTCTTCAAGACCACCATCACCACACACACAACTGCCTGAGTGCCTCGAAGAGAGAGGCGGCTGGTCCATGGGCAGGCCTGCAGTGTGGAAGCCTGTGCCCTGAGGACTGATGGGGATGGGGAGAGGCCTGAGCCACCCATAGAGCGGAGCTGCGTCTCCCATGTGACTATAGGAGGGTAGCCTCCTAGGCTGACAAGGGCTATGGAGGAGACCAGCAGAGGAGAGGAGCGTGTGGGGAGAGGTCCAGGAGCCTGAGTCAAAAGCAAAGTGCAGCCTCCAGAGTTAGTGAGCCACCATCAGAAAGGGGGTCAGCCTCAGCCAGTCCTCTCTGGCGGGGGGTTGGATCGATGGTCTTAATAGTCCTTTCTGACCTGAAAGCCCAATATCCTTGATTTGTTCCCCAAATCATTATATGGTCTCCCTCCTCCATGTACTCAGAACATCTAAAATGGGGCAGGATTTACACATTCTTTTGACAGAGGTTGGCCTGGCTTGCTTAGAAAGCTGTCTGGTCAGGCAAGGCAGCCCCTGACCCAGGTCTTCTGTGGGCTCCCTGTCCAAACAGCCCCCAAACCCCTGCTTGTACTGCCACCCCCTAGCCCCCACCCCGCCCCTGCCCCGTGTAAACAGAACCCGCCCGCTCTCTCCCAGGGGCTGCTAATTCCTCACCAGAACTGCTCGGACGTGAAATTGCAGTGAGACAATGTGTGTTTAAGGAAATGAATCTCGCATCTTAAGAGGCTCAGGAAGCCCGCCCTGCACCCCCATCACCCCGCCCGCCCACCCAGAGCCAGGGAAGGAGCACTTGGCATCAGGAAAGAGAAAGGCGGAGGTGACATTCGGTGCCAAATTAGCAGCCGCCACAGCCAAATATTGTACTTGCCTCCAATCTTCCTTTATTTTTCAAAAGAAAAGGCTTTTACAAAGTGAAAGAGGCTGTTGGAACACTAAGGCTGATGATAGTTTTAAAAGGCATGCCCGCCACGCGCATGCCCATCTTAGAGCCTCCCCTTCCTCCCACCTTGCTGTCTTCTTCTCCTTCCACAGCCACACCCACAGGGCACCTGCCCCCACAGTCAGGCCCCACAGCACCAGCACTGACATCGTAGGTGTTCTTGGCCAGTATGCCCCAGAGTCTGACCCTGTGCCAGTCCTGGACATGGCACCTGCTTCTGAGCCACCTCCTCACCTGCATGGAGCCCTGGCCATGAGGGGTCCTTTGTAGCATGTCCAGAACCACATGGCCTACAGAGGTCTCAACAAAAGTGATCAGCCCATGCATGGCCTCCACATAGGGTCCTTATCCACCTCCTGATGGCCCTCAATGCTCCCCACCGTCGACAGCCATCATCACTAGCCCCCTCCACTAGGAGCTAGATGCCCGAAGGCCCCCACTCTGGTCACTTTGTTGAAAAATGACACCATGACACCAGTCATCCTGGAGTCCAGTCCTCGGAACCCAGCCTGCCTCCATAGCCACTAAGTTATTAACCCATGGGACAGGCTAAGTGAAAACACCCTCTGCTTGCTCCTCCAGAGGAAATGCTGTTTTCACCCCTGACCCCTTGACCAAGTGCTGGGTCATCTCACGCATCACCAGGAGCCAAACGTGATGGTGTTTTGTTGACAGCGCAGACTTAGCTCATGTTTCCCATTTCTTCCGACCAGGGTTGCCCCAGACCTTGGTTTCCTGGTCGAGGGAGATGATGGGGAGCCAGTTGGCTCTAGTGGCTAGAGGCTCCTAAGTTCTGAGCCCCAACCTGGATGGTGACCGGAACCTGGCCCTGCCCCACACATGTGTAGCCTTGAGCTCTCTCCAGTCTGAGCCACCCCCAGGTCCCATGCCTGGGGAAGTGGGGACTTGGCAATACCCCCTTTTACATTTGGGATACTGAGCTCAGGGGGCTCTTGGGACTTACCCAAGGTCTCGGTTGGAAGAGGCACAATGAGAACCTGGATCTGAGTTATGTGGCACCACTGGATGCTGTTTGCTGCCAGACTCCTCCTTCAGGACAGGCCCTCACTCTCCCAGCCGCAAGATGCTGCTTGCTGCCCACTGAGTTCCTGCCCGAGCTATGGCCCGAGCAGAAGGGTGTGCCTCATCCGTGCTCTGGCTGACACACAGGTCAGGCAGAGAAATAGAAAGAGCTGATCCCAGCTGGTGGCAACTCTGAAGGGTGAGGCCAGCTCTAGCACTCTTTGCAGAACTGGCCGAGGCCTTTGTTACAAGTGCATCACAGCCAAACTGCTGCTGCTGCCCAATCTGGCCTCCTTTGCCCCTCACAGGTGTGGCCCCTAAGAGTACTCCCCCAGTAAACACCTGCACACCAGCCTCCATTGCAGTGTCTGATTCCAGGAAACCAACCCTACCACAGCTAGTGCTGGGAGTGGTCCCCAAAAGCCAACTCTAAAGTTCGTGCTGTCCTGCTGGCATGGAGGGCCTCATTGTAGTGGTAGGTGGAGCCTGTGATAAGGTGCAATTGATCAAATGTTCACCCATTGTGAACTGACATGGGATAACTGGGGATGGGTGCAATATTTCAGGTGTCTGAGGGTTTCAGGGAAATGTAATTATAAGGACTATGGAATGGGATGGCTGTTGCTGAGGGCTATCAATGCTTTGGACAGAGACAATGAAAGGCTGAGTGTGATTAATCATGAATTTAAGGTGAAGTGTGAAAGTCAGAAGCCCCCTTGGCAGGATATAAAAATACTCTCATCTCCTGCAGCCAGAGGCAGAAAAAGCTGAGGGTCGGGCACAGGACTTAATTAGAAGAGTGACAATGATCCAGAGGGAGTCACAATCTCAATCCTAGCAGGTTGGCTACCCAAGGTCAGGACCCTGATTGGGAAGAAGTGGGTCCCTGAGTGGTGGGATGGGGACATCTGGGTCACTGCACTTGAGAACCTTGAAACCCCAGACTCCCCTAAACCCTCTGAGCCTATAGCAGTGGCCACTACTCCTTGTTAAATATTAGGACCCACTCCCCTTCCTTAAAGATGATTAAGAGGCCTCCATGTTACAAAACAACACATTCCCCTCAGGATCTGCACCCTTCCTCCTAGCCACCAGACCAAAAACTGGGGTCAAGCCACAACATGACCAATCCAGGAAGTGCTGGGCCTGGTATGGGAGGAGAGAGGAGTATATATGAAGGTGTTCTACAATCTGACAGTTGGGACTGGATGCTGAGGTTGACAAAAGAGAGGTTGGATATGGGAGAGGTTACTGATGTGGGAGCACTTTCCCATGAGACAGGATCTAACACCCTAGCAAGGGCCCCAGGAGGTATGGAAAGCCTAGCAAAAGCAGTGCCCCACACCCAGGGAAGTAGAAATGCTAGATTTCCCATAAAAAAAAAAAACAATTGAAGGAGGGATCAAAGTCTCAGACAAGTGGACGTATCACAGTGGTTCTACCACAAAAGGCCAGGGAACCTACCATGACTATGTTCCATGGGAAGGCTGTTCGCCAATGTTAGAAGGACACAATCATAGAGAGGAACTCAATGAGGTCCTCCCAGACCAGCCTGACTGGGAATACTGCCCCATCTCATACTAGGTGACAGAAGGATCTCAGTTCTGAGTGAGGCCCAGAGTGAGAAAGTTCTATGGCAGGTTCAGGATGCGGTGAATGTGGCCCTGTAGCTTGGGCCACGTGACCTAGCTGGTCCCATGATAACTAGAAGCATCTGTTTGGGGAAAGGATGCTGCGTGGAGTTTATGAGAGATTCTAATAGGAGAATCACAATACAGTCACAGAGTTCAGACCATTTTCAACAGAAAACAACGTACCATTCTAAAAGCAGCTCCTGGATTATAACTGGGCCCTGGCAGAGACTGCACGTGGCACATGATTAAATGACCAAAGCATATTAAATCATCTGGCTTCTGTTGGACTCATGAAGTTATAAGGTCTTGTGAGCCTAAGAGCAACCCACCTAAGAAAGAAGGGATGCACTTTTGGTCAAGTATGAGCCTGGTCAGAGGGCACAAGAAAGCTGCATAAGCAAGTGGTCTAGACCCCATTCATTCACTACCATTGCATGAGTGCCCCTCTCTCAACTAAGACTGCATGGAGGTTGGGAGGGGGTGCAGGGGGAGGTCCTTCATGGCCAACAGATGGAGAAGGAAGAAGACTGAGGTTATTCTTAGATGGGTCACCTTAGTATGCTGATGTGAGCTGAAGACAGACAGCTGCTATAGTACAGCCCCACTGAGGAATGACTGGTTCTGACAGTGTAATGGAAGCACACCTGGGCATCCACTTTGTATAAAAAGGAAAGATGGGAAGGATATATACAGATTCATGGAAAGTGACAAATGGCTTGGCTGATGGTCAAGATGAAGAAAGTCCAGAAGATCAGGGATAAGAAAGCCTGGAAAGAGGCATGTGGATGGACCTGTGGGCATGGCCACAAGATGTGAAGATCTGTTTGTGTTAAAGACTATCAGGTAGCACTAACAGGGAAGGGGCACCAAATAACTGGACAGAATGACTCAGCCAAATGCCACTGATCAGCTTCTGTCATCAGTCACTCCAGGGCTGGTACGATGGGTACATGAACAGAGCAGCCATGATATTAGGGGTGGAAACTATGTATGGGCCCAAGATTAAGCTTGATGGAGCTACTGCTGCTGCTGCTGAATGCCTGACCAGCTAGCAACAGAGACCAAATCCTGAGCCCTTGTGACAGAAATATTTCTTTTAAGTGAATTTTTATTTTATTTGAGAGAGCGAGCGAGTGAGCACACAAGTGGGGGACAGGGGCAGAGGGAGAGAGACAGACAGAGAGAGGGAGAGAGAAAGAGAGATTCCCAAGCAGGCTCCAATGCTCAGCATGGAGCCCAAAGTGTGCCTCAGTCCCATGACCCCAGGAGCATGACCTGAGCCAAAATCAAGAGTCAGACGCTCAGCCAACTGAGCCACCCAGGTGCCCTGGCATTATTTCTCAAGGCAATCAACCACCCCATTTGGTAGGAAATTGATTATAGTGGACCTCTCTAACCTTAGAAGGCACAGTGATTCATCTTGACTGAGATTGGCACAATGCTGTTACATATCAGGTCAGTTTCCCTTTCTTGCAGGGCACTGGCTATCCAAAAGCTCACCAAGTGCTTGATCAACTGACATAGGGTCCCATGGGTTTATGGGATCAAGGAACCCACTTTATAGCAAAAGTAGTGCTTCAGTGGGCACACGAGCACAGGATCCACTGGCCCTATCACTCACCTGGCCACCCAGAAGCCACCAGCCTGACAGGGTGTTGGAATGACATTTTTTCCTTAATAACAGCTTTACTGAGACATAATTCACGTGCCATAAAATTCGCCTTTTCAAAGTATACAATTCAATGATTTTTTACCTATTCACAAAATTGTGCAAGCATCAAGACTCTTAATTTTAGCACACTTTCATCATTTCCAAAAGAAACCCCATACCCCTTTCCTGCCTCCCTCAAGACTCTGACAATTGCTAATCTACTTGCTGTTTCTACAGATTTGTCTATTCTGGACATTTCATATAAACTGAATGATACAATATACACCCTTTTGTGACTGGCTTCTTCCACTTATCATACTGTTCTCAAGGTTTATTCACAGTGTAGAATATATCAGAACTCCATTCCTTTTTACTGCTAACTAATATTCCATTACATGGCGATATACCATATTTTGTTTATTTAGGCATCAATTGATGGACATCTGGGTTGCTTCCACTTAAAAAAATCTTACAAATAACATTGCTATGAACATTTGTGTGCAGGTTCTGTGGGGTTATGTTTACAATTTTCTCGGGTGGAATGTCCTTTCGAAGCATGGCAAAGCTAGCAAGAATGAGGAGGGGCGCCTGGATGGCTCAGTCAGGTAAGTGTCCAACTTCAGCTCAGGTCATGATCTCGCTGTTTGCAAATTCGAGCCCTGTATCAGGCTTTTTGCTGACAGCTTGGAGTCTGGAGCCTGCTTCGGAATCTGTCTCCATTTCTCTTTGCCACTCCCCCTCCCCATGCTCTGTCTCTCTCTGTCTGTCTCTCTCTCTCAAATATAAATAAACATTAACAAAAAAGGAAAGAATCTAGAGCCATCCTCTAGGACACAGTACCCACCCTAAATCTATGAGCGTTATAAGTGCCAAGTCCCTAATAGGCAAGAATACATAGGTCTAGGAACCAAGAGGCAGAGAAGTAGGAGTGGGTTCACTCCCCTCACACCCAGTCTCCACTTGGGGGAATTCTGGCTTCCAATCACTTGGATCTTAGGTTCTGATTTCTATAAGTCCTGGTTCCCAGACAGGGAATATTTTCACAAGTGACACAGTGAGAGTCTTATTTTGAGTTTCAGCTGCAGGCTGGTCACTTCAGGTCCCTAAGGCCAGGAGAGCAGCAGTCACAGAAAGGTAATTGATTCTCATTATCAGGAGATGCTGGGGCTGAGAAAAATATGTTCGACACCCAATGCTGTGGCCCCTTTGTACTCTCGCGGAACTGTAACAAAGGAAGAACAAGTGCATAAGCCATGGCCTGAGAAGGGCATCGTGGGTGGGACTCAAATGCAGTAGGAATAAGGATCTGGGTCAGGGTGAGGGCAATCTAGGGTGAGTGGGGAGGGAGAAAGAGGCTGCATACCAACTGTGGCTTTTATGTTGGAAGGCAGAGCTCATCTTGCTATTCTTCCTCTTTTAAGTTTGCCAGGTAAAGGGACCAACCAGCACTCTGGAGCAACTGAGTTCCCACATGGGGAAATCTTACTATATGAAGCGAGGTGGGCTGTTGTCCCCTGAAAGTCCCCTATCAGGATGAACTCTCACTCCCCAGCTGCCAGATGCTGAAGGCCTGCAGCTGAGTCTGTGTGGGGCTCGTCTCTGGCTGAAGGGAATCACCTCACTCATGGTCATGGCCCCTCCCCAATAGCAGCCGCATCCAGTGGTGGGGATGTGGCAGAGGACAAAGATTAGGACCCCTGGCCTCAATTTAAGACATCTCGAAAGAGCCATTCCAGCCCCAGAGCTCCCCATGGGGAGGCTGAGACCTCCATTCAACTGCATGTGGTCAGCTTCTCTACCTGCCCAGTTCTGCTCCATAGATCCCCTTACAAGTGTGGTTCCTCAGAGCCACACTTCTGTTTGCAAATTTTAGTGTTTCAGAGCCTGTTTCCCAGGAACATGACCTAAGACAGAGGGCCCAGGCTGCAAACCCTCTGGTCAAACCCTGGGCCAGCCTGCAGAGGCTCCAGAACCCCTTGCCACGGCAACTGCTAAACCTCCAGGTCCCAGGCCTGCCTTCACACCCCCAACCCCACGTTGAGCCCCCACCTCCTTCAGGGAGGTATGATTATGAGGCTCTTTTACAGGTGGAGAAACCAAAGCTCTAAAGGGGAACTGGCTTGTCCAAGGTCCCAGAGCTAGAAAGGGGCTAATCAGAATTTGAGCACCTGTTTGTCTGAATCTCCTTGACCACCATCCCCATGACTTCCATAACTCCTGCCATAGCAAGAGAGAGAGGCGCAGGCAGCAGGCTCTGGGAGCTTGGAGGAGACAGCTCGCCTTGGCCTGGAGAGGTGGAAAGAAGCCCCAAGGAGATGTGTGGTTCAGGCAGGTAGATGTGCCAGGAAAGGTGCTGCAGGAAGAGGGAACAGTAAGGGCAAAGGCTGTGAGAGAAGCCTAATGCGGGGTGAGGAGCTCTGGTTTGGGGTGATGAGTCAGGGAAAGGAAGTGTGATCTGTGTGAAGGTCACAGATGGTGGACACAGATCAGGCTCAGGTCCTGCATCTGTTTTGCCCTGCCCCCACCTCCCTGTGTCCCATCTCCCCCCTCCCCCCTCAGGTTCCGGTGCCTGCTCTGAATGGCCAATGAGGCCATCTGATTGGCTCATCAAGGGCAAATAATAGCTTTTGCTGAATTCAGCTGCAGCCAATCAGAGGCAATCAAGCACACAAGAGGCCTGATGGGCCACACTGGCGGGTGCACCCACAGGCACCAGAGCTGGCCCCTCAGTCAGGTTCCGGAAGCCTCCCTCCCCTCCTCCCCTATCTTGTGTGAAAGAACTGGAGTGGAGGTCGGGGAACAAGGGTGGGGGTCTCAGGAAGAAAAGGGGAAGGGACCCAGCTGGGCTCCATAGCATTTACTTGGCACCTGCTGTGTACCCAGATCTGTGCAGAAGCTGTGCCCTGATAAGAAAGACTCAGGTAGAGGACACGCTCACCCCAGCACACACTCTGCAGAACAGGCCCAGCTCCCAGGCCTCAGGAGGGGGCCTCCTTAGGAGAAGCTGTTCTGAACTCCACAACAGCCTCCCAGCATTTGTCTCTTGGCCGCCCCCAGCCTGCCCTCCCGGGTGTCTCTGTGCTGAGTTCTTGCCTCTTCCCTGAGGAGAGTGGAGCCTCCAATCAGACCCTGGGAAAGCAATTTTTCAATCTCCAACTGCAAACACTAATACTGCCGAAGCTAATTTTATAGATTTCCACTTCGAGGCCTTGCCTTTGTCCCAGAATCCCTCAGCCCGGGAGATTAGTAGTTTAGAGACTGGAAAAAATAAGGTATTTTAAAATTCAGCATAAAACCCTCTCTTAGATTCAGTGAGCTTAAAAAAATTTTTTTTGATTGGAAAAGAGCCTGTTTGTGAAGGAGGAGTCAGGTCTGGCCCCTGCTCCACCGGGTGGCTAAAGGAGGAGTGCTGCCTTTCCAGCCCCCCAGATGCCTACAGCCTCTGCAACACAGCTAGAACCCGCGGCCTAGGGAGGGTCAGAGAAGGGGGACAGCCAGGCTCTGTCCTGTGTGCTGAGAATGCATGGGCCCTCCATTCGACCCTCTGGGATGTGCGTACCCCTTGAAGCTACCTAGGATTTCCCCGATCCCAACCTCAAAGCCTGATGAGCTGAAGAGAAGGCTTCAGGCCACAGGCGTGCAGGCCACTCTGCCAGTGAGGCTGATTCCATCCCGAAGCAGACTCTTTCTGGGCCTCAGTTTCCCATCTAACCAAACAGCCGAAGTCCCTGGCCATGCGGCCCACCCAATGCCGTGAAGCCCAGCACTGCACACCCACTGCACATGTACAGCCCAGGCCACACATGCTTGGGCCCTTGCCCTGGAACAGGCAAGCAAGCGCAGGATGCGTTTGGCGGAGCTCGTTCCACGAGCACCTCGCTATTGCATCTCTCACAGATGAAGAGCATAATCGCTCTGGCCCTCTGGGGGCCACAAGCTCAGAAACATCCTAATGAAAAATAAATGTATTTACAGGGAGACGTCAAAGCCACCAGGACGAGTCAAAGTAATATGCCTGCGACCAGCACGCGGACTTTTATTTCTTCCCCCTCCACGCTCCAGAGCTGCTCCTGCGGCGTGGAGAGATAAATATTTTAAATAGCGACACTTTGGCGATGCACAGTTATGCAAGACAAGGAATAATTAGAAAATAAATTACTTTTTTTAAACACAGCGTTACAAACATCGGGCGCATCAGATTACTCCTCTCCGCAGTCCAGGGCTGCGCAGCTCCAGAGGCCAGCCCGGCATGGGCCTCGGGGAGCAGCCACACACCAGCCTGTCCCCACAACCCCTAGATGGTGACGTCCCCTCCCGCCTGCTTGAGGAGGCTCCCAGAATCGAATTGAAGACCACACTTGGCAGCTTCTAGAAAATCTCGGCGATGGAAAGGCTTCCTCCGGCGTCTCACCAGCAGTGGCGCAGACTAAAAATAGTTTAATCTCCTTGAAAGCAAAAGGAGCAATCAGCAAAACAGACACTCGGGTCTGCGTGCTCCCCCCGCCGATCCTCACCATGCTCTGCCCCCCTCTGTCCAGGCCTGTCCCCACTGCCAGGCATCATCAACTTCTGCCCGACCACTGGGCAGCATCCTGTGATCCCCCCAATCTGAGGGAGGCAGCTCTTAACCATCATTCAAGGCTCCTAGTGTCTGCAGCCCAGGACCAAGTTACATGTATGATATGTGTCCTTTAAACCTTGTGACACCCCTGGAGGCATGACAGGGAGTGATCCCTGCTTTACAGATGAGGAAACTGAGGCACAGAGAGGCAGAGTCACTTCCCCAAGGCTGGAAATGATGGAGGAGAATTCAGGTCTTGCCACAGCCAGCCTGGGCTGTGTGCTAAGGGAGGAGGGGTTCAGCCTCTGCAGAAAGCAGGCTGGTGGCTTTTGCTTAGCATTGAGCCTGAGTCTCCACTGATGGCTCCTGAGACACAAAAGCTGCTCAGGGCAAGAAGGGGCAAAGGCTGGTAGGGTGGGGAATGGGAGAGTCTCACACATTCAGGGGGCACAGGTCTGTCGGTGTAGGTCTGTCACAAGGATGTGTCTTGCCTATTGTAACCGGAATGACATTGTAATTTTACCATTTTTACCCATAGGCCGAGGACGGGGGCTGCACACCTGTGTTATGGCCCCAGCTCTGCCACCACCCTGCTGTGTGGAGGGCCTATCCCTGTCCTCTCTGGGCCTCGGTTTCCTCAGAGATGGGCCAAGATGATCTGAGGGACTGAGAGCCCAGCAGCAACTCTGTGCCCCCCAGCCTGCCCGGCACACTCTCTTGCCCCTCCTTACTCAGCCCTACCTCTTCACTTTGTCCACTTGCCCTTGCCAGGACCTAGTCTCCAGTCCAGTCCCATGCCCTTCGCGATGCTCTTCACAGACTCCCCAAGAATGCTGCAGTCTCCTCAGAGTTCAGAAATGCCTTCTGTCCCCTTCCCCCACCCTTCAGAGACTGAAGCCAGGACATAAAGCAATACATTGGGCTCTGGCAGGTGGTCCAGCTTGCCCAACCTCCCAAAATGTTATCAGGGAAGTTGGTACTGAGACCTCTTTTCATACTAATATCTTTCCTGGTAACCAGCAGCTGCAAAAAATTACTCCATAACCTCACTCTGAGCTTTTCAAAAATAGCCTGCGGGCCTGCTTCTAGAAGGCGCTGTGCTGCCCAGCCCTCTCTGTAGGGCAGAGAAAGGTGTCTCCATCTCCCAGCTGCCCTGGCTCTCCCAGCCCACCCCGTGGCCCCCCAGCACACTGGCCAGCTGTCCTCACATCCAGTCCTTGCCTCCTGCTCCAGCCGTTGACCTGGGTGTAGTCCCTTGCTCCAGCCCAGCCCAGTCTTAGCCTCTCTAGCCTTTGGTCCTTAGTCCAGCTCCTGCCCCTGCAGCTCCATGTTGCTCTGTTGCTACTTCAGCATACACGGGGCTTGGTTCTGTCACCTGCAGCAACTCCACATGTTCCATGATCTCAACATGACCCCGAGGGCAGAGACAACCCTCTCTTTCACAGATGGGGAAGCTGGGGCTCAGGTCACCTGCTTGTGAGGGGCTTCTTTGGATCTGATCACCCTCGAGCCGAGTCACTCACTCAGCTTCAGGAGAAGCTCGATTTCAACAGGGCCAGTGGGGACTGAGGAAGGCACCACAGGCAGGTGGAACAAACAGGGCAAGGGCCTGGCCCTCAGGAGGCTTGGAGCTGGGGGGCTGAGCTGAAGAGAGGACTCTGCCACAGCCTAAATCTCTGGGAGCTGCACCACAGGATGAGCCCTCAGCCCTCAGCCAGGCTCAGGGCAATGCCCTACTCTGGTCAGGGAAGCTCTCAGTAACCCTATCTGAGCACAAAGAAGATGCTGGGGGGGGGCACCCAGAGAATAGCCGGCATGCTGTCAAGGCAGAACTTTATCCACAAAGCCCTTCCCCACTGCTGAATGTATAAGCCAGGCTAGCTGGGGCTTCCTATTCCACAGATGGGGCAACTGAGGCTTGTGATGAGGGGCACCTGGTCATAAGGAGAGACCTAGGCTGCTTAGGCTCCCTGTTGAGCCCCACTGCCTCCCGGATTTCTCCCTAAATCTCCTCCTCTGTTCCCTAGTGCTAACCCCAAGCCAAGCCCTGGGGCCGATGCACTCCCAGGCACAGGGCAGCAGTTCTCAAACTGTTCTCTGGGCCCCAGGACAGGAAACAGGGCTCCTGTGGAGGATAAGGGGTAGTGAGGGGGAGGTCAAGAGGCCAGCCTGCCTGCCGCCTCCCTCAGCCACTGAACACCTCCTGCTTATCCATTCACTGGCCAGGGCCCTGCGTGGATTTCACTAAACAAGTGGTATTTACGGTCTTAGTTGCTATAAGAATGAGACAGCAAGTGGTGCCTAGGGGACCGAACTTCTTTTCTTTCTCAAAACTTCCTAAAACCAGAGGAAAGGGCTATTCAAAATGGCAAAAGTCCATGGGTGGAAGAAAACACGCAGGAGGTGCCAGAAACAACATTTGGAAGCTGGAAGTGGATGGACCATGGCCGTGGTGACAGACTCAGCAGGCTCTGGGAGGCTCTCCTGTGCTGGCAGTAGGTTAATGTTGGGGAACCTCAAAGAACAAGCCCTGAAACCCAATTGGGATGCTGAAAGAAACTTCCCTGGGCTACAGTCCACAAGGGCCATTTGGCCAGATCACCCACAATGAAATCAAATCCCATGAACCCCCCATCCCACCTCCCTGTGCCTGGAGTGTCACCTCCACATTCAGTGCCCCCATTCTCTGGTGGTGTTTTGACTTGAAGCTCAGAGGACTGTGAGCCCCACTTCTCAGTACCTATCATATAAACTCATCTGTTGCTTAAATATGAGTTGACCACATGAAACCCCAAACACGTAGGAGAGACAGGCACATAAGAGGCAGAGACCAAAACAACCAAAAAGCTCCTGAAGGAACCTGGGCTACAGAAGGACAAGGAAGTGTAAAAAATGCCACATGTTGTGTATGCTAGGGTGGAAAAAAAATAAGTAAATATATTATTGATAACAAGAACTTGGTTTCTCACTGTTGGAGGTGGAAGTCACAACGAGGAAAGGAGGAAGACTTGAATGAACCTCATTGCACTGGATTGGAGTCAGAGGTTTTGGTATGGACTCACAGTTCTGAATGTATATACAGATAGATAAGGATGTCATCATAGATGCGTACACACGAGTAGCAGACGCACACGTATTTCCCCAGTTCTGATCATGAGAGGGCCTAGAAGCAGTAACACCCCAGTAGCAATGAGCACACTCAGCACACAGATCCTAATTTCTATATACCATTTGCCAATGAACAGAAGCAGAGCTCCTTGGAGAAGTGGCTGATTCCGGGGAAAATACATGATAAGCTTAGAGGATCTTGGGGTAACAGAAAGTAAGGAAGTATTCAGATAAGGATAGCAGTATGTCAGAAGGGCAAAAGAGCCAACCTAGAAGAGCCCAAATGGCCAAAGCTGAAATAATTTGAGCAAGGAAGGAAATATGACAATAGTGAATTATAACCTACAGAATAAGGATTCATGAGTCAACAGTGATATAAATAAATAATTGAATAAATAAGTAAAACAGGGGAGAAGGGACAGTTTTTCCTTACAGAAGAATTCCAATTAGTAAATGTAGAAGAAATGAGAGAATAGGAAAGCACTACTAGAACACCACAGTAATAACTGCTGCAGGCAAGATCCACCAAAGGATGCTAAAATTAATGGATGAAAGTTTGAGAGAAACAAGATATTTATATAACCTTAAACCATCTCCCAAGAAATGTATTAATTACAAAGGGAAAACAACAACTTTACAGTGGGAGAAGCAAGCAGATACCACCTTAACCAAGTCATCAAAACTGACATCACCAAGGATAAGGCATACTGACATCATGATATGATATGCCGAGAAGGACACATCATTTCTATGGTGTTCTTCCTAAAAATGCATAACCTCAATCTGCCCACAGGAAAACATCAAACACAAATCGAGGGATATTAAAATACCTGACCAGTACTTTTTAAAAAGTGTCAGGATCATGAAAGACCAAGACACAGAAACTGTCACAGACCGGAGGAGCTACTAAATGCAGTGCAGAATTCTGGTATAGATAAAGGACATTAGCATAAAAACTGGTGAAATTCAGGGAACCTGGGTGGCTCAGTCGGCTAAGCCTCTAACTTCGGCTTGGGTCATGACCTCGTGGTTTATGAGTTAGAGCCCCGCATTGGGCTCTGCGCTGACAGCCCAGAGTTTGGAG
Organism: Suricata suricatta; assembly: GCF_006229205.1. Lineage (NCBI taxonomy): Eukaryota > Metazoa > Chordata > Mammalia > Carnivora > Herpestidae > Suricata > Suricata suricatta. Next base: position 18,990,263 of record NC_043711.1, read on the forward strand.
CCTACTTCAGATTCTGTGTCTTCCTTTCTCTCTGCCTCTCCCCTACTTGTGCTCTGTCTCTCTCTCTCTCTCAAAAATAAAATAAAAACATTACACGGGTGCCTGGGTGCCTCAGTCAGTTAAGTGGCCCACTTCAGCTCAGGTCATGATCTCACAGTCCATAGGTTCAAGCCCCACGTCAGGCTCTGTACTGACAGCTTAGAGCCTAGAGCCTGCTTCAGATTCTGTGTCTCCCTCTCTCTCTGCCCCTCCTCTGTTTCTCAAAAATAAATAAATAAATAAATAATTTTTAAAAACTTTAAAAGAACATTAAAAAAACTGGTGAAATTCAAATACAGTCTTCACTTTGGTTAGTAATAATGTACCAGTGTCAATTTCTCCTTAGCTTTGGTACTTGCACTATGGTTATACAAGATGAGAAAATTGGGTGAAGGGTTAGGAAATTTCTATGCTATTTTGTCAACCTCTCTTTAAGTCTAAAATTATATCAAAACAAAGGAGTTGGTGTTTTGTTTTTTAAGTAGGCTCCATGCCCAATATGGGGCTTGAACTCATGACCCTGAGATCAAGAGTTGCATAGTCTACCAACTGAGCCAGTCAGGGTCCCCTAAAGGAGTTTGTGTGTGTGTGTGTGTGTGTGTGTGTGTGTGTGTGTGTGGTTTTTTATTTGTTTGTTTTTGTTTTAACTATAGTACTATCATCCTCAGAGAGCTAACAGGCATTGTGGCAATAATGAGATGTTATTTTTTCAAAGGATCAAAGAGAGATCCTGGAAATTAAAAACATGGCAACAAAATGTAAAGCTTGATAAAAAGGTTGGAAGATAAAATTAAGAATCCTGTGATTAAAAAAAATACAATGGAAGATTGGAGAGAAAAGAGAGAGAGAGAGAAAAAGAAAAAGGTCTGAGTTAAAGGCTCTAGAAAGAGAACAGAGAAAATGTTAGGGAGAAATAGTCAAAGAAATCATTCAGGAAAACTTCCCAGAACTGAAGGACATGAGTGTCCAACTTGAAGTATCCACTGAATGGTAAGGAGTGAAAATAAAACTCCACTAAGGGATATCAATGTGGAATTTCTGAACACTGGCCACAGGAAGAAGGTTTCTAGAGATAATAATCAGGCCATGTACAATGGACTGGGAATCTGAATGAACTTTGGACCTCTCCAGAGCAACTCAAGAAGCTGGAAGGAATGGAACACTGCCTTAGGAATTCTGAGGCAAATAGTTTCCACATTGGACTTACACACCCAACTAAAATCTCTGCCAAGCGTCGGGGAGAGGGCAGGCTTTCTGAGACATGGAAGTCTCAAAAGTCTAGCTCCCATGTACCTTCCCTCAAGAAGTCAACTGAAAATGTCCTCCACCCAAACATGGGAGAAAATCAGAAACCAAGGAAGTGGAGCCCCTGGTATCCAGGAAACAGGGATTCCAACCCAGATGAGAGAGAAGGGAAACCCCAGGCACAGCCTGAACCGCACAGGCTGTGTTCACAGGAGCAAGTAGGGGCTCCAGGTAAGACTTCCTGGGGGAGTTTACTGTACAGAATCCCAGATGCATCTGCATGTATGACAGGAGGTCAGAGAGAAGAGCAGGGGGTTTGGGCATAAGCAAAGGTTCACAGAAAACTAAGCAGACACCCGACAGTTGTTATCTACAGGAAAAAAATGTAAAAATTGTACCCAGAAGTGTATACTATGAGTTACAGTTCTGAATAGTATTTGCCCAAGTCAGGACAATGTCAACACTGAGTCCAAACCCACCCACACCACAGGGTGATGGTGCTGGGAGGGTGAGGGATAGGACTGTGCATGGGGGAGAAGGGGAGAGGGGGAGAGGAAAACGTGCTCTCCTGTGAGCTACGTCTTCCTCTCCCCCAGTGCATGTCCATGGATAATGCCTAAAACTGAGCAATCATGAAGTAGTGACATAAGTATGTCATTTAGAGATACAGAGCTCTGAGATTAGAAAGTGACAGCCTCTGGGGAGCTGGAAATGGAGTGGAGGGGGCTGCTGTGCTCCTAGCACAACATGCCTGTTAAAACCACTGCTTTACACTATGTGTGTATGACACTGATTTTAAAACCCCGACTTTCAAAATCCATCTGGAAATGTAAGAATAAGAAAAAAATATTAAGAAAGGGAGAAAAGAGAGGGATGTGGGAGAGGGAAGAAAGGAGAAAGAATAGCGTAGGCAGAGGAGTCAGGGGCAGGAGACTGACTGCTTTGACCCCTGCCTCTGGCCTGCAGCCAGGGAACCCCAAAGGGCAGAGCTGATGTTGCGCTCTGTTGACATCAGCACCACCTCTGTTTCCTCTTACTGCAAATGCAGGGGGTTCGAGGTTTTAGTTCCCTGATCAGCTGAGTACACAAAGTTGGTTCCTTAGTCCAAAATACCAACTTAGTAGTGGTGGCCCTGGTCTGGGTGACCCTTCCCCTCACTTCTTTATTTCCCCAAAGCTGGGGGTAATCAGAAAGCAAGCTGAGGGACAGCAGCCCACAGTGGGGGACAGTGCCAGGTGGGGAGGAGGAAGCTCCGTATCTTCCACAAGGTGCAGCCATGGGTGTACTCATTACCTCTGCTCTGACCTCTGTTTAAACCTGTGCCTGAGTGAGTTACCCAGACCCAAGGCAGCCATGCTTGGGGAGGGATTGGGAGGGAAGGGATTGCTTGAGAAGTGGGGCTGGGTGAGCTACAAATGTCTGTGCAAACTCTTACCTGCTCTCTGGAATCCCAACTCCTCATGTAATTTCCTGGAAAATACAAAAACTTGCAATCCTTCAACCCAGTGGCCTCCTTGCACTGGACAAACATCCACCCCAGGGGCCCCTCAGTCCCAGGGAGGGAGCGGGCACTGGTGTGAGACCTGCACAGAGGAGCTGCATACAAAGTACAAGCTCAGATGAGAGTTGGGCTCAGCTCCAGAGTCCTTGGAGAACAGAGAACCAGACCTGGACCCAGACCCCTGGTCTCTGTCTCAGAAAGGAAGACTGCAAGCCAAGCGAGCACCGTGGAGAGCCCCTTTGTCACCCAGGCCTTGTCCCACCCAGGAACTTTCAAGCCCCTTTATGTACCTCATCGTGCCTCACTGCATGCAAAAGGAGCTCCAGGGTCCCCAGGGGACAGGCTGTGGTTCACCCAGCCCCATGGATAGACAAGACCTTATCCAGCTCTGCCAAGGGTTCCTTCCTTCCTTCCTTCCAAATTAATTTATTTTGAGAGAGAGAGAGAGAGAGAGAAAGAGAGAGAGAGAGAGAGAGAGAGAGAGAGAGAGAGAGAGAGAACATGCAGGGGAGGAGCAGAGAGATTGGGATAGAGACAGAATCCCTGAAATGTCAGCATAGAACCCAATGTGGGGCTTGAACTCACAAACCTATGAAATCATGATCTGAGCCAAAACCAAGAATTGCACCCTTAACTGACTGAGCTACCCAGACGCCCCATCTTTTTTTTTAAGTTTATTTATTTATTTTGAGAGGGGAGAGGGACAGAAAGAGAGGGAGAGAGAATCCCAAGCACGTTCTTTGCTGTCAACATGAAGCCCGATGTAGGGCTGGAACTCATGAATCATGAGATCATGTCCTGAGCCGAAGTTGGACGCTTAATTGACAGAGCCACCCAGGTGCCCCTCTGCCCAGGGTTTCTAAGGAGGCTCTGTGGGCACATATGCTGTTGGTGAGACTCATGCGGGTGGAAGAAGCACCTACCCTGGGAGCCAGTTTGAGGTGAGAGGCAAAGACTCAGTCTGACGGCCCTGTCCAATGAGAGAGCTCTCGGACCTCCTGGGAGCCCCAATCTGCTGTGGGTGCAGGCACAGCCCTCACAAAGCTGTGATCTGAGGTGGAGACAGTGTGCAAGCCCTGGGGGCCCTAGTCTGAGCTGGGAGGCTACCAGACCCCCATTGATGTGGAGCAGTGAGTTTTCAGGGCCAGTCTCCTGCCTTCCCCCCAGAAGGCACCAGACCTCCGTTCCCCCTGAGCAGCTCCTCTACCACTTAGCAACGGAGACAATTTACATAATGCATCAAGTGTGAGAGCAATAATGGCTGGGGAAGCAGGGTGCCCGTTAGTGGCTCCTCGGGAGGGAAAATACCTGTTCCCACATCACCACCTCCCCCATTATGGACTGGCCATGAGGCTGCTGGGGAGCAGGTACCTTTAAGTGCTCTGTGCTGCCAAGAGGAAAGGGCTGCCCCAGCCCTGGAAATGGACCAACCTTGGGACAGAGATGCATGCAAGAGGAAATTTCCAAAGCACCCGAGTTTTGAACATAAATCCACCCAGCCGTGCTCTGGAGTCTGAACCCCTGCTGGGCCTGGGCCCTGCATCCGGAGCCTTCCCGGAGGAGGAGGTACTCCAGCAGGCGGGAAGCTGTAGCGGAGGCCAGAGAGCTAGGCTGCAGCTGCCCAGGAGGCGGTCACGTTCAAACACAAAGGCAGAGATGGAAGGGGGAGAATACATAAAAATTACTGGCATGGTAATTGCTTTTTATATAAATGTTCTTTTAAAAAGTTTTCCCCAGTGTGAAAGTCCCTCTTTAAAAAGAATAAATTCACTGCACACCAATTTATTCTGTGCCTGTAGATGGAGCATAATGAAGGCTCCTTCCTCAACACCTGATCAAGAGGCAAGTGGCTGCCACTTGACCCAGCTTCCGGGTCTTCCTGTGCGAAGATGAGGCAGGCAGCAGCGGGGCCCGGGAGTTTGGGGGGCAGCACGAAAGTGGGGAATTGGCATCCAGGAGACTCTGGGCCTCAGGGCCAAGCCCAACAAACTGCATTAGTGCCACAGGAGCTGCACTTGAGTGGAGCATTCAGAACAGGGGGAGCCACCATCACGCACAAGAGGAGATACATGGGGTTGTGGGAGCTGGTGTGCATGGGGGGACAGGAGAGGGGAGGTGTTCAGCAGGCTCCTGGGGGAGGGGGGATCAGGCCCAGGGTCTGCCTGCAGGGCATAGGCAGGAAGCTGGCTGGTGACAAGGCACCTGGTGGGTGTAAGTGTTAGAGGTCTGTCCTGGGCTGCAGGAAACTCGCGCTCTGCTCTAAGCCCGCAGACACCCAATGTTTGGCCACCTCCAGAAAGTAACACTTCGGCCCGGGGCAGGAAGGGCTACTCTCCCTCACCAGGATGCCCAGGACCTGGGAAGGAGGCTCCTGCACATGCCCCTTAACAGCCACAGCTCTCTCATCTCATCTGTGAAATGAGAACAATGTCCTGGTGGCCTCACTGCCCAGCCTCTCTGAGCACTGGACTGGGGACGATGAGGACTGCCTGCACAGGCCTGTGCTCTCCAAAGTGGGACCACCTGGTTCAACATCCATTCCAGGATGCAAACCCACATGGGAGTGGGGTCACAGATCCACAGCCAACTGGCACCCTGTCGCCCCTGCAGGGCTGCTGAGGACAGCAGCAGACAGAGTAGCTTGGGGGGAGGTGTCCCATGCATGGGAACATGGCGTGTGTGCATGAATGTGAGCTCCTCACCCACAGCTGAGATTTCTCAGCTTCACTAATTAACCAGTTAAGTAGTTCTCAGCTGCTTGGGTGACACAGAGCTCCTGGCACCAGCTTCTTCGCAGGCCCACCCTGCTCTGTAAGCATGCCTGCTCCCACCTCCACACAGAGCTCAACCACATACACACGCGTGTGTGTGCACACTTAGCTGGTCACACCCCCCATGAAGCACACATGCTTTCCTGAGCACATGCTCACGCATGCCTACTCGCGCCCCCACATGCAGCACACACACAGGTTCCTGGGTTCTCTTCCGTGTGCACACATGCTCACATCCCACACACAGCATCATGCTCCTGTCCTCTCCCACACGTGGTCAGTCACACTCCACCTTACACAAACCTCTATAGGTCAGAGAGGTATCTCCCAGAGAGTCAAGGGACCAAGAATCACAGGGGGCTGCTTGCCTTCTAGGTCTGACTGCCCTGTGCAGGTGGATTCTGGGCATGACTCTGCCTTCTGGTCATGATCTCCCTACCCCATATGATGCCTACCAGAGTCTCCTGGCAGCTCCTGTCTTCTCTGTGTACCCAAAGAATGCAAAAGCAGAAGGGAGTAGGGACACCAGACACCACTGGTCTCAGCCCCGACCTGGAGGGCTATCTGGGGGAGGGAGCTGTGCGTTGGGTTTAAAACTGGGGTGAGACTCGGAGGGGATGGGGATAAGTGAGGAGAGTGGCAAGTGGACTAGAGAGAGAAGCAGGGATGTTGAGTGGGAACAGGGCAGGCACAGGGATGGCAGGGCAGCCCAAAGGCTCTCTGTTCCCCCTGCCCAGATCACACACCTTAGCCAGGCCTTGAAGTCATTCTGGGAACAGCCCATCATCTTCCACCCCAGCCTGACATCTGGGTGCCAACACACCTTACAGCTGGCTCTTCTCTTGGGCCCTTTTTCACAGCCCCCACACCCTCTATTTCCTCACATAGGGAGACCAAGCCTGGCAGACCCACGCCAGCCTATCTCTCCAGGGGCATCTGGCACTGAAGGTCTACCTTGATACAGGGTCTGTTTCCCCATGTGGGGCTAGACAGTTCCCATAGTCCTATTGGACAGTCAGAGCCCTGGACTTCCCCATCTCAGTCCTCGGATGCCTGCCACTTTGTTTATCCATTGAACAGTTACTAGTTAACACCTACTCCATACCAGCCTATGGGCTCAGAGATGCATATCTGGACACTGCAAGCATGTGTGTATATGTGCACCCTGTGTGTGTGCAGCCTGCTTCTCCACCCACACTGTACATACTCTTAGGTGGGGCCCAGCCCAGCCCCTGGCCACACACCCTGACCCCAGAATGCTCAAGCCTTGGGGTTCCCTGATTCATGAGAACCCAAGGATGGAAAAGGAGGAGGCTGAGCAGTCTGTCCAGGATCTACCCCCTGCCTCCGCGCCCACACACAAGTAGCCAGCCAACCGCCCTGCAGAGCCACCAGGTCCCAGGGCCAGGAGAGAAGTGTGTGAAAGACAGGAGGTTTAAGGCTCTGTAACCTTCTCCAAACTCTAGATCTTTGCTCACAAGGGGAGGAGAGCCATGCTCAGAGAAGGTGGAAGGAGGCCAGGCTGAGCCTGAGTCTCCTGTGTGGTCGTGGTAAATGCTGCTCATGCTGCCCCTGGGGCCGGCTGTGGTTTGTCAGAACCAATTACTTCTCTGCCTCTGCCAAATGCTTGGGGCTCCACAAATCTCAGGCAAGTGTCCCCGTGGCTGCCACCGATCCAACAATGCATGGGGGTAGAGGAGCAGGGAGGAATGCAGATTGGGTCAGCCATCCCCAGGGGCCAAGCACGGAAACTCATTCGGCCCTCCTACGCCCATCCCCCATCTCCCACCCTTGATCATCCAGACTGGCTCCTGGCTCTGGACATGCAGCCCCATTGCTTTCCAGAGGTGGCTGCAGAGGCTTGCGGGGAGGAGAGCAGACCCTGGTCTCTTCTCAACAACCTGCAAAGATTGGGCCCCCATCGGAGCTGACCCCCACCCCCGCTGTCCTGGCTACAAGGCCAGCATGTCTGGGGACCCCAGGGGAGAACCAGCGTATTCACCAGGACTATCTTACTGTGTGTGGTGGGGGTGGGGGTGGGGTGAGGAGGGAGTGAGGGTGTCTTGCATTAGGAAAGTCTAGCAGACAAACATCTTAGACACCAAAGATGGAAGGATAGCGGGGCATCCACTTCAGGAAAGGAGTGTGCAGCAAAGCCATAGGTTCTCAACCAACACTTCCAGAGAAGGTGCTCTGTGTGCCTGGTGAGGCTCTGACCATGCCTCTGAGATCGTTTCTTCTTTAAACTGAGGGACGTCAGGCCTGGCTGGCTCAGCTGGAGGAGCATGCAACTGGAGTTGTGGGTTCGAGCTCCATGCTGGCTGTAGAGATGACTTAAATAGTTAAGTTTTTTTTTAATGTTTTATTTATTTTGATACAAAGAGAGACAGAGCATGAGAGGGGGAGGGGCAGAGAGAGAGAAGGAAACACAGAACCAGAAGCAGGCTCCAGGCTCTGAGCTACTGTCAGCACAGAGCCTGATGCGGGGCTCGAACCCACAAACGTGAGATCTGACCTGAGCTGAAGTCGGAGGCTTAACCGACTAAGCCACCCAGGCACCCCAATAGTTAAGTTTAAAAAATAAAAAAATAAAAATAAACTGAGGGAACCCAGTCAGAGAATTTTCCACACATCCTTGGAGCTGAGGATCAAGAATCCATGATCCTTAGCCCTGGCCTTGGCCACACCATTTTCTGACCCACTAACCTATTCCCAGTGCCAGTACCTGGGGCCGGCCCAGAGATTAGTGGTTTCCTACACCTCTTCTCTATCGCCAGCCAAGCCCCATGCCCAGTACACCAGGCCTGGAGACAAGCCGCCAACTGGCTGATTGACTTTAGAAACTAACACACAGGTCTCTTCTAGTGTGTAGCGGGCCTTTCCTTCACTTCTGCCGGCTGCCTCCCTAGGGATGTCTCTGCAGCTGCCTCCCTAGGTTTCTGGCCTAGGAAACCTCACCTTTCCTTGGCCCAGAGGCCCTGTTTCTTTAAGCCCTGGTCGCTTTTGTGCCTCTCCCTGTAAGGTTCCCAAAAGATGTCATGGTCAGCCAGTGCTAGAGACTGAGTATTTGTGTTGCCCCAAAATTCGTATGTTGCAACCTAATCCCAACATGATGGTATCTGGAGGTGGGCTCTATGGGAGGAGATTAGGTCATGAGGGCAGAGCCCTTGCAAATGGGATTAGTGTCCTTATTATGGACCTTAGAGAGATCTTTCACCCTTCCACCATGTGAGGACACGGCAAGAAGACAGCTGTCTATGAACCATGAAGTGGGCCTTCACCACACACCAAATCTGTTGACACCTTGATATTGGACGTCCCAGTCCCTAGAACCATTAGAAATAAATTCGTTGCTTATAAGCCACCTGTCTATGGTATTGTTACAGCAGCTAGAACAGACTCACAGCAGGGAAGAGAAAAACGGATTTCCAAATTCCTGGGCTGAGACAAGCAAAGGGGACACCTTGGGCATCTGAGCTTCCCCAAGCTGTGACCAATTCCTGGAAGCAGAAGCAACTGATAGATAGGGGAGGGGCATAAAGGTACCCCCACATTTGCAGGACTCTGTCTGCAGCCTTTCTTTGTCCCTGATCCCTTAAGATCCTCTTATTCCCCATGAGAACAGAGGGGCTCAGATCCCTATTTCATGAATGGGGGAAGCAAGATTTAGAGGGGCAGGAAAAAGGCCCCGGGTCCCTCAGTGTGGGAAGACCCAGCCCCGTCATTCCTTCCCCCTCCACTCTTTCCACCACCACCCACCATGGGGCTGCTGCCCGTGGCACAGGTTCCAGGTTCAAGTTCCAGTTCTGCCACTTACCAGCTGCGGGGCCTCATGGAGGCCTCACCTTAAGAATGCATGACTCTCTTCTCCATATCTGAGCCAATCCCTATCCTCTGGAACTGACCTTGGATGTGGCCCCACGGTGACCTCTTGACACAAGTTGGAAGTTGATGGTCACTGTCCCATGCCTGAAGCACCAGCCATGGGTCTGCTGATCCCACCCAGAGAGGCGTCTCCCATGGACCTGTCCCCACCACACCCATGACCTCCACAGGCACCTAGGCAGCAGCTCCTCACTGAGGTTATGCCAGAACTCCAGAAGCCTCCTAGCAGGGCTCCCTGCTCCATCTACTCCCCCCACCCCCCTGCAAGACTCCAGGAGCAAGAGGCTCTGAATTGGCCATGGAGGCAACCACCCACTCATGTCCTTCTGGGGGCCTTCCTGTCACGGCATCCTCCACCTGCTGTGAGGCCTTTCTGACCTAACATCCTCACGCTCTGTGGGGAGTAGGAAGAGGAGGAGCCCGGGAAGAGATAGGGGCTGAGAAGGGTACTGGCCTCGCCTTAGCAGCCCTGGAGGAGCCCTTGGGGTGGGGGAGGCTCTAGCAGCAGGTGCTCATGGAAGGGATGGCCAATGTAAGCCAGGGCCCCTGGGCAAAGTGTCTCAGGGCAGTCCTTCCCCCACACTGAGCTCCCTGCACCCCTTCTCTGATGGGAGAGTATGTGGAAGGGGTGCCAGAGACCCAAGCCAGTCAGCTGGCCCTCAGGCAGGAGTTCCTGCCACAGATGAAACAGCTTTTGAAAAGCTTCAAAAATGGAATTTTCTCCTGTAGGCGACAAAGGAGTGGGTGGGGGGAGGGGGCAGGCAGAAGGATACATAGGCTCCCTATCTCCCCACAGTGCTCAGCAGAGCATCCCAGACCTTCCTCAGGGCAGGCCTGGAAGGAAAAGAAGTGGGGAGCCTGCGCTGGGGGGATAGAGATGGGGTCCAGGCAGGCTTCGGCCAGGCTTCCATGCATCTGCCTCTGTGTATCCAATTATGCTCAAGTGGCAGCCTCACCATGTTTCAGACGCCCTCCCAGGAGCCCCTCCTCAGCCCCATGCATCCCCGCTGGGTGCCGAGCAAGAGGACCATATGGAGGGAATAATAAGACAATTAACTTTCCATTAAAGAATAATATATGTGGGTTTTAGGGAGGCGAGCGGCAGCAATCCCTACCCAGTGGCATATTTCACATTCGTGCCCCCCCTCCACCCGGACGCACCCCACATCCTGATCATCTTCACCAGGAGAAAGAAGGGCTCCATTGGGCCTCACTGGAAAGTGGCTGGAGGATGGGTAGTGGCTTCCTGAGAAGCAAGAGCTTCTGGAAACCTTGAGGAGAGGCTATGATGGGCCTGGGTGGGGCTCCCTCACCACCCCTTACCTGACTCCGACCTACACTCATTCCCAAGGTGAGGGAAGGGGTTGGGGTTGGAGGATCTGCCTGACTAAGGAGCTGCAGGCCTGCCTCTCAGGGCACATGGGAACCACAGTGCGCTGACAGAAGGACCAACTATGGGGTCTGGGGGTCACAATCACTTGAGCCCCCCTTTCCTGACCCTGCTCCAGGGGCTGTTCTGTTCCCTGGCACCTCCCCCTACCCCAGCTTCCTTCTTTCTCTTTTGCCCCAGCTCCCTCTAGGGCTCTGAGCTTCCCAGGCTTTTTGGACACTGCTAACCCCACCTGAATGTCCAGATGCCCAGAGAGGACCCTCCCCAGTGGAGGCCAAACAGCCTTGGCCAGCATCCCCAAACCAGTATGTGAGTATGCATGAGTTTCAGAAATTGGTGGCACCACTGGAAGAGTTGGAGAAATAGCAGGAGGTGCGTCTCAAATGCACCTAAGAAGGGGCCCTGTTTCCACTTTGCTGAGCCCCTCAGGAAAGGGGCCCTTGATGTGGTCCTTGCCAGGAGCCAGCTCCAGATGTGGCATTCTGCAAATACGAATTACACATTTCCAGGGAGCACTGAGCAGACGGGGTGCAGCGATGGCCAGGGACAGATAAGATGGGCTAGGACTGTGGTACCATCACCGGTTCAGAAATGCCATTCCTGGCTACTTAGAGAAGTGAGGACACATGGATGCCATCAGTCTGAATCACCATGACTGTCCAGAGAAGGACAGCAGTGGGGAAGGGAGCAGGAGATTTGGGGTTAGGGATCTGAGTCCTAGGGTCCTAGTCTCTGTGGATATAGATCCATGGCTAAGGGGAGGGGCTGCCTCAGGGAGGTGCCCCAGGCCTGCACCTCTACTTCTTCTCCCCATCCCCACTAATTCTTAAGATTGGCCTGTCAGGGCTCCAGGATGGGACTGGCTAGTGTGTGGACAGTCACTCAGGACCTTGGTTTCCCCAGGTATATGAAAGGACCACAGGAGTAATCAGCAGCACGCAGCTAGGCAGAGGCCATCATGGAATGCAGCAGCCAGGGAGGTTGACAGGGCTCGAAGCCATTCCTGTCCCAATCAGGAGGCGAGGCAAGAGGGGTTGATGTGGATTGAGAAAGGCCCCCATAGGTCTAGGCTTGACTTGACACTTCTCAGAGGATGGCCGGTGGACTCAGACATGGTCATCCCAGGTCTCTGTTCCCAGCCCAGCTCTGGTCAGGAAGCCTTCCCTAGCCCCAGAGAGAGGATCTTCTTACTTCCTTCTTTCTTTGTTTAAAAAAATTTTTTTAATGATTTTTTTTTTTTTTGAGAGACAGAGAGAGACAGTGTGAGCGGGGGAGGGTCAGAGAGAGAGGGAGATACAGAATCTGAAGCAGGCTCCAGGCTCTGAGCTAGCTGTCAGCACAGAGCCCAATGTGGGGCTCGAACCCACAAACCATGAGATCATGACCTGAGCCGAAGCCGGATGCCCAACCGACTGAGCCACCCAGGCGCCCCTTTACTTCCTTCTTTAGAAACTCTCCAAGGAAGGTGCCTCACAGAGGTCAGAAACCCATCTCAGGATGACGCACCTGATAAGCCACTGATTCTTCCTTATGTCTGACTATAATCTCTCCAGCTTTGCTTGCCCACAAGGTCCCCAGAGTTGTTCCCCTTCTACCTGGACACCCAGTCAGAAGTGAGCAGGTTCCTGGGTGTACCCATCAGAGTGACCTGGGCTTCAGGGTAGGGAGACCAACCATCTCCACATCCTCCCCCATGTACCCCCAGGCACCTGATGAATTATTCATCCCGATCAGCCTCATTATGTAAATGAGTTCAGAGCCCAAGCATATGCTCTCTGCTCTTCCCCGTCCCCACTCCCCAAAGGATAGGGACAATATGGTGCTGATGGAGGAGGGCAGAATAGGAACTTGGGAGACCTTGATCAGCCTCCAGGGGCTCTGGAGGGGGCAGAGTACAGTAGAGTCCACAGTAGAGTTCACAACAGGAATCTAAGGCTTGGGGGGAGGTGGGGCTTGGGTACCTAGGGGGAAGGCATGCCTTAGGAATGTCTGGCTAAGGATGGGGGTGGGGATGACAGGGGAGCACCAGGCCACAGCAGGACCTCCCACTGTGACCTGGGCCTGGGCTTAGGTCAGGAAACATGATGGGGTCTTCGCAGACAGCCCCCACATCCCAACTGGGTATGCCATGGTTTCTAACCTGTAAACGGGCCCCAGTCTGCACCTAGCCATGCCCACATGAGGTTGTGGTGAGGTCAGAAGGAAGAAAGTGCCAAGTCAAGGAAAATGCTCCTAAATGCCACTGTCTGCAGTTTCCGGACTCTTGCAGCTGCCAGCTCTTGCAGTACCCAGTTTCTGGGAATGGGACAGCCTCTAGGACTGGGGTGGGGGTAGGGGGGAGAGGGCAGTCATGCAGGGGAAGAAGGCCAAGGGGGCCCAGATGCCAGGACACCCCAGCTGTAGGGTGTTTGTGGGTAGCATGGAATCAGCTCAGGGATGCCTGGGGAGGCCACTAGGGAAGGAGGCTGTCAGTTTGGCAGAGCTGGTGCCAGGATCCCCAGGAGTGTCTGCAGTTGGGTCAGGGCTCTGCTGCCAGCATGCTCCTGACCTGTCAGAGCTGCGCATGGGATGGGCACACAGGCCCTCATATGCATTCGAAGGAGAGCCATGGTGACTCAGTCAGATTTGGGGCGGGTTGTAGGGGGTGGGAAGCTGGCTGCCTCCCACTCCCATGGGATTGTCCTTTTCCTCTAGAATCTTCACCTGCTTCCCTGCTGTCCACCTCTCCAGAGTGTCCGGTGCCAAGAAGCAGCCCCAGAGCTGTCAGAGGGAAGTAAGAGGCTGAGGTAGCGTTGAGAAAAAACTGGAGCAGGACAGAGAGCCGCTGGAGAGCTGGCAGCCGTCGGTAGGCAGAGGGATGCCAGGAGGAACCAGCCAGGAATGCCAGGTCAGCACTTCTCCGCCTGCAGCCAGGCTGGCCACAGCAATCCCAAGCATGGCCCCGGCTCCAGCCCAGCTCCCTACTTCCCCAGGCTCATCCTGCCCACCCTTCCAAGAGGTACAACCAGAGGGGAGCAGCACCCGGGGACAGGAGTCAGGAGTCACAGCCCAGGCCTCAGGTCTGCCACAGATGGCTGCATGACTCTGGTTATGGCTCGCCAGGTGGGGGTGGGGCAAGATGTGCTCCCTGATGAAAGTGTCTGGAATCACGCAACTCCCATCAGAAAGGCAATGACCAATACGTCCTAGGAGTGAAAATGTTTAATAAGGGAAATTCAAATTTCTAGAGAAGGGGGTGGTTCTATGTCAGCCTATCCACTGCTATTCTCACCACCTCATCCTCCGGCCAGACCTTCCAGCTACGCTGTGGAACAAGAATGAGGATCAGAGAGGGTCCAGGACTCGCCCAGGAGCACACAGTAGGGGTGCTGAGCTAGGCTTCAATCTCTGGTTCTCACCAGCCAGGGAGCTCAATGGTTTAGACAGAACTAAATCTCATGCATAAAATGTGTGCATTATTTCCTCACTGGCAAACTTTCAGGGTCTGAGTTGCTCATGACTATAAAATAAACAATGTCCTCACACTAAGAATTCAAAGCATAGAAGATTCTTGACTGGAGATGTATAGTTAACTCCTTATGTGGGGTACATCTTAGGTTACAATACATAACTTGGAAAGGTACTTTACACACATTACAGGGAACTATCATTTCTTCATTAACCTACATGGCTACACTTGGCAGTGCCCACTTAGAACCTAGTTAGTGCCGGGTGCTATTCCTGAGCATAAATTGACTTCTGTTCCGGAACAGTTTTTCCTACAGCGCCTTGTCTGGAAAGCTCTGCTGGCCTCCAAGTACGGCTGAGTCACTGAGAGTTCACAGGAAGAGTGGGATGAGAGTTACTGCAATTCAAGCCCAGCAATCAGGGCTGGGAAGTTCAGAGAGGTAGGGCCACTAAGGGGACGACACCCAGAAAATTGAGGGGCTGAGATTTTCAGACCTGGACTCCCTCTCCCTGTCATGCTACCACCTTGTTAGCCACCCCCGATGGGCCCATCTGTGCCAGAGGTCCTACATCCACAGTCAGTATCAACATACTCACTGCCACCCCTATTTCCAGAGTACCTGCTATGAGCCAAGTAAGGGGAAAGGACCAAGGACAAAAACCCACGGTAGCTTCCCCAGAGAGGTTACACCTGCTGATCCCAATCCTGACCAAGAGGGATGACAAACAGTGGCATATCTAATCACCGGGCCAAGACCTGGATTCTTGGCTCAACTACCCCTGGTCCTGGGACAACCATCGGCAGGAGAAGCCTGTTAATCCCTTGCTCGGTTCTGGTCAGGTATCCTGGCCCAAGCCTCCAGCAGTGAGCTCCCAAAGTCCCACAGGTCCCTGGGAGTCCCCCCCCAAGCACTCCAAGAGCTCAGCTCTTCGAGCCTCTGCGTCTCCACATAAAGAGCGACGGCTCAGGAACCTGACAGCGACACATTTTGCAGCCTTCTGGGGGTGACGGATGGCCTGCTCTTCACATCACTATTTCAAACATTAACATAATCTCCGAGGATGAATGTGATCGCTTGCGCCTAATCAATCACCCCTTCTGCCCTGATCCCTCAACTTGCCAAGCACAAGCTTTCAACCCATCGCCTGTTACAGCGCCTTGAGCAGCTAGCATCACTTTCCACTGTTGTTCGCCCTGACCACCCCACTCATTGCATGGACAGTCCTCAGCCTCTGTGCACAACCGCATCCTGCACCCTCCAGGGCCTGGCTTCCTGCCTCAGGTGCTGCCTCAAACACAGACCTCGCCCACTTAAAAACCCAAAAGCCCAACACCCCGACATCGGAGCTCACTGGATACTGCTCAGTACCGGGAAGAGCAGGCCATGACTTGGAGGAGTCATTGCTTTATAGTTGTTTCCCTATGTGCCCCCATGGGCCCAGCAGTGTCCCACCATGCCAAACCTTCCTCACTCCTTATTTCTGAAGCCCTTTTCCCATTCCCACTTGGAAAAGGGTCTCTGAGCAGAAAGCAAAAGGCACCAGGCTTACCTCACGGAGCTGCTGGACGCCCCCAAAAATCCGCATCACACCATCGATCTCTTGCTCCAGGCGCCGGGCCCAGTGCTGCATCCTGTGTGCAGAGAGGAGAAAGGTGTCAGGAGGGCACCCGCCCCTCGCAGTGCTGGGACAGCTCAGCGCCGAGTGGCCTGGGGCATGACCAGTAGCAGCCACTCTTTCAGAACCCAATTTGCACTAGAGGAGAAAGAGAGGCTAGGAAGCAGAGTGAGCCTCTGATTCCTTTTGAAGCCTAGACCTGGTGGCCCAGGTTCTCCTCACGTACTGTTGGACAGCCGGAGAGGAGAGCAGATTGTAGTTTAAATGCACCGAGGGAGTCCAGCAGCTCCAAGAAGCCTGCAGGGAGACTATTTTTCACTGTGAAGAGCCAGCCCTTGATGTTGCTGCTCTGAACATGGGGACTCTGGACACCAGGGAAGAGGGGGACATGAGTGAGCCACGTGGGGGCTGCTGCATCTCAGAGCCTCCTGTCCCCAAGGATGGGTGGGGCCTGAGGAAGGGGAGGGAACTCCTGTCACTACCAAGTCCTTCTATAGCTGGGGGCAGATCCCTGCCCGCCCCCCTCCCTGGCCCTCCCGTAGGCCTCATCTGAGAAGTGGATATGGAGAACTGCGGCAGGGACCACCCTCTCCTTTCCAGCACCCAGGCAAACAGATGCTGTATGAAGCTCATAGGTACACACCCTGCATGAACTGCCCACCCACAGGTCCGGCTCAGACTGGCCCACCCCTTTCTGGGTGCCCGGCAGCCTCATGAGTCTTTCACCTGAGCCACCCGTCTGAGCAGGTCTCCTTCACACTGGGGCTACTGTGGACTCATATTAACCCCGTCTGTGTCTCTGTTTCTTCCTCCGGAAACTGGGAATAATATAGGGCCACTTCATGGGTATGAGAAGGACATATGAGAGCAGGTGGTGAAGGGTGTTGCACAGGGATGCTTGTGAGTGGACAGGATGGACAGGTGGCCGCACAACCCAGTATTCTCGGCCCACACACATGAACGGGAATGATGACTGGGGAGAGGCTTGGCCCAGGTTCTAACCTGTGACCCTTCCTTCAGGCAGTACCAGATCAGGTGAGCAAAGTCCTTGACAAGAGCCAGCCAGAGAGACGTTCTCCACACTTCCAAAGGTGTTCTCTGCTGTGACAAAGGGTCTCTGCACTAATGCTTCTGGAAAGGCATTTCAACTTCCTCAGCCCACCAGACACAGAACAAGGCCGTGCCAGGGAGGGCTCCTAGGAGGGTTACCACAGAGATTTAAATACACCATGTATTTAAATACATACTTAAGCACAGCTCATAGGGCAAGATAGGAGTGGGGTGATACCAGCCCCCCAGCCTCTAAAGGAGGACCCCAGAAGCCATAGCACCTAGGAGATTGTGTCTGGCCCTGGACCTGCTACCTCATTTATATTCCCCAGTGCCACTCAGGGCCAGGTGTCTGGGTCAGAAGAGCTTGAGCCGCCACCCCAGCCCCCTGCCCCACATCCATCTTGAGGCCTGTGGCTGGGGGGCTGGGCCTGTGCCATTGTGTGTGCCCGGGTCGGTTGGCATGGGAACTTGGAGCAGGAGGCGGGCAGATCACTAATTGCAATTTGCCAAGCTGAATGTCAGTACTGTGATGGAAAAAAAAAATCAACATCAAAAGAAATAGGTATTAGCTTCAGCTTGTTGCTGGCTGAGCCACAGCCTGATGCCCACCTCCACTCTCCACTATAGGGAAAAAACTAACCCCATGCCCAGGAGGAGGCCAGGCTGCAGACCAGGCTACAAAGGGCAATCAGGCATCAGCTGCTAGCCAGGAGGAAGGCAAAGCCCAGCAGAGAATGGAGAGCCTGGTTGGCCCCTGCGTCTGTGTGCCAGGTGCTGACTGCTTGGCCCTGGCCGTGGGTGGACAGTGGGGTAGGTGACTGTTTTGTGCTCCTGAGATGGAGCCCGGGGGGCTAATGTTGAGATGGGTTGCTGCACAGTGCTGGTTCCGGCTAGGTACAAGAATGGGTGAGGTCAAGGAGCTGCTCTCCAAAGGGAATCATTAGCTCTGCCCTGGCCCTGACCTCAGCCATTCACTGGTCTAGGGGATGAATGCCAATCATAATCCTTCTTGGAACTAATACGTACAAGGGCACCTGTTATGCACATGGAGTGGTACCAGCATGCCATCTGCTCTCCCGCTTCAGTCCTCACAACGAAGCAAACATTATCATCCCCAATTTACAGATGAGAAAACTGAGGCATGGGGGCTTTATGTGACCAGCCCAAGGTCACCTACACAAGAAGTGGTGAACACAGAACTTGATGCACAGATGCACTACAGTCACCAAGGGCCAAGAATGTGTACCTTCTTCCAGCTCTGCGTTCAGTATTGTCACTTTGAGAACTTGGAATCGACCATAGTGAGAATATTTATATGGCCGAAATCAGCAAATGCTACCAATCAGAGTTTTCTCCCCCCTGGAAAGTGACTTGTAAACATTTACTAGCACACTACTGATTCGGCCCCAGGCTGTTGACTCTTTCCTACTGTATCCATAGGTCTCTTGTTCTAGGATTTCACAGATAAGTAAAAGAAAATTAATCAGAAGAACAGACATGGATGCCAAGTTTCTATTTTGTTCAGACAACACATTATTATTATTACAATCACCATCATTTCATCTAAAAAGACTTTCAACACTCAAAGAATTTTAGAAGAGCCAAATCTCAGGATAAAGTTCAGTTCCTCCCAAGACATACACATTCTTTCCTTCCCTTCCTCCCTCCCACTCTCATTCACACTCATACATGCACGCACAAACACACACTCACAGGCATATACACACAATCTTTCCACTTCAACTCCCAGGCTAAACAGCTCTAGGCTCTGCTGTAGGCCATAGAGACTGGTCCATCCATGATGCATCAGGCACACATCCTCCTGGGATCTAAGGGTGGCTCTGACCCTTGGTCTGGCACCCTGGGCCTGATGGACAGACTGCAGGCCCCAGCTGGACAGTGCCAGGGAAAACAAGTTACTCTAATTATTCACCTAAACCAAACCCAATTAGGAAGGTAGTATGTGTCTCAGTATTAAAAAGAACATGATAAATAAATCATCTCACTGTCACAGAGATGAGATTCTGTGGGTTCCAGGGTTTGGCTAGGGTACCAGTGCTGGCTCCAAAGGGTAATAGGAATCAACTATGCACCTACAGAATTCCTGTCTGAAGGCTGGAGAAACCACCCATCAAGCCGAGGCTAACCCTGGCCAGACGCAGTCATACTCCTGGCAGAATGGCATGGGGGTTTTGGAAGTATGGTGTATATATCAGGATCCATGAACCCACTGGGTCAAAGGCAAGCTGACCAAATCTTGTCTGGGCTCCCACCAGCCTGAGTCCAGGTGCCTAGCTCTGCAATGCCTCCCTGGTCAGACAGTGCTGCCCGTGGGTCACCCTCCCAACAGGGTAGGCCCACCGGTTGGCTCCCTACATCCTTGTGATTTTCCATGCTCTTCATCGAGATGACACTGCTTATCTCCAAGTGTTTCTAAGTGCCAAATTAGCAAGACAGGGAGGAGAGAGAGTGTCTGGGAGGAGGCACGTGCAGCCAGGGGCTGTAGTCCTCAGGATGACTGGCATGAGCAGGAGCGGGAGAGGCTGAGGACAGAGCCTCATATCCCTGTAACCCCCATCTGCCTGAACCCAGGGAGGTGCAAGTACTGGGGCCCCCATTCTGTAAGCTAAGAAACTGAGCCCTTGGCAAGGACGGGTGCGGGACCACATACTTAGAGAGAAGCCAGACCTGTCCTCTTGGCTCCATCAGCTCCCTGACCCCACCCTTCTAGGACAAGGCAGCTTCAGGGCAGCTTCATGCACCAGTGACTGGCTGTGTGACCTCGAGGGAGGGGGAGGATTGAGCTCCCTTCAAACCTCAGCATTCTGGTCTGTAAATAGGGGAAATGACTGGTTGAACAGTGTCAATGGCCAAATCCACATGGCAGCCTTGATGTCTGGTATACTTACCAGGCACTCCTGGGGGCTAGAAGCCCATCCAATACAGCCTCCAGTGTTCATGAAATCTCCTAGGAATGTCTGCACTTGGGGAGAGGGACGTGGATGGAGGGAGTGTGGAAAGGATTCCCCTAATGGCTGAGAGAGCCCGGAAGTGGGCCAAGGGCAGAGGTACACTCTTCCCAGGCCCAGAAGGCTGAGGGCAGGCTGAGGGCAGCCCCTCAGGAGGAAGACCCGAGGTGCTGCAGGACGCCAGGCCTTGTTCTCCAGGGCGTCCTTCAGAACTAAGGAGAGTAAATGAAAGAAGAGTCCTTGTCACTATCAGGCGAGGGAGCAAGGTCATCCACATGTGGGGTGAGGAGCTGGGGCTGAGGGCCCCCTTCAGTAGGCAGAACCACCAAGACCCCAGTTAGAACCTGGGGAGAACCTGGTCAAACTACAGAGTCCGCCCTGGGGCCCCCTCCAGCTCTGAGAAGAACAGGCTCTCCCAGAGGGGAGGGGCAGGGCAGGGGGAGGGGGTAGAAGAAGCCCAGAGAAGAGGCGAGGGAGAGAGGGATGAGGGGAAAAAGAGAAAGAGCCTATGTGCAGATGCAGCAGCACAGATTAAACTGTTGCCAGTTGTTAATTTTATACGCAAAGTTGTTGATCAGAATGTGATTTAATTGTACAGTATAATCCAGGCTTTTGGAATAAATTATGCAGAAAACTCATCTATAATTAAACAAATCAAAAAGCCAGAGACAGGTGACACTGCAGGTTTACCCTCGGAGGGCATGGGTGGGTGCAGGCAGCTGGACCCTGCAGAAGGGCAAGGAGGGAAGGAGCCAGGCTTTGCTCCAGAGCAGACAGGAGCAGGTTCAGGGAGGCCAAGGCCTAGAAGGGGCCTTAGTGGGCGTCCTTACCACTGCTCTGGAGGGATTTTGCCATCAAAGCCCAGCTGTAGGCTGCCTTCACCAGGCAGACTGCCTGGATAAGCCTGGTCCCACCAGAGACCTAGCAATCTTCTGTCCCCCGACTAGCTCAGCAGAGCAGCCATCATGTTGGGGTTGGGGGAGGGTGTCAGGGTGCCAAGGGTTGAATTGTAGGTGAAGCAGGAGGGGCAGACGGCAGAACAGAGGACTAGGCTGAGGCAGGTGAGGGGTGTGGGGGAGCAGGCACAGTGGAGGCCACTTGCTGCTAAGGGCATGTGAACCGAACTTCGCAGTGGTGGCAGCCCACAGGTCTCCTGCTTCTCTCATGACAGGCTGGCCAATTATTCTCCCAGCTCTGGGGGAGGCGATGATTTAAAATAAATTGCTATTTAATTATTCTGATTATATTTCAGCTGGCCTGCCACCTCCCACCTCAGTGCCTTCACAGTCCTCCGAAGGGGAAGGAAGAAAAGATAGGGCAGGAGAAGGGTAGTAAGAGAGAGACAGATGGAGAGATACAGACATGAACAGAGCCCAAGAGAGGTGGGCTGGAGAGCCTGTGTCAGGCTGACCCTGGCCCAGGGAAAGATAATTGGTGAGTGGGCAAGGGGGCAATGCCTGCATTCCAGCCTAGAGAGGGTGTCGGTCCCCCAACAGCCACCCGAAGCTCGGAGAGCAGCTGTGGCCCCTCCCGAAGCACAGCATCAGCCATGGCCAGCCGTCCCTCAAGATCACAGCCTTGCTGTAAATAGCAGAAAGCTCAAGGCTGTACCCCAGGATTGTGGCATCTCCAGAGCCACCTCTACCAGGGAGTCCTCCCTCACCACCCGGGTCAATGTTCCTCTCCACCTAGACTGAGTGCCAGGATCTGGCCCTGGCTCTTCTGAAATCTTCAGCCAGATGTATCCTTTTAGGCCTCAGTTTCCCCATCTGGAAAATGGAGATAAAGCTTACCACCAGTCTACTCTCAGGACCTAAAGAAGAGGCAGGTGGAAGGAAACCAGGGCTCCATGGAAGGAATGTCAGAAATGATGACCACCCCACACACTCGTGTGCACAGACCCACAATCCAATCTTCTTCCTCAGCCCTGCAGCTCACTAAGCATGGGATGGCTGTGCCTCTTCCTTAGATTGAGGCCTCCAGGTGGGCTCCAGCCCCTCCCTACACTGCCCTAGAGAACTTGAAACAGGCATAGCCCCTTGGGAAGGGTAACCTTTCCTTTGTCTACTCAGGAGAGAAGATGATTGGGCCTCAAAGGCCTTTTTCAGGGTTCAAAGCCCGTGTATCACCCCTGACCCTGATTTGATCGCAGCCTCCCAAGGATGGTAGAGGGCAAAAGTCTAGCCAAGGTCCTTCGTTCCTGAGAGAACAACTGGGCCCAGCTACTTCTGGCCAAGGGCATGAGAGTGCCTACAGACGTCGAGACCAGTCAGCACAGGGTGAGGGGTAAACTGAGGCAAAGGACTCAAAGAAACTGGCCCATCTTCAACTGACTTGTGATTCAGTTAAAGAAACCCCTATAGTGTGAGAAACATAGTACCTGCGTCCCTATGCCGTCGCTGTCCCGCCATCCCCAAGCACACAGGGACAAAGGCAGCCCACTTATCACAAGCGATTCTCAGAGACCCAGGGGAGCTGGGAAGGGGCTGGTGCTGCTGAAGCTCGAATTAGTCCAAATCCATTGGCCTCGACTATGTGTGTCTTGGGACCCTGCCCAAATACTGCTCCTTAATGAGGTTATTAATTATGGGCTGTCCCTTCCCTATCTTTCCCGGGGAAAAAGCTTTTCCTTCTAGTTGGCTCTCAGCTAGAAGGCAGTGAGACTGTGCCTCCCCCCTCAGACTAACAGTGAGCAATCATCCAGCTTTAATTAGGGCGCTGGGTCCAGCCCAGTATTTACTCCTAACAGCCTGAGTGGGGGGAGGGCAGGAGAAGACCTGGGCCTGTGAGCAGCATGGCCCTGGGCTGTGAGAGCCAGGCAGCCCACTTGGCCCAAAGAGGGATGGAGAGTGTCCAGGCTCACACAGAAAATGGTCACAGACCTCGGCCTCACTCCCCACCATCAGTGCAGGAGTAAGGTCTACAGGGGCAGCCTGACTTCGATTTCTGCTATGGTTAGCTGTGTGACCCTGGTAACATCCTTTCATCTCTGGGAGTGAGGTGGTTGTCACAGCCACAGTCACAGGGTTCCTGAGCAAGACCCTCCTCACCATGCCTGGTCTGGAGTTTTCCAGCAGTAGGGAGGAGCCCCTAAGGGAGACAGCTCCAGGTTCTGTGGGAGCAGCCCTTGCAGTACTAGGAGAGTGGCTGCGGAAGGTACCAAGGGGCAGGGGAGACATGGGGACCCAGGTCAGAGTTCAGGTTGGAGGGCCTTGGTGGCGGCCTGCATGGGAAGGAGCTCTGGGGCCATCTTTCCCCCAGCCCCTGTTGTGTACCAGGCGCTGCTCTGTGGCTCACATCCTCCGCTGTGCTTGGCCTCTCCAGATTTCTCTCTCTGCCCAAGGAGGAGTGGCCTGAGGGCTCCGTAGCCATCTGGGGATTCATTTCCCAAGGGTTCTAATTGGGGTCTTCCTTCCTGGGGCTTGGCCTGTGAGTCGGGCATCACAGTGGTGACAGGCCAGGGCTCTCACTGTACTGCCTCAATTCATCTTCAAGGCAGTTATTCAACCCCACTCCCCAGAGGGGAAAACAGGCACAGAGCCACCGAGTGATGTGCCCAAGGTCACACAGCTAATGAATGCCAATCGGGATGCCACATACCTCTCCTCGGGACTCCGGCTTTCAAATGCCTGGCTGCTGTCATGCCATGGGCACCTGAATGTCTAACAGCCCTCTCAAACTGTATGGATCCAAAACCAACTCCCTGACCTCCCTCTGCATCCTCACTCTCCCTTCTCCCCCTCACCGCCTACTTCCCTTGGCTCAGCTGATGGCAGCTCCCTCTGTTCAGGCCCAAACCCTCAGGGTGACCTGGAACCTGCTTTCTCTCTATCAGCAAGTCCTGTTCACTCCACCTGTGCGGTGTCCAGATCCACCCACTGCCTACCACGCCCCTGGCCCACAGCCTGCCCAGGGCTGCCACCATCTCTCTCTAGGACACGCGCAGTCGTCAGCTCACTGGTCTGCTTCTGCCCTCACTCCCACCTCTATGCGCAGCCAGAGTATCCTGTTGGAATTATGTCCTTCCTCTGTCAACACCATGCTGCAGCTCTGTGCCACCACAGGAAGGGCAAAGTCTGTCCAGTGGCCACCCACCCAGCATCATCCTTGCCCTTGCTCCTCAGGCCACATTGGCCTCCTCACTGGGGCTTAAGTAGACTCCTGTACTCTGTGCACAGGCCTTTGCACTTGCTGTTCCCCCTGTCTGGATCTCTCTCCTCAGAAGTCCAGGAGGCCCCTCTCTCACTGCCTTCAGGTCTCTGCACACACATCAACCACTTGGTGAAGTCTGCTTCCCCACCCCACTTTAAGTGGGCCCCCCAAACAGCAACTGATCTCCATATGCCTCCTGGGGCTACTATTTTAGCTAGCATTTCACCAGACCTCCTCTCTTTCGTCTACACTCTGCCTCTGCCTGGGACTGTGAGCCCTGAGGGAGGAGGCTCCAGCTCTTCAGCCTGGAAGAACAGGCCATTTGCTAAGTGGCCGCGCCTCCCCAGAGTCCGGTGCCCCCCCGCTCCCACTACCCTGCCCTACCTTGCGTGCCGCAGGAGCAGGCAGGTGGGCTGGGTAGGAGAAGCCTGCAGGGGCTGGAAGCCTAGTGGCTGCCCCAGGGCTGGCCCAGGAGGCCCTCCCTTTCCCTGGCTCCTCTCTGTATGAATTATTAAAGCTCATTTATGATGGGCCTGCCCAGGCCTGTGGCTTCTGTGCATAATTCATGACTCTCCCAGAAGGGCTGGGTGCTGGAGCAGCTGATTTTTCCAGGAAGTAAAAAGAAAGTGCAGGGAAGGAGTAGCCCAGACCTGCGCTGTCTTCTCCATACCTCTGTTTTCTTATCCCATCTGGGGCAGCCCAGTACCTCTGCCTACTCCTGCTCCATGGTGCCTTCTCCTGCACGCTTGGATTTTGGTTCCTAGGGCCTGAGTCCATGGGCTTTGTGCAGGCTCAACCACTCTCATCTCCGTGCCTCAGTTTCCCATCTGTGGACAGATGGAGTTGTGGTTTTCAAACTGCAGGGGCAGCAGGATCATCCACCTCAGCTCCCCTGGTGGGCGAGGATCATGGGTCTCCAAGGTACTGACACCCAGGTGTCATCATTTTTCTAGAGCTGGGACATAGCAATGAACAAGAGTTCAAGAGCCAGCTGAGGCCTCTCTAGAGTAAAGCAAAGGGTCTCAGCCAAGGACACAGGGTATCTGCCAGCCACTCTGCCCAGAATCCATCGTCTTCTCCCCAGGCCGGGAGCCACCTGCCCTAGTCACCAGCATAGATTATGGGCATTTTGGGGTCTGTAGCACCTGCTTCTCTCCCCCAGCATATTTCCCGGGGAGGCAGGCACAGTGGGAAGATGACCCCTGCTCAGGGCCATTTAGCAAATGGATGAACTGAGGTTAACAAAGCTGACTCTTAGGAGGGGGACATATTGACGCAGCCCCCATATGCCCAGCCCTGTGCTGTGATGGGGGAGGCACACAAAAGCCTGGTCTCAAGAGGTGCACGTTAGGGTTGAGGCATCTGGAGAGGTCACCAGGTGGGTCAGGGAGGAACCGAGGGGCTCCAGCCACCTGTCCCTGCCCCACACCAATAGCTGAAGCCTTATTGGAAGTGGCAACATGGGCTCTATTCATGTGTCACTACTCTAGTCAGATTCTGTGATTCACTCGTCCCCATCTCCTCTGCTGCACATCCTCCCCACCCCCCAACATGAGTCAAATCCTCAATGAGACACAAATAGCTGTCCTCTGTGTGCATCCTTGACATGGCCTCCTGCCTTGAGGAGAACAGACTCCCCCCCGCCCCCACTGGGGGTCCTCTGTTCTTCCTCAGGACAGAGATCCCCCTGTGGAAGCTGGCAGGCCCCCGGAGGACATCCAGATACAGAGACAAAGTGGAGCAAAGACCAGAACTCAACCTACCAGGCCCAGCTTTGTTCTCTGGCCTTACATCTTTTCCACCAAGTCACCTCCACTAGGATGTCTTCCTGGATTTCCCCTCCCCCCTTCCCAACTCATAGTCCTCATCTCACTTTACTGGCCCTTGCCTTAAGTTGGGGCTGTAGCCTGGTCCCAGTACCAAGCTCCCTTCAGAGCTTAGCTTGCAGTATGACAAAGAAGAGTCTTCTGGAAATGCCTCAGGATAGATTTATCCAAATATCCTGCCCTCACCAGAGTGATGCTTGCTCTGTTCCCCTCCCTTAGCAGTGGGAGAGAGGCTGCAGGGCAGGGCTGGTAAAGGGCCTCCAACATCAGCAGGTGACATAATACCAAGGAAAGGACAATGACGTGGAGCACCCACTATATGCTGGATGCTGTGTGTGGTTCCCACTGATGTCACACAGCACCCTTGGCTAGGTGCAGACCAATCCAGGCCCACTTCGTGATGAAGACTCTGAGGCCCAGGGGGTGAAGCAAGACACCCAAGGCCACACAGCCAGTCTGCACTGAACTGGAATTTAAACCCAGCAAAGTATGGCTCCAGAGCTCAGGCCATGTCTTCTAGGGACTCCCTAATCTCAAGGTGGATGCCAATGGCCAAGATTTAAAGCAGGAAATAGGGTGCAGATAAGGGCCACTCCTCATTTATGACCTTTTCCAGCTTTGAGAAGGGGCCTGCCCTTACATTGGAGCCCCTACTGCCTCCCCAATAACTGGAAAGTTCTTTCTTACCCCACCAGGGCTGTCCTATAGGCACGTTGTCTCCACACTGTGGAGCCTAAGCCCCCTCCAATTCCCTCCTCGGGAGACTAGACTAGGCTTGGGGGAGGGATGCCCACTTCCTCTGGGATTTGCTTCTCGCTAGCGCCTAGCTTCTCAGAGCCTCGAAGCCGCATGTAAATCGAATGTGAGTGCTCAACCCGCCTTGACATGCTTTGGGCTGGTTACTCTCAGGTGCTCTGTGGTGAATCCTTTAGCAATGCAAATCCCCTCTGTGGGCTGCGCAGGATTCAGAGCTGCAGCACGGAGGGGAATTCGGGTGCCACCTCGGCAAGCACACCTCCTTCCACTGAGCCCCAGGGAGGTGGCCAGGCTGAGAGGAGCCACTCTGCTTGGTGAGCCTGAGTTGTCCTTGGGGCTGGCTTAAGGAGAGCATGGCTTATCCCTGACAAAATACTCTGCAGGTTGTTTCCAGCCTTCTGCAAATTCCCCACTAGCTCACACACTCTCCATTCATTCATTCATTCATTCATTCATTCAGATGGTTACTGGGCCAAGCTGCAGGCTGGGCACTGGGAAGGGAAACAGTAGTGATCAAGGTAGGTGTGAAGCCTTGCCCTCAGGAGCTTGGAATGCAAGGAGAACAGACATCAGATCTGATTCAGACCCAATGAGTGGAAGAAGAGACTAGTGAGTCTCCAGGGGTGGGGTGCATGCCAAGGACCCTGACCTAGCCTATGGGTCTGGCCAGGTGAAGGTGACACTGCAGAGCTGGTGGGCAGTCCAGACAGAAGGCACAGCATGCACAAAGCCCAGGAGAGAGGTGAGTTCCGTCCATGGCAAAATCCCATAAACACACACAGACCAGCCATGGGCACCAAGGCAGGCTGCTCTCCCACACAGAGTCCTGCAGAATTTCAACCTCAGGTACGTGGGGAGCACCTCCACGTGCTGGAGTGGGGGAGGGCACTGGGCTCCCGACAGGGGGAGATGAGGGGAGTAGACTCATGTCCTGCTTGCGCTGACTCGTGGGCCACCCCTGCCACGGCATCTGACCTATATTTACTGGCCCAGTCCTCATGCCCCCAAGGCCTGTCTGTGAGAAAGGGGCAGGCTGTCTCCTCCCATTTCTCTGATGACAAAAGCAAGGATCAGAGTGGCTGCCCATCAACTTTGTGAATTTTATTTAATACAAGGTTTCCTACTCCTTGTCCTGCTGGGAGAGATGCTTAAAATGAGGCCCCCACCCTGTGGGAGCCCTCCATCTGGAAGAGTAGGCCCTGGGCTGCCTGGGTGCAGAAGGACCCAGGGAAGGTGGGTCCTCTGGGCAGGGGAGAAAAGGGAACATACTGGCAGAGAAGTGCTTGGTCTCCTGGGAACTATTTCCATGTACTCATTCACTCCACAGACTACCCAGTGCCCATTACAATGGGCCCTGGTGCAGAGCCTCCTGCCCTGGGCATCCCAACACTGCCCAGTACTTTGTAAGCTGTGATCTCCGCCCCCGCCCTCTGAGCCCCCTGGCTGGAGGCCGCAGGGAGCTCTGAGCCTCCACCCAATACACATTAGAGGTGGGGGATAGTATTATTATCTCCATGGCCTAGATGGGGGCTCCACCAGTAAGACCCCCCTGCTGCCACTGCAGCCAGAGGGACCCACAAGTGCAAAGCATTCATAAGTTTCCTGGTCTTTTTGACACAGGTATTGTCACCAAAATACCATCTCTTGAGTACAGGGGCAGGTGCTCAAAAAGTGATGGCTAAAAGACTGGACATTCCATCCTCACAACCTCACAACTACAAAATACAAGACATATAATCCCATTTTAGAGATTAGGAACCTGAGGCACAAAATGACTCAAACAAAGTCATAGACGGGGCTCTCTTTGTGACTCACAGCTTCTCCCTTCCTCGATTCTGGTCCCCTGGACCAGGCTTTCTAGCAGGCAGCAGATACATGCAAGGCCAGCAGAGTCCATGGCTCTGGGACTGTCCCTCTGGACAGCCCCATGAAGTCCCACCCTTCTCTATGTTAGAATAATGGCCTCCATATGCCACCAATCTGGAAATGCCCTATGAAATTTATTTCCCCCCGTGCTGGCTCAGGAACCATGTAAATCACCCCACTTTACAGCCTCTGGGCTTGTTCCCTGCCACCCCTCTCCAGCTGCTCTGTGCCAGGGAAGTTACGGCTGTGGGGCCCCAGTCAGGAGCTGTGCACAGCCCAAGGCATCATGGGTGCTAGGAGGTGCCATCCAGGCATGCGGCAGCTTGGGGGACCGGTCAGCAGCATGGGGATGGACACCCCCTGGAGCTTCAGGAACTAGGGCTGCATTGTATGGGTGAGCCCCTCCCCTACTTTGCCCCTGCCCCTTGTTCTTGCTCCACCCCCATCAGTGGCTTTCTCTCAAAGTGGGTCCAAGTGCTTTCCCCCGGACCTCCACAGCCCTGACTGGGAGAGGCCGAGGACTATGGGAATGGCAGAGACCTTGAGAAGGCCTGTCAGAACTCCATCTGGAGAATGAACCCTGCCCCATCTCCCCTACCACTACCAGAGGCAGTGTCTCCTCATTCCTTGGGTGCTGCTTGGAGCGCCAGCCATGAATAGTTATCATTTACTTAGCCTCGCTTCCATTTCTTCTTCACTGACGGTCTCCCTGCAGACTGTGAGCTCCTGGAGAACAGACCCAGCACACAGCTGAGAGGACCTGGGGGGAAGGGGCAGTTAGGAGGTGGGTCCTGAAATGTGGGCAGGATGTGGAGTGGTCGGTAGGGTGGATGAGGCAGGAGCAAGTG
Source organism: Suricata suricatta (assembly GCF_006229205.1). Lineage (NCBI taxonomy): Eukaryota > Metazoa > Chordata > Mammalia > Carnivora > Herpestidae > Suricata > Suricata suricatta. The sequence goes on from NC_043711.1 coordinate 19,019,628, forward strand.
TCAACACAGAGGAGCAGTCAGGAAGGAGTGGGGAGGCCAACTGAGGAGGCCCAGTGATCTGCCTGCCACAGGCCATAGGCTCTGGCGCCACTGGCCACATGCATAGGCATCTGGGAACAACTGGCTTCCACAGGTATCACAACCAGAAGACTCCCCAGAACTAGTACGCCAGCCCGCACCTCCCCGCATCCCTGGAAGCCTCAGTACCGCAGGCTGGGGGAGGGGGAGGGGTTTACTTTCCTGTCCCTATAGCCACACTTCTCTACCTGGGCTTAGCTGGGTGACTCTGGAAAAATACTGATGCCTAGGCCCTGCCCCCACCCAGTTAAATAACATAGCCCCCTGGGCTCCTGGACCCACCTCCCCCTCTCCCCTAAGCCAGCCCCTGGGCTGGGGCATCCCCTTGTGAAAGAGCCACAGGAGGGTGGGTGGAGTAGCTTCTGCTTCACGGCACCAGCAAAGCTAGGCCCATATGGGGGCTCTGTCCCAGACAATGTAAAAGCTATTCCAGCTTCCAAAGACACAACCGGCTTTGCCTGCAGACACCTATGTAGACCCTGTTCAGCAAACATAATTTATTGAGCACTTGTTATGTGCTAGCCTGGAACTCTGGCCAAAGACATGTGGCCACTGCCCCTGACTCTCCCAGGCACACAGCGTTGAGGGTAGGTAGCAAGGTCTATTGTAAGACAAGAATGGGGGAGCCTTCAGGCAGCCTAGGAAGCCCCTGACCCATGTGGGAAGTCAGAGGAGGCTTCAGGGAATAGTGACTCCCAGTCAAGCACTAAGGGACAGGCAGAGGTCAGCTGGACCACAGGTGGGTGCTTGATGCTGGCAAGGCCCTTTGCAGCCCATCTGACTGCTCCCTGGCTTACCCCATGCTCAGTGTATAGTAGGAGCTTATTAAGCCCCCCTGGAAGATGATGGCCACTGTCCTGGTGGGTACTCAGCCGTGAGGGCAGAGATCCCCTCCTGTGTCCATTCCTGTGCCCATCAGAAGCAGCCCCCTTGGCTGTGGTCTCCATAGCAGCAGCTTACGAGAGCTACACAGATGGGGTGGCAGGAGAGCATTGTCCTCAGCTGTGGAAGGATCCATGGATCTGGAGGGTCCTAGGAATGACGATGATACTGAGGCTCAGAGGAAGAGGGCAGGTGGCTTGCCTAGACTCCCACAGTGAGCTGGACACAGCCCAACGGTAGGGTGGGGTAGGAGGATTCTGGCAGAGGGAGGAAGAGAGGCCCATACCCTACAGTACAAGCCCCTGAATTTCTGGGCATGAAGCAGCCAAAGTCTGGCTTAAATACTTGATGTTGCTGCCTGCCTGCCTCCCTCTCTCTGAGTCTTCCATGGGTAAATCTAGGCACCACCAGGGGTGGGGGCGGGGGATGGAGCAGGTAGGAGGATGGAGGGTGAGGTGGAGTGATGGGGGAATGGAGAGTGAACCTAGACTGCCCTGCTCCCCCGTTCCATGTACGCATAGGGGATCACCAGCCAGTGAGTGGGAGAAGGCCTCGGAAGGCGATTCAGATCAGAGGAGACCTGTGTTGGTCTGGAGGATGCACAGCTGTGCCAGTAAAGGCCAGCCCCAAAGAATCCTCTTCTCTCATCGACTGGTGGGGAACAATGACCATAGAGACACCCAATCTAGGAGCAAGACAGAACCCAGAGCTTTTCCCAAGACTTGTGCCCTTGGCTGACTGACTCCTGGACATTGTGGCCAGCCTGGACCCAGGATTGGTGCAGGGAACAGAGCCCAGGGAGTAGTAGGAAGGGCCAGGGGAAAAGTCATGAGAACATAGTCTTGTTGGAGCATGGATCTTATATTCATCAAGGGAGCCAACCAATGACAGCCTAGTCCCCTCTGTAGTTAGCAGGCACAAGCACGCCCACCCTCAGCTGCCCCCTCCCCAAATGGCAATCAAGTATCACAGGCAGAACCCAGCCAAGTTCAGGCCCTCCCCTTGGCCGGGTCCATGGGTCACTTCCTCAGCCCTGCAGCAGTAGGACTTGCCCTCTGACTGCACTTTCTCAGTACACCCACGGCTTCCAAGGACTCAGGGTTACTGCAGGCCCAGTGGGACAGCCAGCACCTGTTTTTCCCGCTCCGAGAGGGGGAAAACGCCATTCCAAGAGGGGAAAAACGCCACCCCAAGGTCATACAGCAAGGGTTTCTACTCTCCCTGCACCCACCTCCATTCCCCCAAGGAACTCAGTCTGATAAAGGAGGCAGCCTTTACAGAGGCACAGTTGTGAAGAGTGCAGGAGCGTGGGGGCACCCTCAGGGTCCTGCGGTCAGGGGACTGCCTGGAGGAGGTACGTTACAGAGGGCTGTGTGACGCTATGGTTGGGTGTTCTAACTCGAGTACTGGGGTGTGAATCCTGCTTCCGCCACTCACTACTTGTGTGATTTCAGCATCACTCAGCCCTGCTGAGCCTCAATTTTTCTTGTCTGTGAAATGGGAATAAAAATGGACTAATCTCATTGAATAGGATCCAGGAAATATATCACCCAGGTCCTAGCTCAAAGTGACTGATAATATAGTTAAAATAACTCATTCCCTAATAAATGTTTCCTTGAGCATGGACACCCCCTCTTCCCTTTCCCTCCCACATTCTTCCTCAACCCTACTCCACATTCAGGCCTTTGGTCTGATCCTGCAGCAGAAATTCTTCCTATTCTCCATTACTCCTTCCTTCTTGCTAACAAAACCCAAGTCTGTAAGAATCTCTCCCACCTCCAGCCCCAAGGTGACCCCATCCTTTGCTCAAGGGTAAATCCTGATTAGCTGGAGCCAGTCACAATGCACCTTCCCTATTGCCAGTGATTGGTTTACAGTAGACATGTGACCCAGTGCTAACCAATGAGGTGTGAGGGGAAGTTGGATAGGGGCTTCTGGGTCAGGTTTTCTAGCCTCTCAAGAGGAACCCAATATCCTCTTTACTCCTATTGTCTGGTACCCCTAATGCCTGGAGCTATGGCAGCCATCTTGTTGTCATGAGGGGAGTCAGCCAAGAACAGAGAGCCCCACTAAAAGTGAGGCCAGCCAGGCAGAGTACAGGTGAAGACCTGGTCCTCAATGACAGGCTGAAGACCTGCCTCTGGGCTCCCTGGCAGAGGATAAAGGGACTAACCATGAAGAAAAAGATCATCATGCTGTGGCTGCCATGGTGGACGCAAAAGCTGCCTCTTTTCTGTGCAGCCAAATACACTCTTCAGACATGCCTTCTGAACGAGTGGTGGCCAGCCTAACACCTACTCCTGGAAGGCCCCTGTGTACTGGGGCATGGCATGGAGTTGTTAGAGAGGCCCCCAAGGAGTAGGGAGCCAGAGGAGGATATCAGTCAGAAGGGCTGTTGGCCTCAGTACTTGGGCTGAGCAGAGGAATATAGTGAGCAAAGGCCAGAGCTCCTAGTAGGACCTGCAAGTGGCTCGGCCTGGCTGGAGCCTGGATGTTCACAGGGCTAGTGGCCAGAGACAGGAGCCAGCCTAGACAGTTCCTCAAATGCTAAGTTGGGAAGTGAGGCTCTGCCCATGGCAGGCTTCTGGGTGCAAGGTCATAGCTAACATTCAATAGGAGGCACTGCAGCATGCCTAGGGGGTCCAAGAAAGGAAGGAAAGACTCCCAGGTTCTTACCACACGCACCCTGGCTGCAGCTCACAGGGGGAAAGACAAGTGTCCATCCATGAGAGCCCCCAGCATCGAAGCCTGTTTCGTCAGCTCATTTCTCTTTTCTAATAAATGAAGCTGGGGGTAGGGCTGAGATAGGTTGTTTTGTTGTTTGTTTGTAGGAACCGGTGGCAGCACCAGGCCTGACCTTTAAGGCTTCAAATGCAGCATTTCAGGCAGCACCGGCGGGCGAAGAACACGGGCTGCAGAGGGAAGTTATCGAGGCTAAAATGCCATGTCAGGCTGGAAACTCGCAGCAGCAGGGGCCTCTGTCCATCTCAGGAACACACCAGCCCATTCTTGCCTGCCTGGAGACACGGCTATCCTTCCTGAGGGTACCCAGAAAGCCCCGCTGACTCTAAAATGGCAAGGTGGCACCAAGGTGTGTCCCAGAGGAAAATCAGGAGCAGGGGCCTCACACCACACAGGCGCCTTCTCTGTAGGACTTGCCAAAAGAGGCCACAACTGCATCCCATGTCAGGGATGTTTTTATTAAGAGAACCAGTTGTATGTCATTGTGCAAGGACAGCTAAGTGGGGATCATTCGTTGAGCAGCCTGTGTTGAGCACTGGGGACTGGCTCCTGCCCACAGGGTGTGTGCAGCCAGAAGACATGTACGGCCAGGAAGGCACCTCTCTGTAGCCTCAGACAGCAGCTTCCTGGTATTACAATGGAGGTGTCTGGGTCCCCAGGGGCTTCTGTGGCTGGCATATGTCCTTCCCAAGAAAGGGAATCATGCAAGGCCCATACTGCCCAAGGAGCTAGTCCTGCCCAGGCACGCTGGAACACAGGAACCCTCACTAGCCCTGCAGGCTCCAGACCCTTCTCAGCCACTTCTGCCCTTTGCAAAAGCCTCCTCCCGAAATGCCGAGGACACTGGGCTGTCCTAGCACAGACAACACAGGCCCTGAGAATGTGGGGAAAGCAAACTTACAGTTCTCCCAGACATCAGAGCCCATCAGATCAGGACCAGAGCTGAGCTGGGCACACAGCAGCCCCAAGGCCAGCGCTCGGCACACGGCACCCAAACAGCTTGTTCATGAAGACTTGTGGCTACAGATGCCCCAAGTAGAGGAACATGTGGGGATCATCAAGCTGAAGCTATGGTACCCCAAGTCATGCCTGCAACTGACTGCACAAATACTTTCCTGGGGGTGAGAACCTCAAACCTACAACAGATGTTCCAAAGGATGCCAGTCTCCCTCCCTTCCATGTGCAAATGAGAGACACCCACTCCAAGAGGGGAAAAACGCCACCCCAAGGTCACACAGCAAGGGTTTCTACTCTCCCTGCACCCCAACATCCATGCTCAACCTCCAGATTCCCCACAAGCGGATGGCTGTTTGCAAAGATGCTTCACTTCACAAAGGACTCACCAAGCTTCCCTGAGTCCCAAGTCCTCCAGTGCATCTAACTACCATTCAATTTGCAAGAATTTGAATTACAAGGACACAGCCTGTGTGTTTCCTTCACAGACTGTCATCGCGCCAGTTGGTAGATGATCAAACTTTCCAGATCAGCCTTAACTCAGGCTGTTCCTGACATAAAAGTTTGCAAAACACTGGTCCTAACAACCAGGCTGCTTTATTTCCCACTGCCAGCTCTGGCACTAACTTCAAAGGCAGTGCAGGAGGGGGCCACTGGGAGTACATTCTGGGTACAGAGAGATAAACCACGCATATGCCTGCACGTACATATGTGCACACATGCACAAGTACACACTCAACTTCGCATTCATGCTCGCACACACCAACACCTATGTATACACATGAACTTGTGCATGCACACACACCTGAGCATATGCACACAACATGCAAGCATGCGTACACACGTTCACACACATGCACACACCCACACAAACACATCTTCATATACAGATGGACAGTTACACATATGTGCGTTTACATGAACACAGCTAACACACATGTGCAAACACACACAAGAGCATACTCTTAGACACTTTCATTCACAAGCTTCCATGTGCATACAAGCCAAGGCAAGGGCCAAGCACAGTAGGAAAGACCCAGAAGCCACAGGTGAGTCTCCAGTGCTTATAGGGCCCCGCTGCACAGTGGGGGTCACGGATGATGGGAGAGGCTCCTGGCGCTTGGAGTGCAGGCCTAGCTGGACTGAGAACCCTAACAAATCAGGATCCACATGCCCTCATCATGCACTCCCTGGGGTCAGACCCAATCCTCAGGACCTTTCCTATCCTGTCCTGTGAGGCACCACAATCAAGGGAACCCTATTTTCCAGACAAGGCCCTAAGACCCAGAGAGGCTGAGGAAGTTCCCAAGGTCACACAGCTTGCAAGAGGTGTGTCAGAGCCTCAGTAGCACCAAGTGGAGGACTCATTCAGAAAGATCTGACCACCAGGGAAGGAAGGCATGGAGGAGGGAGCCAGTGACCCGTGGTCCCAGGAGGACAGGAAAGAGGCAAAGGGGCAGCTCTCCCCTCTTGTCACTGCTCCTTTCCCCTTCATTTAACAGTCCTTACCAAGGTGGGGAGGGCTGGATAATGATCAGCAGGAAAAACTTCCCATGCCCCTCCCTCTCTGCTAAACAATTAGGTTGATCAGAGCTCAAAGTGGGTCAGTTGGAGAAGCAGCTTCAAGACATCCAAGGTGTGGCCAGAGGCCAGTATGGGAGGTGCAGGCTCCTCATATTGGAGGAGTTGAGGTCTAGCTGGGCTGGGGAGGAGGCCTCACTCCGTGGCTAGAGCACAGTGTGAAGAGGAGTGAGAAGATCCTGAACCTATCTTCTGAGGACACAAATGTCAGGGTCAGAAGAGCCCTTGAAGAGAGGAAACTGAGGCCCAGAGGGAGGAAGGGCCTTGTCCAAGGTCACCACCATGCAAGTGACCTAGCTGAGAGGATTGGGTTGGAATTGCCTTTGACAGAGGTCCACCCCAGGACCAGGCTAACCTGAGGTAAGGACCTTCAGGTCCCCCCATGTGAAGATTCCCTTCACCTAATCCCAGCTAGACAGGGTCTCCTATCTGTGAGGTCCCATCCCCCACAGGCTCAGGCACCAGTACCGGCAGCTGCCTGGAGCCAAGTGGGCCAGACCAGCCCCAGAAGAAGAGGACCTAGCTCAGGTGAGAGAGCAACTAGATAGATGGTCCATGGGCAGAATCAGGCCCCGGGAAACCAAACCTGCAGCCTAAGTCCCACAGTGGCAGGGCGGGAGTGGAGGGGCGGCTGAGCCCAGCCCCCAGGTCCCACCCACAAAAAGTCAGGCTCAGATTGTGTGTGCCGGAATGACAGCAACTTTGACTTCTTTTCAGTAGCCCCAAGATGCCTCTTGGGGAATTTGCAAGCCCCCCAGGGGCATCCCAATCCATTGGTGGTCACCTGCAGGGCCAACTCCCCCTGACCAACCTTAGCCACAGGCAGCTCAGAAGGCTCTTCAGGTTACACAGGACAAGAGAGGAAGGGAAAAGAAAAAAAGCAAAAATCACACATACACCTCCCTCTGGGAATACGAATATTGATTCTGTAGCTTCTTGTTTAGACAGTAGACACCAGAGGGAAAAAAAAAACCAACCTGACATCAACAGAAGCACCCCAGTTGGCTGGAGGAATGTAGCCAGCAGTGGGGAAAGCCCCCCACCCTTGCCTTTATGGTAGCTAGACCCTGGTGTTCCCTCCTCCAGCCTGGGGCCCTGAGCCCACTCACTTAAAGACACAGGTCACCAGTTCCTGAGGCAGACCTTAAGTCTAGAAGCCTGCAGGACAGCAGCAAGGAGAGGGTGTAGGAAGAGGAGGGAGAAAAAGACCAGCCCCCTACCCATAGACACCACCTGCCAGACGGGGCCCATGCCACAGGCCTACCTACTTTGACTCCCAAACCTTCAGCTGCCCCTTGAATAGTTCCCTAGCTTCCCAGACCCCACCTGTCCTTACAGCACAAAAACCTATATGATCTATAAGATCTGAGTCTTCTGAAGTCCCCTCAGTGCTGACAAAACTGCCAAGGGACTATAGGATCCAGCCTCAGGTTTCCATTAACCACCCTCATGCCCCTTCTCTCTGGAATCATACTGGAATCTGGAGGGGGTGATAGCATCTTGGCATTTCGAGATGGGAGTCCCTCCAACCCACCCCTCCATGCCAGGCAGGCCTGACCTATGACTAAAGTTTTGAAGAGGAAAGGTTGAGTTGAGGGGCCCCCATGATCACTTGTGTATATGTGGAAGGGGTGGAAGTAGGCTGGCAGGGAAGCCGTGGGCCAAGGAAAACCCCTCAAGGTTGCCTGAGACCCAGAAGAGCAGAGGGAAGTGTGGGAAAGGTTATAACTAGAAGGCCTAGGCATGCTTCATCCAAAGACCCAGGTTTTGGGTCCCCACTTCCTGGGCCCACTGCTCAGAGGTGCCCAGGCTCCTGGCAGGGCACGAAGCACCCAACAGATTAGTCCTCTCCCAGTTCTGCCTCCAGAAGTTGTGGGGCTTTGGGCAGGACCCTCTGAGTCTCAGTCTCCTAATCTGTGGGATGGGTATGAGCACAGGTTCTGAGGTCAAGGTAGTAATGTGGATAAGGGCCTGGGCTGGGCTCATTGAGGGGAGGTCCACCATGAGCCTGGTGGGGTCCCCCATCACAGTTAAGCTGGACTTCAGGGAGTGAGGGAGGGAGGTGACCCAGTATCTGTCCTCAAGGAGCTGATATCCCATGTGGGTGGGCACAGTCTAAGCTAGTGGTACAACCCAGAGGCCTCCAGAAGCTGTGGAAACCCCTGAGAAAAGCATGCACTGGTGAGGGGGCATGTGACCAAAGCAAATAGGAAGATGCTCAGCCTGTGGGAGCAATATGAAAAGGTGGCGGGGGGAGGCAGAGGCCCATCAGGCTGTAGCACTTGGGCCTGATGCTAATGTTTACAATAGCTGCCACGGTGCCCACCCGCAGAACCCTCCCTGCCCACCAGAGGCTCCAGCCTCTTGCATGAATTCTCACCACCAGCCTCTTAAGCAGATGCTATTATCTCAGTTAGGAAAACTGAGGCAAGGTCATCCCAATCAGAGGGTCAGGTCGGAAGGCTGATGCTTGAGTCTGCTGGGTCTATACCTAACATCCAGCAAGTCCCTGAACTGCCTCCTTCCAGGAGCTGGCAGGGTCCACACATACACATCTGAGGTGCCAAAAGCTGGCAGTGCCCACCTGCACGCAGGCAGAAGGGAAAAGGAGGCACCGAGTGTAGAAGTGCTCACTCCACTAGTGAGTCAGTCTCTCCTTGGGGACCCCAGTGTGACTGAGAATCCAGAGTGAGACTCGCCCACAGATTTGAGGGGATTCACCTTAAAACAGCTCCCCCATCTTCTCAGGGGTTAGTCGGACATAGTTGGCTAGGAGGAGGTGCCCAGTAAGGGTGGGGTACAGGGGAGACAGCAGTCAAAGGTCTCTCTCTCTCTCCCCACATCCTCCACACCAGGAGGGATGTGAGCACTTGGCAGCTCTGCCTGCCAGTGGTGGTGGCGACAGGCTGCAAAGCCTCGCCCCCTCCCTCCTGCAAAAGCTGCGGCAGGTCGGTGGGGAGATGGGGGACCCAGATGTGTGATGTTGCCTCCCTCTAACAGGGAGTCACAGGGAGGTGAAGGCGCGGGCTCAGAGGCCCAGACAGACACACGTCACCCACCATTAACCATAGCTAGACTGACGCATGCCCCATCGTGGGCACTCAGGAAAAGGAGCACGTACTCCAGCTGTCATTAATCTGCTGGGTGGGTCCAGACCCCTCAGGCCGCTCTCAGTTCCCCACCCACCCATTGCCAGAGGAAGGGAGGTGTTGACCAGCATCATCACTGAGGCAGAGTGGGGCTAAGTGGGTGCCACCAGCCAAGCAGCTCAGCCTGGCACTCCACCCAGCATGCAGCCAGGGCCCCACAGAGCAGGGGACAGAGAAACCCAGGGGTGCTGGAGAGGACAGAGGTTCCACAAAAGAGGCGCCAGGGCAGGGTGTACACGGAGCAATGAGAGTGATGGGCAAGGAAGCAGAGAAGGAGTGGGGGTGGGGATACCCAAGAAAGGGGTCGGGGAGGGGCCAGGAGACAGCGGGAGACAGACACAGGGAGAGGCAAAGCAGGTGCCATCAGCAGCAGAGGCCATTCACCATTCACCATTCCTGCCCGTGGGTGAGCGGAACTGGAAACAGGGAAGCAGGTGAAAGGGAGAGTGTGCTCTGACTCCTTCTCCCCCAACTTCACCTCCAAACACACGAGTGCACGTGTGCACACACATGTACTCCTATGTGTGGTCTCCTCCAGGTGGGGTGAGGGAGGCCCCCGCCCCCACCTCTGCCACAAAAACCAAAGCCCTGTCCCCACTCCAGCAGGAACTCCTCTGTCCTCCTTGATCCAGCGGCAGCCTCTGTCCACTTTGCCTGATGGGCAGAAGGCACCGCCACAGGGATTATAGAAATAATGGCCACCGGACCCCAAACCCACACTGGCTTAAAACCCAGAGGCTTGAGGACCTGAGACCCGTCTGTCTGCCAGCCACTTATGAGGAAATGACTTTCCAGCTCCACTGAGGGGTCATCACCCAGTGCCATGACTCCGAGGCCCCCACTTCCCATCTCAGAAAGCCACCTGTATCAAAATCTCATCCTAGCCTGGCCACGCTGACCCAGGAGAGTTCGGAGAGGCCATCCACCCCCAAGCAGCCCCTCAGTAGCTGCCTCAGCCTTTCATGTCAGTTCAACAAAAGCCCTCACCAGCTAGTCATGGTCGTGCCCAGCCCCTCACTTGATTCCCTCCCCTTCCTCCCTCCGAGGATCAATGGGCATCCGCATCTGCGGGACCAGGGCAGCTGAAGGGCGCTGGCTGTCACGGTAAATCCTGTGTGTCGTCGTCACATTAGTCACTTCCCTCTGGACTCTCAGAGCCGCGCAACCCCCACCCCACCCCCACTCTCATTCTCTAATTACGGTTTGCAAGACATGTCCCAAACCCTCAAATTAGCTCCAACTCTATCGACAACAGAAGAGTGTCCAGCTGGAAATGCGCCGCTGCCATCACACCCGCCTCATCGTTTTCTTGCTGGGGACAAAGTGACAGGTGTCCACTCTGGTCAGGGTCTCACACTGTCCTTCCAACGGAGACCCATGTAAGCCAGGCAGCCATCTGACCCACTGCAGGTTGCAAGGAAATGGGGCAAGGTGGGAAGAGGTGAAAAGAGACGTCTATTTAAACCTTCATTCAAGGAGCTATGAAATGGCTAGGGAAATATATTGTGGCTTGGCTTTAGGGAAAAAAGAACAACAAAAAATAATGCTTCTGCTCTTTTTAAACATTGTGGTTTAAGTCTGTTTTCATCACAGCAAATGAAAGACAATAATGCACCCGCAAGCCCTGAACTTCCATATGATTCTCCTCTCCCTGCGCACCCCCCAACACACACAGACAAAATCCAGACGGTTGACAGAGGACACGTCCGTGCAGCACCTGTAATTTGCCAACTGATCACCCGCCTGAGCACAGCCAGGCTGTGTGAGAGAAATGACGAGATGAAGAGACACTCAGAGCAGTGCCTTTCCCGAGTTTGTTTTTCCCTCATCTGGGAGAACCTACAAAGCTGGACTCGGCAAAACCAGGGGCTCCTACCCTTGGGCAGAAATGGTCTAATGACGCAGAGTCAGCCTCTCCCCTTCCCTGAGGCCAGCACCTTCCCCTTGGCCTCGAGCAATCCAGCTACTTAATTTCCCAAACCCCAGGCCTGGCTACTGGTGAAGGAGTCCAGGGACAGGTGGCTCCATAGATCTGGAGACAGATAACAGACAACAAGGGGTCACCATGGCTCAAAGCCACAGGGGCAGAGGGGTCTGAGCACTAACATAAGTCTGGGGCATGGCATCTAGAGAGATAGCTGCTGTCCTAACGGCCATATGCACTGAATACCCACTCCCAGCCCCAGACACATCTGGCCAAGCTCACCAGAGGAGGATGCCCAAGTTTGCGGGTTCTTGGGGAGGGAGAGAAGGCTCAGAAGGACCATGAGAAGACAGGGCCAAGAGATGCTGTCCCCTTGTTGGTAGCAGCAGCAGGGGCAGGCAGAGGTGCTCCCTGCCATTCACTTTCTGCCCCCACCCTAGCACCTTCACCTCCCAGTTGGGCTCTCCAGGGGGACCCTCTCCTCAGGTGGAGTGGGGGAGCAAGAACAAGGGACACCGACACCCTCTGTGGCACCCGTCACAACAAGAAGGTGCCTGCATCCTCTGCATCCAGCCCTCCCCATCAAAGGAAAAGAAAGGCCAATAAGACAGATGTGGAGGTGTCCCCCACCTCTGGTTCAAAAGCACCAGGTTCCCACTGGGGAGGAAACATGGGGCAGACGCGCAGCTCCAACTCTGCCGGGCAGGGGTCGCTGGCCGCCCCCTCACCGAACCTCACGTTTCCTTCTCACCGGGACAGCGCAGGGGAATCCGCTGGCAAACTCGGAACCCCTCAACCTATCCCAAGGTTTGCAGATCTTGCTCTGCCCCTTTTTGGGGTTGAGGGGGGATAGGGGCACCGCGGGGAAGTTTCCCCACGCAGCCAGAAGCACCCGGACCACGGCTGCCCGCCCTTTGGTTTGGGGGCTGTCACCCCCGGTGTAGCCGGCAGCTGGACCCAGAGCCCCCGCCCCGGCGCGTGGCGCGGGGAGGGACAGGAGCCGGACTGGGGGTGGTGGGGGAAGGGGCGGAGGGGCGCGCGGGGCTCGGCCGGGGTCCCGCGGCGGGCCAAGGAGGCCACTTACGTGTGCTGCTGGGGAAAGCTGTAGGCAGAGGCGCTGGGGGCGGCTAGCAGCGGTAGCAGCAGCAACGGCGGCAATAGCAGCAACAGCGGGCGCGGGGGCCCAGACAGCGGGCGCCGG
>NC_043711.1:19032238-19131063 GCF_006229205.1 Suricata suricatta
GTGCGCGCGCGTCCTGCGCCCCAGCCGCGGGCCGACCTCCCAGTGCGCGCCTCTACGCCCCCCAGCCTTGGACCCTTTGCCCCTCTCTGCAGCACCCACAGAAGAGTTCCCGGCCCCGCGGCCCCTTGGCAGGCGCATTTGTGACCCTTGGCGGGGGTGGGAGGGCTTGACCTTCAACAAGCTTAAGGCCTGGAGTCATAGGTTTAATGGTGGAATGGCAGACTTCAGCCAGTCCGGAGAAGAGGGTAGCAGTGCTGAACTCACAACCCCAGTGGCTCCTGCTACCTGCAAAAGTTGTCTCGCCGGGAACTTGGGTCCCCAAGCCCTGAGAGAAAGGGCCTGGATCTCCTGGTTCCCTAAACTCGAACCCAGGTCCAGTTCCACAGTTGTGAGGGGCTGAGAGTGTCAGAGTGCAGCCCTCTAAAGCCACTCATTTACTTCCCTGGCCTAAGTAGGCACAGTGTGCAGACCAGCCCCAAGCCCCAGCCATTAAGACTTCCACAGCCTCTATTTAGATTCCTCCAGTGCAGGGAAGCTCACTCCTTCACAATCCAATCATTTCTTGTCCTTAGGTGCCTGGCTCCTCCCTGCTGCAGGGAGAAGGCTGAGACTGGCCTCTCAGAGCCTCCGGTTCCTCCCTTGTGAATGCTTGTGTGGATGCTTAACCCCATTTCTAGAATGAACTGAGAATGGGAGTGAATTGCTTGGTAAATTGAAACACTCTTGGCTGGGAGAGAGCATCTGAGAGATTCTCCTTAAGTTGCCCCTGGAACCCTGCCCCTCCCCCTGCACAGTCAGGATGGGAGAATGCTTCCTGCCAGCCAGGCTTTGGGAAAGCCCTGAGCAGTAACTACCCACAGATTCTGTGTTTATGATGAGGAATGGGGAGCAGTAGCCACTTGGGCAAGAGCCCCCACTTCATGATATCTGGGTGAGCCTCCCATCACCCACTCACAAGTCAGCCTGAGGAGGACTTAATGTTGAGTAGAAAAGAATAGTGGCCCCTGGAATAAGGAGGGCAGAGGTCAGGGGCTGGAAATAAGGCTCAGGACAACACTTACTAGCTCCCCAGTCCTGCCTGGGCTGTCCCACACCTGCCCCACCCTCACAAGCTAGACCTTGACAAGAGGACAACTTCGAAGCTTCCCCCTCCCCTGACCTGAGTGAGATTTCCCAACAGGCTCCATACTCTGAGGCCCCAAAAGTGTTTATTGGGGATGGCAGTGCACTAGGCCCCCAAACCCCTGACAGGCCTGGGGGCCTGGGGAACAGGAGGGGCATGGCAGACTCTGGGAAGCCAAGTTAGGCCAGCTCTATGGGACAAGAAGGGCTCTCACCGAACAAGATGCTTGATTGGGCCAGATGTCACCACTCCCACCTCTGGATAGGGCAGTCCTAGACTAGACAGAAGAGGGTGGGGGTAGGGGAGTTCCACACAGAAGAGCCAACAAGCCCTGAGCTAACCAGCCCCCTCCCAGTCCTTCCTGCTGATACCTATCTCTGACATCTCTGTTTCTCCCATGTCCAGGGCAGGATGGGCCCATGGTGTCTTTCCCCATCTATTTGATGGATAAATGTCTGTGCATAGCTCCAGGGAACCAGCACAAAGGGCATTAGCCTCCTGGGTGCCCTCGGGGGTCAGGTGGGAACCTCCCCAAGGCAGGCTCTGCCGTGGCAGGATAGAAAATTTCAGGGGCAGCCTCTGCCCTTTGCCACCAGCATGGCAGTACTGTACCTGAAGAGTGTCTAAGTCATCATGCACCTGTCCCCCGGCTGGGTGCTGTGAGTGGGTATTGGTAGTTGGGCATTTCAGTTCTAGCCACCACAGATGTGCACCTAATTGAGGCTGCTGGCACAGAGGGAAAGGCGGGAGATTTTGGTTGACAGGCCGTTAAAGGAAGACAAATAAGAAGGGGAGGTAATTAAGAGTACACGGGTAGTAAGAGTTTACACACTCCAACTTCTGAGACTCAGAATATCCTCAGTCTCCTGGTGGCTGGCTCCAGCCACAGGTTAAAATCATGGGAGGAAAAATCAAGTCTTCCCAGGAATAGGCAGACTTCCATGGCAGGAACATTGGTATGTTTGGCAGCAAAGGCCTGGGGATACCCACCTGTGCTGGAAGACATAGGGTGGCAGGGGCAGGTAAAACTGTAGCCTGCAGAGAGGGGCTGGCTGTGGCAGGGGACCTGGCAGGTGCCAGTTCTGCATGCAGGCTAAGTGGAGGTCAGCTCAGCAGACCAGAAGAAACTGAGAGATCTTTATGGAAACTTTCCTATGTGCCCAGCAAGTCTAGGCTTGGTTATGCTGCATAAGGGAAAAGGAAGGCCATCAGGAATGTCTCTGGCCAGGATACCTGGGGCAGCAAGATCCTCACTCTTGAATGCTCACTTCCAGCCTCCCTCCCTCCTAGCCAGTGGGCTAGACATCTGTCTGTTTTCTTAGGGCTTTCCTCCTATGGTTCCTTGCACCAGGAACACACTCCCGCATCCCTACCACTTGAACCCAGGGTATTTATGGACCCATAAATGCCACTTATGCCAAGAAGTCTTCCTGGGCCCTACCTTAACTAGGCAGGCCTCCCCACTTCAGTCCCCACTCTCCTATCACTGCTTCCCAACACACACACACACACACACACACACACACACACACACAGCCCACAGCCTCCGCCTTGGATTCAGGAAAATGCTTGCACTCAGACTCTTGTCAAGTTGGGACCTGAGTCTCCCTTGTCCCTGTCACTTTATCAGGGCCCCACACAGAGCCTGGCCATTAGGAGAGCACAGGAATTGTTGACATAAGGACCTCTGGGTGGCATATCCAGGAGCGTGGGGGTATGCCCAGGTAGAGTGGTGCAGTCTGGGAATAAGAAGTGAAAGCTTTGGCATCAGATATCACAGGTGATATAGGTAACTCCCTTTGCCTCTTCTGCTTCTTTGTCCATATAATGGAGACATGGTACCCACCTGGCAGGGGCAGTCTGAAGACCCAAAGCATGTAGCACCCCGTTGGCAGGACTTAATGAAGGGAAAACACAGAGAGACTAAGGCATTCCCAGGAAGAGCAGGTCCTCCTTGTTGGCAGGCAGGGAAGACTTCCTAGAAAATGAGGAGGGATTCCAGCTTGGCCTTGCAAGGTGAGCACTAACGGGGTGGGCATATTAGACAGGGAAGGAAGGAAGACTTCCTAGAGCTGAGCATGACCTGAACCATGACCCAACCTACCGAGCCCCATTGACTTGGCTCTTCCTCTGCTTGTCCTGGCAAGTGTCCTTCTGTAACAGGAGGCTGTCCCTGCCTTATTTAGCCCCCTCTGATGTGCCTATTATTTGTCCCCTTTAGGCTGGAGTCAAAGGTCCCTAAGGGCCCCCAGCCAGGATACATTCCATGTATCGGCTGACTGCCAATGCTTGCACCTGCCAGTGGCTGCTTTAGCTCACTCACTAGCTCCTTGGGGTCATCCAGGGATGTGATGGTCCCACATATGCCTCTGCCTAAACATGGTGCAGATGCAGCATGGCCTCCAGGTACAGTCAGACAGGGATCCCACCTCTAAAGGCATTAAGAA
This sequence comes from Suricata suricatta, assembly GCF_006229205.1. Taxonomy (NCBI): domain Eukaryota; kingdom Metazoa; phylum Chordata; class Mammalia; order Carnivora; family Herpestidae; genus Suricata; species Suricata suricatta. The sequence continues at coordinate 19,035,809 of NC_043711.1, forward strand.
TCCTTCAAGGATCCTCTGCACAGTAATGACCCCAAGTCTTTTTAGTGCCATTTATTGTAATAATGGAAGGGGCTGGGGTTTAATCCTTTCAGGCAGTGTAAGTCATCAGTGCCTGCACACCAAAGTCAGAACCAAGTCCTAGGCTACAGACTATTGGAGCCTGTAGGGTCCCCTTGTTAGACAGAAGGGGAAATGGAGGCCCAGAGTTGGGAAGAGATTTGCCAGAGGCCACCCAATGATCAGTGCAGACCAGGCATGGAGCTTCAAGCTTCTGTCATGCCAGATCTGCTCCCCAAGACCAAGAATGACATTAGTCACCTGGGCCTTGTTGTCCCCATCATGGCCTCCAATATCAAGAACCCAGCACAGTACTCCTGGGGAGCCCAGGTCCCCTGATACTGCAGTGGAAGCTCCTGAAAGACCTCCATCATCATGAGGGACACTGGGCTCAGATTATTTGACTGAAAGAGGACACTAGTTAATTGGATAGGTTCTGGCAAGTGTAGAGGCTTGATCCTTGGCCCATGGGAACTCTCCACTTGGTGGGGAAATATGACGCAGGAAAAACACAAAGAATACCTCAAACTCTGAATTATATCCTGTGGGTGAAACAGAGCATGTGGTCACTCAGCAATGTGAAGCTTGGGTAGTTAGGGAAGGCTTGCTGGAGGAAGGGGTCTTGAAACTGGCACAGAAGAACTGGGAAGGCTTCAATGGATGAGTAGCTGGGAGGTGGAGGGAAGGGAGTCCCTGGCAAAGCATCTAAGCAAAGGGCTGAGGCAGGATGGGGCCAGATGTTTACATGTTGCCATGAAGAGACTGTCTGCCCAGGCCTCAACTTCTTTCTCGATGGCCCTCTTCACTAGCGGGAGGCAGGACCCTCCCCACGCCGCCCCCCCCAGCCGGGGGAGCTCCTGGCAGAGGCAGGGAAGTGGATGGCAGGATGGCATGCACTCACAGGTGGCATGGGGCAAGCCTCAACTCAGAGGTGACTATGAGCCAGGATGTCAGGACAGCCTGTTTGCTCCTGCATCGAGATTCCAGCAGCCAAGGTAGCCTCATCCTTAGAGAAGGGCCTTTGGTTGTGTGAGCACAGAGAAGCGCAGTGTCACCTTTACTGTCCAACTTCCCTTAGACTCACTGTCCCCTTTCCACTTAGGCAGGATGGCGATGGACATGACTGACCAGCCAGAGGGCCTGCGACCACCAGGAGCTCCTGTCTTGGTGGTCCCCCTGCCCACCAGTAGCTGTTCTGGGCAGTCTGCAGTTTTCCTCAGAGAGATCTGGTCCAACTTGCTCCTTTCACAGATGAGGAAGTTGAGTTCCAGGAAGGGGCAGGACTTGTCTTGGGATTGTGGTGGGCAAAGATACTGGGGCTGCAGGTTAAGGTCTAGGTTCTGTCCTCTGTGCCCCTCCCAGGCCCTGGGGCCTTCTCAGAACCCCTTTGGGGAGGACCCTGACCCGAACAATCTGCCCCAGGGGAGTGGAAGGCCCCTGGTGCCACCCGTGAGTCCCACACGCAGTGCTGTGTGTGGCACATAGGCCCAGGTGCTGGGCTCGCCCCGTGGCCCTGGGGCCTTTATCCCACTACGGCAAGAGAAAATGAGGACAAATAAAAGAGAGAAATTCTCTCCTCGGAAGAACATTAGGTGTCTGAACGGCTTCCAAATAAATAAAAGTCTCTTCAGAGCCCCTGGCCAGCACTGACAGTGGCTCTAACTCTCCACAAGATATGTTTTTCTGCCTCCAGGTGGAAGTGAAGAGTGTCAGCAGCGGGCTAAGTCAGGCTCTGACGGAGGCTGCCTTCCATCACCGCCTAACGCCCCATCAGCAGAATGGCCACGGCAAATTGCCTCTTCTGATAGCTGCCCTTCCGTGCGGGTGCGGGCCTCCCCCACCAAGACTGGGAAAGAGAAACAACCTGTCCCTAACTTGCTCATTTTGCAAATGAGGGAACTGAGGCACAGAGGGCTTTGGCAACTTGATGAATGAAACCAGCAGGCCAGGGATGTGCCTCCTGAATGAGTTAGCTCCGCTCAATGTGAGCACAGTGAGAAGTCTGTTTCCTAACTGGGGGCTCCCTGAGGGCAGGTCCATGCCTCATGCCACCCACCTGCCCCTCCCCAACAGCAGAAGGCACTTGAATGAGGGCAATAAGTACTGAGGATACATGAAATGGCAAGAGAGATCAAGGCTAGACCCCAGGAAGTAACTCTTGGAGCAATGGGCTATGGAAACTCCCGGAGGAATGTCCTTTTGCTTTTTCTGCTAAAAGCATCCCTTGGCTTTTGCCCTTCAACCTTTAGTGGATGAGCCTCTACTAGGCAGTTGAGAGGAGGGCAGGACACAGCTCCACCATCACTTAATTTAACTGATGGCTGCTGTTCCTGCAAGGGGCACTTAGCACTTCATTTGTTGAGCCTGGAAGACAGATGAGGCTAGGTTTACTGAAAGAGGTTGACGCTGTGGGAGATGGCAGCACAGCCAGTAGGAGCAGTGTGTTGTGAGAGGCTGGAAGGCCCCAGAGAGGCTGCCTTGTCCCATTTCATGAGGCCCCTGCCTCTTGGAGCTGGTGCTGGCATTTAGGACCCTCTCCCTGAGTTCCTTGGACACCAGGCAGGGAGTAGAAGGGAGGCTTTCTGCCAAGAACCAGTCCAGCTTTTCCATTAGTACGGGGCATGGGTCTCTCCACTCTCAGAAGCACGGCGCCATCTGCAGCCCTCACCATTCTCTCCAGGCTAGATCCTTCAGGACCACTGCCTATTCCAGGGTCTGAGGTGAGGTGGAGCAGAAAGCAGAGAGGAAGAAGGCATGGACTTCTCTCCCCCCGCTAGCGGGAACACCTTGCAGATGTAGATCGCATAAAGCCCTTCTCAGTCTGGATCTGTTGTCACAGAAGCCAGGAATTAGCTCAAGCATAATTCAGGTGCACTTAGGATTCAGTAACTACCTAGGCTCTTGGAGGAGGGTATTTTCCAACCCATCCCCTATGAAATCTTTGGTGGCACTGACCCCAGCAGGAACGGACGAGCCATTAGGATCTTCTGAGGAATGTTATGTGGACTGGAGGCTACTCTGCTGTCTAGGGGTGCAGTGGAGGCTGGGGGCACTGAAGACAGATGGGCCCAGGCTGGGAAGGTAGCAGGGCCAGAAGCTCCAGCTCCTCAGGCCACACAAAGGGGCAAACAGGCAAGGCTGTCCCTCTCCCCAGACTAGATGGAAACACTCTCCTCTCTTTCCTCCACATGAAGTAGTACTGGGTTAGGCGAATGAAGGGGGCACCCAGTCTTGATGGAAGGCACAGCTTCAGCCATGTGGCAGGAAAACAGGGATAGGGATGGGAGTTGACCAGACAGGCAGGGCAGAGGCTGCCTTGGGATCACCGTGCCCCAAGTGGACTAGCTGAGGGAGGGGCATCACAGTCCAGAAGGTGTTGGGGGGAGAAGGGGAGGTTGTCCAGGGCGCAAGTACCACAACTGAACATGGCTTGCAAGGATTCTGGATCCCTTTCCAGCTAGGCCCAGGGTTCAGGCAGGTAGGAAGCAACCTGGCTGTTTTGGAGATGACCAAGTCCCAGAATCTATTTCGAAGAACAGTAGGACCTCTGTGGACCCTTCACTCTATTTCATAAGTGGGTGAATCAAGTCTCAGAGATGCTGTGAACTGGGACCAAAGTCACCTACTGAATAATAGCACCTCTGAGATCAGAACCCAGCCCTCTGGGTCCTTATTCATGGCACACTCTTGTAGTGAGAGCTGGCCCATATTGCCATCTTGGGTGTCTGTTTTCCACTTGCTAATTAGGGTGCCAGACATCAGAGCAAGACAGGTGCCAGGACAAATGCAGACAAGCAGAGGGTTCCTCCGTGGCCTAGGGACAGACCCTGGAGGTCTGGGAACCCCTAAGACAGAGCTGAGCCCTGTCTCTGCAGAATAAGGATATCAGAGAGCTTTGCAGGACTCCAGGAAGGCATGAGGGGGTGCTTGGGAAGCCGCACCCAGGTAGGCTAGTGAGAGTCAGTGAGAGCCCAAGGAGGCTTCTGCCTGTGTCTATTCCCCCCAGCTGGAAGGACACTCCCCTGCTCCCCACTTCTGAGCCTACCACCACAGCCTCCCTGAGCCCTGTCTGGCAGCTCCAGAGCACCATCTTGCTGAGGTCTTAATTTCTAAATGAGCGAGGAGGAGTTTTGGAGAGGCAGAGGCGGATGGAGAGCCACACTGAGGGAGACAGAGAGAGACCTCGGGGAGGATCAGGATGTGGACTCAGCATTTTGCAGCAAGCCACTCAGGTCTTGCCTGAAGAGCCAAGCCAGCTGCCTTCGGGTGGCTGGGAGCAGGCCACAGACAGGAAAGACTGGAGATGAGTCAGGCATGGGACAGGAGTGGGGGGATGGTGCTCGAACCTAAGGGTAGTAGGTATCAGGGCATGCTCAGGCCCCTTAAAAGGAAGGGAATTATTAAGTGCTGATGAATGACTAAATGCCACTGTGTTGGCTTCTAGAATCAGGCTTGCCATGTGACCCCTACCAGTCCTGTGGGTCAGATCTTTCGGAGTGAGATGGACCGTGCCCTCAGAGCCCCATATAACTGGCTCCCAGGTTCCTGTGTTGTTCTCTAACAACTATATGTCTCTGATTGGACTGAGGGCTCCCTGTAAGCCCCAGCCACTCAGTACCCCCCCCCATACTCACACTGTAGCAATTCTGCTGGACACTCCAGGGCAGCTGGTGCCCATTCAGGCCGGCCTCAGAACACTGGCCTAACTGCTCTTATAGAAAGCTGGACAAGTCTGGAATCTCCTCACCCCAGGCTCTCCTGACCCCTAGCCCTCCAAACCTGCTCCTGGCAGAGCCTGGGGACCATACTTGGACCTCACTAAGACTCTTGCTGCATCTTCTTGGTAAAGAGGCACTGAGGGAACTTAGCCTACAATTGGAGTATCTCTACTCCCAGATTTCCCTTGGGACTAAGAACCTTAGATTCCCTGTACAGAGGAAAAGGGCTTGCTCTGGATCACTCTGGCTTTCCTGTGATTTTCAAGGGAGAATTGATGTTTCCACTTGAAAGTGAATGAGGATCATAACCCCCATCATCAGTCTCCCCCCTCTGTCCCTCCTTTCCCACTACATACCAGGCTGGAAGTATGCCTCATTCCTCTAATAACCTTCTAAGTTGATAGCAAAAGCCCCACTGAGTGTAGGAGGAAACTGAGGCTCCAGTGGTTCAGAGTGAGTTGTTGATCTGGTCTGGAAACAGTAGAGATGGGATTGACTCCCAATCCAGCTCTTCCTGGGTTGAGTCATGAGGAGCACATTGTGATCTTTAAAAAAAAAAATTTTTTTAAGAAGCCCATCTTATCTCAATATGCAAAGCTATGCATGTGGCATGCAAATTAGCACTTCCTGCCCTCTCCCAGGGTGGCAGTGCAGCCTTCAGATTTGACCAGCATCTACCAGGCCTCCTCTCTCTTGCTTGGGCTGAACTTCTCTGCTCTGTTTGCCTCATCTAAGGCACCTCCCAGCAAGGATTTACAGGAAGCTGTTGCAGATCTGTTCCCACAAAGCCAATGAGCAGGCCTCGGATTCCACTGGTGAGGCAAGTGCCTCTGCCCACCTCCTCCCCTTACCATCCGTGGAGCCCCTGGCCCAGCAGAATTGAATACCTGCGCTTTGAGACAATGACTGCTTCTGCTGGGGAATATGGAAAGGCTTTCTGGAAGAAGAGGAGAGAGCATTGCAGGCGAAGGGAATATTGGAGAACTAGTAAAAGGTGTGAAGGTAGGATCTGCTCCAGGGAAAGCCAGCGAAGCGTTTAAGGTCTGCTCTCTTTTGAGAAGTAAGTTCTCCATGATGAAAGAGCCCATTGCACTGGAGCAGGCAAGCCAGGAGGCCGGGAGGCAGGTGGCGGAGCTGCATATCAGCTGTGGCTGCAAATCATAGGAGAAATATCCCATGAGCACAGGGTGGAAAGGACAATCATCCTCTGCTTGGCCTGATTCATGGCTGGGGAAGCAGCGGACATTCACTGGGCCCAGGTGACCTTGAGCTCACTACCTAATGTCACTGTGCCTCAGTCTCCTTGAAGGTAAAATGGGTTCAATAAACCCCCTCGTCTTCATCTCAGAACTGCTGAGAAGCACTTGGGGGCTTGATCCATTGCTGCCTCATAAGCCTGCATGGAAGGGATGCACCCGGGGTGCCCTCCAGGTGCCGCTCACACTGAGACTGCTCCAGACAGCTTGGAACTGAGACGCAAGTCAGGGGCAGGACTAGAAGCACACTTCAGAGTGATGGATCAGTGAGGTTGGGACACCATGCAGAGACCTTCCTGCAGTCACTGAGGCACACAGGGAGAGTCGAGTGGCCCGTGGAAAAATGTGACAAATAGGAAGAGAAGATGGGTGGCCCAGGTCAGCCTGGAAGCTTACTTTTGTTAGAGAGGCGAGGGAAGCATCCCAAGGAAGGATCCCAAGGAATAAGCAGATTTGTCCGTTAAATGGGTCAGATGGGGGCAGCTGTTAAGCAGGGTGGGGTCCATGGGAATCTTCTCAACCTCTCCTAGGACACTGGATTTCCAACTGTCTTTTGAAGCAACATGGAATTCATTTTAAACTAAATTTGATGCAGATCCCCCATATATGACAGGCTAAAGTGGGGCTGCTCTGATGGATGATGGCAGAGGGGAGAAGGGTCCAGAGGCTTTCAGAACAGTGTCAGGGGGTATATCCCACACCAAAGGTGGGCACAGGGAGGGATGGGTGCTGGGCAGAGGTCTTGGCTCCAAACAGGTCTGGACTTGTTTCAACCCTCCTTGGATAACCTTGGAAAAGGCCTTTTACAGCTATGGGCCTCATGTTCCCATCTGCAGAATGGGTACCTCTTAGTACCTTTATCCTCAGTTGCTGGAACATGGACAGAGACTTCTCCCCCCATCACAGAAAGGGGTTATTTACTCATTTTCCTGAAGCACGGAGGTCTTGGGGAACTCATCTGCCTCCTGGCTCAGCTAATTGGGATTTCTTACCCTCTCTCCCCTACCTCTCGGTAAATTATGAGAATTCCCCCAGTCAGAGGCCTGGGTGATGGACAGCCCTGTCACAGCAGCCTAAGTGTTTAGAGAGCAGTTGTTCTGGGGAAGGCTGCCATTCCTCAAGCCTGTGCTGTGCAGGGGAGAGCCAGCCTGGCCCTGCCCAGGCCCCAGCCCCTGCTCCGCCCCTGCCCAGCCACGGAGCCTGCTCCACCTAGCCTGCCAAGCAAGGCTTCCGGTACGTTATCCTTGTCATAACAATCAGAACAGCCGAGAGGTATTGCTCTTAAACCCTCAACACACATTTTTATAACCTTTCTGTTTAATAAGAAAGAGACAGCTCCAATTAGCTGGGAATATTCTGCAGAAATGGGATTATTTTAAAAGCTCCAGCAATATTATAAAATAGCTTCAGTAAGTGAACAGCTGTTGCTGGGCCCCGCCCTCCATGCACAATGCTCTTCCCGCACCCTCTCACCAGGGCGGGGGCCTCTTTCCCCTCTCCAGGCAGCCCAGAGTCCCCAAGAACTCTACTCTGGTTGCCAGTTAGGGACCCCTCTCCCTGCAGCAGGGTATAAGCTGTGGGGTGTGGGGCGTGACGCCCCCTTGTCCTGGGCTGGAGGAGAGGGGCAGCTTAAATCTCTTCACGGAGAGATCATGACCTTTTAAGAGTCCTGCCTTCTCAAGGAAAGCCTATGTGGGCACCCCAACATCATCTCTAAAGGGCCTCCAGCCCACCCTATTGCCCTGCGACCTGGACATATCCTCCACTGTGACAGGACTCCTATCACTGCTCAGGCCTCCCTCTCCTTTCTCTCTCTCCAATCAAGGGGGCAGAGCAGGGTTACCCAGAAACTTCATTATGGTTACTGTGCATGTTCTGAGTTCATTCTCCCCAAACCTGCCCCAGGGCCTGGTGAGCATTTTACCTCAGGGCTTTCGCATCCTCTTTCTTGGAGCCAATGGCTACTCCCTCTTTGGAGCCTCCTCTATTCCCACCCACAGGCCTGTGCATTCCTTCTGTCCAGAAGGAATCTTCTCTCTGTTGCCTTCCCTCCACAGTTAGCAGCTTTATTGCAACTGTATCCAAAGTCAAGGTCCTGGGGACCCTGTTCCTTCTCTGTCTTCCCATATCTGCTGGTAGAGCTCTGCAGAGGGTTCTCAGCTCCCACCTCCCCAAACTCGGGCTGTATCTCATCCATAGCCCCTCCGTTGGCAGCCAGCTTCACCTGGGCCACTTTGGGTGGTAGTCCCATGCCTTCTCCCTGGAGCCAGCCCAGCCTCTGTGGGAAGAAACTATGGGGGCAGGGGCTTTGGGAAGATTGTGGGTCCTGATCTGCCTTCTCATTCCCTCTGTCCACTTGCCCCTCAGTCACAGTGGTGACATCCTATGGTGCTGGGTCCTTCCAAGACACAGGTTGAACAGCAGACAATATTTGAACATGTTTCAGGGAAGGATAGACTTGGAACGGGCCTCAGAGTCTGGTTCATAGATCCTGTCGTTGGATGGTTGGATAACTGAGTCCAAATGAGAGGAAGCTCCAAGGCTATATTTCTAAGACAGGATGGGAGGATGGACCCAGGCAGTCTGTGCCAGTTCTGGCATTTAACCCTTGTGGGTATGAGCACAGGTGGTGGGATTTGAACTCTCAGCCCTGGTATGATGGGATGCAGTGAGCTCTGCCTTGGTTGCTCAGGAGACCCTAGGTAACTCCCTCTCCTCTCTGAGTCAGGACCCCTGTGAGGCCCTGTCTCTGAGGGCAGGACTCCTGGGGCTGAGGTGGGTGATGAGACACTGAGGCAAGCTGCTGGGCAGGGTGGCCTTCTGTGGGTACTCTGTCAGAGTCAGGGCAAGGACTGGGCCAGAGGGGCTCTTCAGAATCAGGTCCTCTCCAGGCCTGGCCAGAGAGTGTGGGCCTCAAGGTCCCCCTCGAGGCTACTGGGGGGCGCAGCTCCATGGCCAAAGGGACTCCCCAAACAATGGGCCCCTCCCAGAACTGTAGCCTTGGCCTCACCAGGTGCAAGTCTCAGGGACACTGCCTGGGGAATGGGAACAATTTCAGGGCATCCTTGGGAGGAGACCGCAGCCCAGGAACTGCAGCACGATGCAAATGCACCATGTGCTAAATGGGGAAAAATGAATTTTACACCCAGACAAAGTGACTTTTATCATGTTAACGACCATGGTTTGCTCATCATGTCTGCTGCAGTGAAATGGGGCCTGTGGATGTTTTTCTTTTAGTTCTGCTTTTAAATGGAGGCATTTTCCCCCCTCATAGCAGACAAGCCAAGCCCCTTAGATTGGGATGACAGAAGTGTCGATTCAGCAAAAACAAAATGGAAGAATTTTTTTTTTTAATCTTCATCTGTGCCTTCCAGCAAAAATAAGCTCAGAATGAGGAGCTGGGGTGGGTGTGAGGAGCGCTGACCTGGAGACAGGAACGTGGCTCTGGCCCAGCTCACCCCCAAGTCCCTGTGTGACCTGGGACCTACCTCTCCCATTCCTGACCTCAGTTTGCCCACTGGTACCAGGAAAGAGGTGGGCTGGAGCCGAGGTGCTTACAGCCCGAGAGCTGCTTTCCACTGGCCCTCCCCCAGGGAACCAAGTCAAATTCATCACGCTGGGTGTGTCTGGGTCCAGAACTGCCTATTCCATCAGATGGACTCCCAGAGGGCAAGCCAGGGTAGAGTTTTCACTGAGTTAGTGGTGCCCCCAGTGGCCAATACAAGGCTCTGCATGGAAGGGACACAGATGTTAGCTGCCAGAGCCAAGGCTACTTCCCTGACAAGGAGTGTCCAAGAGAAGACTCCCTTAGCCAAGGGGAGCCAAGGACTCCTGAGAGTCCTTCCCCACCGTGTACCTCGCACATTTCACTGACACATGGCAACTCCATACTGTGCTCATCAAGAGTCAGGAAAACACCATCTGATGCTTTGTACAGCTGCCCAGCCCAGCACCCAGCATCCCAAGAAGGAGACTCTGCTGTGCCCAGTGGGGGAGTGCTCAGCTAAGGCAAATGAAGAGGTCTTTGGGGCTGGCATATCTGGGAAACCTCTACCCTGACACCATGCAGTACTGCTCTGGAAGGCTCGCAGAGGTCAGACAGGCAGGGCACTTGATGAGCAGAGATCAGCAAACAATTAGGCAGCCCCAGCGGAGGTAATTAATCAATGTCCGAAGCCTTCCGTCTGGGTCTGCTGTGATCTCTGCCGAGCCGGTGCCCTGGTGGAAGTCAGGGTCTGCGCGAGGCTGACAGGGGTGGACTCCGTTGCTGTCGGCACCCCCAGTGCCAGCACAAACACCGTCACCAGCACTGCCTCCAGCAGCTCCGTGTCACTCTCACCCTCACAGTAGCATCAACAGCCAGCCAGGGACTCCCTGTTCCCATCCCCATCCTTACTCACCAGTGCTTACTCTTCTGGACTCAAGATGCTTTCACGCTGCCCCTTCATTTGCTTCTCACCAGTCCCCTCACACAGGTGACTGGCTGGTGAGGAGACTGAGGCACAGAGAAGTGAAGGGCCAGGGTGGGAACCTGGCCTCCTGGCATACAGCCTACCATCACTGCCATCCCTCTCCTCCCCTCTCCCAGTTCCACCTGCTCTCAGAGAATATCTCTTATCCCCACACTAGTCAGAATAGGCTTGGTTAGGCTGCAGTGACAACTCTAAAATCTTAGTGGCTTCAAATAATGAAGGTTTCTTTCTTTGTGCTGTTCTGTGTCCTTCACAGGTAACCAAGGCTCTGCCCTATGTCATCCTCACACTGAGACCAGGGTGACCAAACAGCCAAAGTCTGAGAACTTGTCATGGAAAAGGAGAACAGGGTCCTAAAAGGTTTCACACCAGCAATTAACTGCTCTGGCCTGGAAGTGTGGCTTCTGTTCATCACTCATAAGCCAGAACCAGACACACAGCCCCACTGGAGCACCAAGGGGCAGGGAGGGACAACTCAACCTTTAGCCTGGAAGCAGGGAAACTGGGAATTTGGCAACTGCCAACAGTGGCCATGAGATTCCCCCTTCCTTTTCTCCCTCCCTTCACCTCCCAGACTCATGCGCGCACATTCTCCAGCTGGTGGCCCAGCAGAACTTCGAGGGTTGAGATGTGGCTTCCACAGTTCCCCTGGGATAACAAGTTGGGCTTCCCGTTTCAGGCAAAGAAGCCCCCCTAGAGGATGAGGCTGGGTGAGTCAAGGGGTCCTGCGAGTCTGTCCTGTCTTGGTGGAGCCTTGTGGAAAGGTGGGGAGGGTCTGTGCTGGCTTCAGGCCATGACTGGCCATAAGTGTAGTGATGGTTGGGATGGAAGAGGCTGAGGCAGAGATCAGCCAATAGAAGTCTTGTCATGATTCCAAAAGGGAGAGGATGAGCCAGACATGGGTGGGATCCTCAGTACAGAGGCCATGACAGAGGAGAGTGATGAATGAGGTTGCAGAGGGTGTCCAGCAGCTGTGGGTGACCAGCTGGCTGGCTAGTTCTGGGCTGTGAGCCTTATATCTATGCAGGCATTTATAAAGCACCATCTGGGGTACCCCAGTTACACACAGTGCTCCTCCAAAGCTCTAACCCGCAGCCTGGACCCTTGGGAGAAAATCTGAGATTAGAGATCAGAGGGGAAAGGGGCTGCTTAGGGGATCTGGGACTGGCTCTGGAATTCTGGGGTTCAGCCCCAGGGCCACACATTCCCAATTTAGTGTTCATTTTGCTCCACCACCACAGGCCAGTGTCAGAGATGGGTGATGAGGTGGCAGGATGGGGAAGGTCTGCATCCCGGTGAGGCCGCATCTGATTCTCCTCGTGCTGGGGTGTTTATGCCAGGGCAAATGTGGCTCTTCCCACATCATCCATCACTGGGCCACAGAAGGCTGGTCATGATCAATAAAACAAACAATTATCCTGTCATTACTGATTGTGAGCCTGGGGCAGAAGCAGCAGCCGAGGGGGGAGCACTTGGGGTGTGCGGGAGCTCCTGATGAGGACTGCGCACACCTGGGGTGTTGGCCAAGGTTGGGGGCTGCCTCAGATGAGAACTGTGGAGGCTGCCAGGCAAGGCTGCCCAGGAGTAGGAGGCAGGGCCCAGAACCAGCAAAGCCGGAGCACCAAGCTGTCTGAAGGAGGTGGGAGGCAGGCCAGTCCCCACCCAGCTGGGGGTGGAGGCAGCTCTGAGGGGCTGGCTGGCCCCACCCTCTTACCCACTCCCCTCCTGCTGGTTTCTCTCTCCTCCTCAGCAGCCTAAGCTTGGGGAAGGGGAAGACACATCAAGGAAGGTGGTAATTATGCGCAATCCCAGCCACAAATTAATCCCATCCTCTGCCTACTCATCCCACCTCCCACATTTTGGGATCCCCAAATACTCAGACAAAATAATCTTGTCACCACTACCCCCGAGGGCATATTGTCTTGGTTTCCTAGACAGGGGAGTATATAAGGCAGTGGGTGCCGGTCTGGCTGTAGGGAGGTGTAGGTAGGTTTCTCCCTACCCCTGCCACTCTGGAACCTGGGTCCCAGTTCTGGAGAGCTGCTCAGTTTCTGGGCTGGGAATGGAGGACCTGCTCTCTGAGCCCTTTGGAGGGTGGGACTGGCCCAAGCCCTGCTGAGTCAGCCAAGAACAGCCAGGGCTACAGAGCCACAGAGCCACAGCCGCCTCAGTCCCCCAGTTTTGTTCCCTGTCCCATTCCAGCCCCATGGAGGGGAAATCTCTCTCCATCAGAGGGAAGGGACGAAAGGAGAAGTGATTTATTATTCTATTCCATTATGCCTGTTTCCAGAGAAACTAATTATGGTGCATTGTTGTATTAGATACTTTCAGAAAGATTACATTTTCTTACTTTGGCCGATAAAAAAATTAAATCCATCAGTTTTCCTAAACACATTACAGTAAAGACAGACTTGCTCCTTGTAATTATTAATCAGTCGGATTTGAGGATGCAAAGCATTTGACTTAAGCTCAATACAGTCACGAACAATGTCCCAGGATCGCATTTGGTATTGAAACAATTTTTCAATTTATTAAAAAGTCATTAAGGCAGTTGAGGTGGAAGATGCAGGGAGTTGGGTTAAGTTGCTGAGTCAGGATTGTGGATCTGGGGGTGGCCTTAGGCAAGGGAACCTCTTCAAGCAGGCGGAGATCCCAGGTCTGTCTCACTCTTGAGCCCAACTCTATGCAAGGGACCTGTTCAAGGTGCAATGAGACCTTAAAAGTCAGCTCTTGCCCCTACCCCAGCAACCCACCCTATGCCTATAGAGCTGTCCAGAGTCTTACTGGTTCAGACTGAGCTCCATAGGACAAAGCAGTGGGAGTAAAAGGTCCCTCTGGGGAACAATTTGGCATACTGAGCCCTGAGCCCACTTTGCAACGGTCCTGCACAAACAGCTGAGAGTCTGCCTGACTCTCCCCGACCTCTGGCCGGGAGACCAGCCCCTCCTCCCAGCTCATGCTCTCAGAGCCCCCAGCTGAGGACATGTGGCTATTTGGAAGGACACCTGGTGTGGCTGGGTGCCTTGTTCCAGTCGCTGGCCCTGCTCACTCAATCATTTAATTACTCCTCTGACACTTCCTACTCCCACGAGGGATTTGCAGGGCTTTAGGAGGCCAGCAAGCTACAAGCCCAGCTTAGTCTGTGTCCTGGCTAAGATGGAAGCTGAGGGGCAGCAACAGGACCTATGATCAAGTCATGGCTCAACCACTTGCAAACTGATGACCTTGGACAAGTCAGTTATCCTTGTTGCACCTCAGTTTCTACTCTTGGAGAAAGGAGGTGCTTCTTTCTGTCTCCTCACATAGGGAAAGGCTGGTCACAGAATCTGTCTTTCCTGGCCTAGAACTCTGTCATGTCACCTCCCTGCCCCTCTTCCATCAAGGCAAAGTTCTGGCTACTCCCTCAGGGGCCACTTCACCCATGTTGTTCCCTCTGACTAGAATCCTTACCCTCTCCCCTGGTCTTCCTTCTAGAGAATTCCACCCACTCCTCTTTCAAGCCTCTGCTTTAAAGATCCTCCCTAAATCTGAATGGGGCTATTCCCTTTTAACACAGTGCCTGACCAGAGACTTGTCTGCCCCTATTAGGCATGCACTCCCAAAGACTCTTCAAAGAGATTTGAATCCTGTCCCTGACCTCCACCAGCAAAGACCTCTTGCCTTCCCTCCACATGAGACTGACTCTAATCTGGCCTGAGACCTTGCTGGACTGAGCTGGCTATTCTTTCTGGGGCTGTATTGGAAGAGTCTAGGACCCCAGAGCCAGAGGATCAGACAATGCTGGACCCTCATACATTCTCTTGATCCAGTGCTGAGAGATCTTATCCAGAAGCCAAACCTTTCAGCTCTGTCCCCTACCCCACCCCAGTGCTCTGCTCTGGATGTGTTTGCCAGGGAAGGAAGACACAACCCCATTTGTAGGATGCCCCATACCCACCAAAAAACCCAGGATGAGGCAGTGGCTGGGACCAGGACTTACACTACCACCAACTTCTGGGTTACCTTGATTAGTTCTGTCTCTATGTGTCTCAGTTTCGCCCAAACTCTGTTAGCTGAACAAGGATGGAACTGGGAAGTAAATATTTGAATGGAAGGAAGACTCCCAGATAGCAAGGACCTGGGAGCAAGGGTTGGGAGTTGAGCACCAGCATATTTGGGGGTGACTGGTGAGATTGGGGCTGGGCCTGAGGCACAGGGTTGGGTTCCAGGCCTGTCTGGCACCCTATTGTTAGAGCTCACAAGGCCACAGAGAAGGATCTCTGGTGCGGAGCACCCTGCCCTCCTCCCTACACCTCTCACCTGAGGGCAGGTGGAATTGAGCGTGTTCTAGACACTCCATTTCCTGGGAATTTATGGAGGATTTTATCTTCCCTCTTTGATCACCGGTGAGGGGAAGGAGAGGGCACGCTTGGCTCCCTCCTCTCCAGAGGGGCAAAAGAACAACAGCATGGCCACCCTCAAGCTTGGAAAATACTGTCTGAATCCCACCTCAGCAACCCCCCTTCCCCTAATGGGGACTTGTCAGGGCCCAGCAAGTATGGGGAGGGGATGGCAGCCATTTAAGCTGTCACTAGCTCCATCAGAGGATTTAAATCACTGACACAGAGTAACAGCACTGTAGATTACAGCACGTGAGCCACGCAGGCACAGCACGACAGAGGCAGAGGAGGGGTGAGAGGGGAGTAAGGAGGTACAGGCCAAGAGAGCCATAGCTTTTACACCTCAGTGGTGGGGGGCGCTCTCTGAAGCTGAGGTTGCCTATCCTTCCACTCAGACTACCCCCCTACAGAAGCCTCCATACCTTTGAGCTTCTCCTGGGTCCCTCCCCAGCTGGAAGATCCATTCTTTTTACCCTGAAGATAATGGCCAAGGCCATGGCTCATGTCTCTCCGAGATTCTCCATAGACCTTGCATCCATAGCCACGGGCACCCCTGTGAGTGGGTGAGGGCAGGAGGGGAGCTGGGGGCACCTGGCAGGGAGCCTGCCTGCTCCTGCTCACAGGCGCCCAGCCATTGTCTCTGATTGCATGGTATTAGCCGTAAATTACAGCCTTTGGGAGGCCGCATGTAAAAATAAAATAAAATAAGTGTCAAAAGACAGAGAAAATATTGATTCTTCAGGGAGAAGAAAAGATGGCTTGGTTAAATTAAAACTTTGAGAGGAAGGAGAGTGTGGGAAGATGGTCCCCAGGACTGGAGAGCAGCCTGGGGCATAGTGGAGGTAGCCAGGCAGACTAAGATTCAGTTGGTCAACAATGTGGAGGAGACACAGGAAAGATGTGACACCACTTACTGAGGAGAAAACAGACCCATGATACTCACTAGGTGGAACCTCAGACAGAGACTCACAGGCTGTGGTTTGGCTCTGGATGGGTTGTGGGAGCTCTCCATGGTGCTGATGCCCATATGCTAGGTGAGAGGACTTCCTGATCCTGCCCTCCCAGCCCAGGGAGAATTCCACACACATTCCTTCTCTGCCTAAGTCTGGGACCCAGAAGGGGGCCACATTAGAGCCCAGTTTGTCCCACCCATCCATTTCCCCCTCCACAAACACTCATTTTCTTGTCCCTCTTCCTTTCCTCTCCAACTGAGAAAGATGGGGAGATTTCCCAAGCCTGACTCAGTAGGGGCAGAAACAGTGGAAAGATAGACCAAAGGGATGACAATGGCCTTCACTGCTTGGGACAGATGGACCATATCCACAATGATGTTTCCATACAGGTGGTATTTCTCATTGAGGTCTTATACAGATACCAGATCTACAGCATCTTGAGGCCAAGGCCAGGTGTTCAGCATCCCAGCATTCCTGGGCCTGTGGGGTTAGGCTGAGGCAGGGAGGACACTCAGACCATGGAGGGTGTTAGACCCAAAGGGACAGACAGGAGTCCTTAGAAGTGTTGACTGACAAGGGCTGAAGTTATAGAAAGTGTCTCTCATCCCCTATAGGTTGTCTGGGCTTCTAGGGGGCCCCTCTGAAGGGACCAGGAGAATTCTGAGGCTGCAGCTATTTTTCCAGAGGCTCCTAGGCCTCAGGTTGGGGGACCCATTTATTTTTTCAATAAACAAAATGCATTAAAAGGACACTCCACTCCCAGCAATAGCCTCTGGGTCCTGCAGTCACTCCCCATAGCCATGGGAGGAGGGAAGCTCTAAGCTAGCCCTGCAGGCTCCTTTTCCTTTTCTGAAGGAGGTCACAGCAGGAGCATCTGTACGGTGCTTGCCATGAAGGAGCAATGAACTGGGCACAGCAAGGGCTGTGTAGCAGGACAAGGCCTGAGCTATCTTCTGCCAGAGATGGGGGAGGAATTCCTGGGGGTGAGACACCTTATAACCAGGAGCACCTGCCTGAACCTCTCCCCTTTCCTTCACCTACAGGATCTGGCCCCACCCACCTAGCTGTTCCCACTTCTCAAGCTTACTGTCCTCAAAGTGTGGCAGGATGGGGCACTGGAACAGGTCAGCTGGATAGGTCCTGGCATGGCCTGCAGTGTAGTGCCTGCTCTTATCAGCAGGTGGGTCCCTGCTTGGGGGCACCCTTTCTGATAAAGGTGCCCACATGATGACAGGCATCTGGATGAAAGATGCTTCCTTTCTGAAGTGGGGAGGGGAGCCACCTCTGGTGCCAGGAGTCTCTACTCACCTTCCTGCTCAGTAGCCCTGAGGCTGGTCACGTTTAATTCTCCACTGGCACTCAAGGCCAAAGTCGGGCCCTGGCCCTGCAACCCACGTTACAGCTGCCCCAGATGCCCACATGGATGACAACTGCAGGACTCAGGAAGCACCTAGAGTAGGTGACTCTCTGAGGGCCCCACAGGAATCAGACCTAAAAGCCCTCTCCTCAGTACCTACCTCCTCCTTGATACAATCAACCACCTCCTGTGTCCTTGAGCCTATCCTCGCCTCTCCATAGTTTGGCCCCCAGGACAGCCTTTTCCCTCATCCCTCCTTCCTCAGGTTACCTCACTCCAGCACCTCTTTGAGTCCCCTCCTCTTCAACTCCTCCCCACTCTGAACCCCTTCCCTGCCCAGCCTAGGGACCATGCTGGCTGATTTCACCTTGACGCTCTCTTATCACAGTCTCCATCTCCTGCTCGGTCTTAGCTAGAGCAAAATTGTTGTGTGTGTGTGTGTGTGTGTGTGTGTGTGGTGCTTGCCCTGAGCAGTGGGGCCAAAGTGAGTGCAAGGATGGGATTGGGCTATGGTGGGTGGAAATTCATTCAAGTCCTAAGATCCAAGGGTCTCCTCTGCCTCCTCTTCTGGAATGTGACCCTGCCCCTATTCCCCAACCCCTGGCCAAGCACAGCCTTGGCTCACCCTAATTTGCTGTTCATGACCACACTTACTCCTTTCATCCTGGGCTGAGCTGACTTAGCAGACACTTGGATTGTCCCATCCCCTGTGTGAACATGCTCCCCCAACCCCATGGGCTAGGATGCACACAAGCACATGCTCACATTTCTTTGGACTCCCATTTTGCACTTGTGCTCCCCTCTAGGCATGCACACGCTCCCCCCAAAACACATGCCTGTGTGCACGCATATGCCTAACAGAGAGCTCCAGAAGATCAGAGGCAAGAGAAGCCCAGAAATCTTCCACTTTTCTTGACCCAGTCAAGACACCCTGTTGTACACATGGGAAAGCAGAGGCCCACAAGGGTGAAATGGAAACAGGTATCTTGGGTGGGAAGTGGGGCTGCAAAGTCCCAAGAGAGGTTAGGATTAGAAGTCCACCTGGTTTCCCTACTGCCTTCAAGACAGGCCTCTCTGCTGGGCTATTCACCTGAGCACATTCTCTCTCCAGCCTTTATGCCTCCCCAGAGCAATCAAGATCTCAGTGCTCTGCCCTAGGGTGCTCCCGTCCCCCATGTCCCTCAACCCCTACCATCCACACTTTTCTCTCTATCCCTGGCTTTCACTTAGGGCCACCTCCCCATCAAGAAAATCATCTCAGATCCCAGCCATGGTCTGGAGTCCCAGCTCCAGGATCCTGCTGTGTGTCCTCAGGCAGGTCATCTCACCTCTCTGAGTCTCCATTTCTTCACAAATGGGGATGATAACAGAGCTGACCTCACAACCTCACATGATCTTATGACGCTGAAAGACTTACCTGGAAAAGACTTAGTACAGGGAACAGGTATATTGTATTATACCAATATAATAGTAATAGCGATGGTAATAATAAAGCTGCTGCTCTTCCTGTATCCCTATCCCCGGCCCCACCCTTAAGGATAATTTCTGTATCAAACTTCTTGCAAGAATTGCCTGCACCCCAGCCACCACTTCTTTTCTACATACTCCTACACATATGTGTCCACCCATGGGATGGACCCCCCAAAATTCACATTCATATCTAGTTCTCACACGTGCTCTCACACACACACAAATGGTAAACAGAATATAATTCATTTGTAAAGGAGACTTCAGTCATGCCATCCATCTTAAGCTAAAATTCAATATTTCCCGTGCAGCCGCCGGGTCTTGATGAATGGAGAGGACAAAGGCTCTGACCCACATTCCCTGCGCTCTGGCACATCTAAACACCAACCACCAGGGTCCAAATGGGGCTGGAGAGGCAGGGCAGCTGTCCGGCCATCCTGAAAGGGGGCTTCTAACAGTTTAGCAGCCCAGGTAGGGCCAGAGCAGGAACTCCTCTGCATCTGTCAACCATCTGTAGCCTCTCAAAGGTTCAGGTGGTGCCTCTCTGATGCTGTATTTTTTCTGGGCCTTTTGGGGCTGGTGCAGCCTAACCAGGGCATGGGCTGAGCCTCTCTAACTACCTGGATGCCAGTCCCCACTCAATTCTACTTCTCTGTCCCCAGCCTCTTCACTCCCTCAGCTACCCCCTCTGAAACAAGTTCCCCCATTCCTGCCTGCACTCCACTCCCTTAGAGCCTGTGGCCACTTCTCAGGTACCCCTGGCCTCTGCATAAGATGTTCCCCACCCTAGATCACCATTCCTTTCCTTCTTAACCTGAAGAACTCGTCTGCACCAGTCAAGGCCCAGTTCAAATGCCCTTCTTCCGGGAGGCCAGCCCTGACTCTCCTGGAAACAAACGAGTCTCAGCCAGTCAGGGTGACTAGGGCCATGAGGCTGGACACGGTGCAGGAGGACAGAGCATCTGTCTGGGGCCCCACCACGCAAGCCCTTCCCAGCCAAGGAGTGCACTGAGATGCGACCTGGCAATGGGGTTCCATGTAAGGGATTGAGGGGAAACACCAAGGCGAACTGAGGCTCCTGGGTGTGGTGCTTTCCTCACAGAAAGCCTGGCTGAGGAGCCCCAGCGCGGGCTGCCGGAGTGCTCGGCTCCGCGGTTTGCGCTGCCGCTGAAGCTCGCTAAGTGCACATTCCTCCGCTTGGGGAGTTTGATGGCCCACGGGGCTTCCTCCGCAATGGCCTGTGCTGTTTACGAACCCCTCTCTGGCTTGGAAATAGACTGTCTTTCCTGAACGATTTTCTCTTTTCCCATTTACTAAACATTGATTTCCCCCCTCCTGCGCCTCTAATAGAGCAGAAACCAATACGTCTTTGTTTGCTTTTCTTGCGCGTTTGGGGTGCGGGCGGCGGCGGGGGGCGCTGCGGAGGCGGCGGGCCAGGCGGCGGCTGCGCGCATGTGCATCGGTTCTAGTGGCAGTGTCCTCCGCTGAGCCACCCGGACCCCCGCAGGGTGGCCCAGTGCCCGAAGGAGTCCACCGTCTGGGACACCAAGCGGTGCTGGCCCACCCAGGCCAGTCCTCTGGGCTGCTGCGGAGAGTGGTGGAAATGGTACCGGAATGCAACCCGTTCCTATCGTTTCCTAACTTTCCCAAGGGCAGTTTCATTAGCAGTACCTCACCTCCAAATCCTACTTTGAAGTCAAGGTACTTCTGGATGACGGGTCCATTTAGTGCCCGGGGCTGGATTCAGTAGTGGCCACGTGAAAGTGGGACACCCATTCCCAGCCGGGACATTCTTTTCTTTTTGCATTCAGTCACCAGACATGTCAGAACACCTGCTCTGAGCCAGGCCTGTGCTGGGGGCTTGGTATGGAGGTGGATGAGGTCCCTGCTCCAGGGCTCTAACCACAGGGTCCACGCTGCTTTCTCCTCAGAAGGGGCTGGCGCAGAGATGATTCTTAGACTGAAGCCGCTCTGGCAGGGGAGTGAGGAGCATCAGATCCCCAGGGTTAGGCCCTGGGCAGGTCACTGCTCCCTTTAAGCATCAGACTGTGCATCTGCATTCCATCTTAGCCAAAAGGCCGAGAAGTGATCAGACTGTGCATCTGAAAACCTGGACTATAATAGCTCCCTGAAGAGTGGCTTCAGGAAGTGTTGCCCAGCATTGTGCCTGGCATGGGGTAGCTGCTCAAGAAACGTTCCTTTCCGTCCTGGCCCTCCCCTCCCCTCAGCCCACTGAAGAAGCAAACAAACCAGGACAGGGAGGAAGGATAACTGAGTGTGAGAAGACCTCAGTCACTCGTGGCCACGATGTTCCCTACACCAGTCAGCCATGCTAGCCCTCCTCTTGCAGAGTGGGGACTCAGCTCTCTGACAACCAGGGAGCTGAGGAGCTTGGCAGATGGAGCCCCTGCTAGACCAGGATTCACATGTGACTTTGGCAAGTGTTTTCCCTCTCTGGACCCTGGTATCTCTGTCTGGAACATGAGTCTGGTGCTCAGGTGGGCTTGAACCGGTGACCAAGGCTGGTGCTGCCCATCCCTACCCTCAGGAGTACTCAGACTCATCAGCACCCACTAACCCACCCCAAGACCAGCTGCCACAGCTCTGGGTTCAAATTCTACTCTGCTGTTATTCACTGTGGGAGCTTAGGCATATCCCTTCCCTCTTTGGGCTGGCTGATGGCCCATACTTCAAAGTTGTACTAGGGATCAAATGGCATGAGATAGTCCAACTCC
Organism: Suricata suricatta; assembly: GCF_006229205.1. Lineage (NCBI taxonomy): Eukaryota > Metazoa > Chordata > Mammalia > Carnivora > Herpestidae > Suricata > Suricata suricatta. The sequence goes on from NC_043711.1 coordinate 19,057,203, forward strand.
TGAAACCCAGCAAATTTTCCATTTATGGAGGGGGTAGAGGGGCTCAGAGAAAGGAAGGGTGGGCCTGGGCCAGATGCCCCAAAGCAGAAGTTAAAAACAAGGCCCCTGATCTCCCTGCCCACTACTTATGTGGTTAGACGTCCATCCAGAATCCCTATGAGGTTCCCAACAGCTCTGTGAGGGGCCTTGCAGAAACTGTGGTTTGTTTCCATTTTACAGATGAGGACAACTGGAACTCGCAGAAGGGAAGGATCTTGCTGAAGTCACACAGCAAGGGAAAGCCAGCAGAGGGCCCAGGCCTACTGATTCTAGGTTGGGGTAGTCTGTAGTCATTGGATGTATCAAGAGGAGGAGAGAGCACATCTGACAGGAATGCCTGCTGGGAGCAAAGATCTAGAGGTAAAAATACATATGATGCAGGCTGGGGGAAATGGAGGTCAGGGTGAATTTTTAAACTTCTCAGGAATTTGGCTCTGGCTTGTTTGTGACTAAGTGAAATGTAGGAAGAGCCTCCATGGAGTTGTGCCTTATGGAGACAAAACCAGAGGTCTTAGAGGACAAATACCGAGGGAACAAGGCTAGGGCAGATGCAAAAAGGGGATTGGGGAGACTGAAGGGCAAAAAATCAGACAGGGATACAGGCAGAGAGATGGAGAGATAGAGGGATGCACTGATAGATGGGTTGACAATAGATAGATGGATAGACAAATGGACAGACCAATGAACAGGATCACTGAGAGTGCTGAACAGGATCCAGCAGAGCCAAGAGGAGAAAATGCATCCCCGTACCCCAGGCAGGAGTACCTGTGTGAGCAAAGGCTCCAAGGTGAGGCTGAGAATGACCTCAGGGCTTTGGGCAGTTGGGGAGGAGGCTGGTGTCCTCAGGCCCAGGGCCATGAGGAAAGCAGGGCTGGGGTGGCAAGTGGTTGGGAAGTGGGAGAGGAGGTGGTTACATTCCTCTCCAGACCCCTGTCAACCCCAGGCAAGCCCACAACAGAGCAAAGGCAGTTCTAGGGTGGGTTGGGACGTTCACATCCCCTAAGGATCACTGTACACATAGCCCCGTACAGTTGGTGCCCAATGTGTATTTGGAGAAAGGCCTCAGATGGAGATGGCTTCAATGCACCAGGGGCCAGGTGTGAGGTCGGCCTCTGGAGCGAGGCTGTGACCACCCAGGGCCACCTAGGGCAGGTGGTGGGCAAGTGACAGCCTCCCTGAGGGAGCCAGCTGCAGCCACAGCACAGGGAGCCTCAGTAGGGGCCTGGACCAATTAGGAAGGAAGGGGAGGCAGCAATAATTAAAAATTAAAAGCCAACAAGACAGCAGTTTAAAAATGGAAGGAGTGAGTAAAACAATTAGCAGAGATGAGGCAACAGGGCAGGCACGATACAAATGGAGCTGATCACAAAGCACTAATGACATCGGGAAACCTAATTTTTACGGTGTCAGGACTGCATGATGAAGCACTGGGCCCGCTCCCCTGAACCAGCCTCGTGCTGTCTGAGGTGGGTGGCACTTGGTCTCCCTCTGCACAACGCAAAGGGGTCTGAACGCAGAGGCCAGGGGGCAGAGAGCACCTGCTGGTGGGGAAGTTCGAAGGCGGAGAGACCTAGAGCCAGTGCTGGGGGTGGAGGTGGGCAGAAGAGGACAGGGCCGTGAGTCTAGGAAACTGAGGCACGAGTTGAGGGGACCAGATATCAACCCTTCAGTGTCGCCGCCGCCAAGGCAGCGGTGGTGAAGTCTCAGTCCTCCCCAGCGCGCACCGGTTGCCCGGAGACCAGGGGACCCTCCCGGCAGAGGGAGGCTGAGTCAGTTTGAGTAATGGCGGAGAACGCCGCCGCTGATGGGGAAAAATACATCTTCATAACAGGGTGAACCTTTTGGAAAATGGAATAAGTAAAATAATTGAGAGAAAGAAAATTGAGTTTTTATTGCTTTTTAAGTGTTTAAGTGGAGGTTTCATTTAGGGAAATTATCGTTGCTTTTATTTTTAGCCACCCGGTGGGGTAGGGCGAAGCCTGGGAGAGCTTTGATTAGGGGTGGGACTTGGGTCTCCCGCCCCTCCACCGAGGAGCCCAGGGGCAGCCCATCCATCTCCCCAAGAGAGAAAGCGGCCAAGGCTCCTCCTGGATCGTGCCTTGCCTCATGGTGTCTCTTGGGTCCTGCCATCAGGCTGCCCCTTCACCCCCTCTCTTGTCAGTCTCCTGACTGTTGGAACGACCCCCCTCCCGCCCCCCCCTTGCCGTCACAGTTCTTGTCACACAGTCCGGGAGGGACCTCCCCCAGGGCTCCTTTCTAGTCCTGTGCTCTTCCTGACTAGTCCTGTGTCTCCTGTACCCTGCCCTTGTTGAGGGACTCATCTGCTACATCCCTGATTGGAGGGTTAGGGAGGGATTCCTCAGTCTTTGGATCTGATGTCCAGAAAGTGCTTGTTGAGCCTCTCTGATGCCCTCTGCCAGGCCTGGGTGTCTACAGCCTCATCCACCTTCTCATCCCCATTCACTCCCCTGTCCCAGCTCTGTCTGGAACCCTTCCACATCCTGGAAATGGCTCAGGCCAAGGCCATCAAAGACCCCACCAGGCCGATCACACACAGTGGATGAGATGGCCTGCCTCTCCAGACGCCACTGCCTTCCTCTGCTGGCTGTTACTTGGGGTTCCATCTTGGGCCTACTCTAGTACTCCTTTTTCCGTCTCTCCAAGGCTCTAGTCTTCGTAGGCTCTTCCAGATGGAAAGCCTTGCTGGCTAGTCTTCTTAACTCTTCACTGGGCCCACCAACCCTTCTTGTTCAGTTCAACCCCTGATCAGTTTATTCCACAGACCCCCCTCAGCTCTCACCACCATGGCAGTTCCAGCAACGCCTTGGTCTCCTGCCTCTACTCTCTGGCTCCCTGCCCTGACAGCTTTTTTCAATTCCTCAATAGTGTCAAGCATTTTTTAATCCCAGGGCCTTTGCTCATGTTATTCTCTCTGCTGAGAAACTACCGCCCTCCCCCCTTGGCCTTGCCCAGGAACAGGGGGCACTTTCATACTTTAGGTCACGAATTGGGAGGCAGAAACCATGATTCATGTTACTGCAGTAACAAAATTTACTGGCACAAGTAACTGAAAAGTCCAGATCTATGAGCTTCAGGCATAGCTAGATACAAGTGCTCAAACATTATTACAAGAACACAGCCTCTCTATCTTATACTTCTCTGAGTGTGAACTCCACGCCGCTCAGGACCTCCCATGTCTTGTGCCCACAGATTACCTCATTCCTGTATCCCCAGCAGAAGCCTCAGCATCAAATTGGTCACATGCCCATCTCAGAAAGTCACTATGGTCCTAAAGCTGGAAGAAGCTGATGGGCCAGGCCTGCACCAAGATGGGGAGATAGGGGGAGGATGTGTGCTTGTCTCCAACCCATAGAGGGAGAATGATGTGGTCATGGATTCCCTAGGGACAACTGGGAGTGAGCATGTACGCAGGCCAGCCACTGCTGAGCCTACGTGCCGCTTTAACTCCCCTTTCCTTGATTCACTCCTGAGGCGGCGGTGGGGGGCTGATTCTCTTCTTGTCTGGTCTCCTCTAGGCTGTGAGCCTGGAAGCAAGGACCAGGCTGTCTTGTTCACCACAGGATTCCTAGTGCCTATGAGTTAAGGGGAGCCCCCTTCTGTTACAGATGGGGAAACTGAGGCAGAGGCTTTGCTAAGATCACCCATCTATGTTTACGCTAAGGTGCCCTATGCTCTGCTCCTCATCACATCTCCATTACCCTTCCACCAGCCCCTGCCCCACCCTCCTCTGAGTGCTCCCACGGCCATCATCTCTCCTCTCCCAAATCACCCCCATTCCCACACATGCCTCCAGCTGTCTGCCTGTCTATTCGTCTCTCCTACACGCCTCCCATGGCGTCCAAACTCTGATCTCTACTTCCTCAGTCCCAAAGCTGCCATATGCAGCTCCAAGACCTTGGTGGCCCCCCACTGATTCTGACATGCACACAGCAGCCCCTCACCAGCATGTAGCTTGTTGGCTTGTTAGCAACTGCTATCCACACCACACTCCTGCCTCCCCTCCTGCCCCTTGGCTACACTGTCTCAGTCCCTTCAAGACATGTCTTCTTCCAGCTGTCCCTGGATCATGCCTGTCCCAGGGCTCTGTCCCCATTGATGGTGTCATACCTTCTCTCCGAGTCCATCCTTGCTTGTGGCCTCATTCTCATCCTTGTGCCATAGTGGTCACATTATTCTCCTGGATCCTGACCTCTGACTCGAGTCACCTCATGAGACACCTCCCACGCTGAGCTTAGGATCTATCCCCAGATGTGCTGCCCCCACCCACAACCAATCCATCCCTCCTCCCAGCCCTGCACCCCTACAGAGCACAGGCTACAACACTCTGGCTCAGACAATCCAAACTCTAGATGGGCCTGCCCATTCCACCTCCGCCCAAACCATCCTTGACTCCCTATTGTCTTCAGGATCAACCTAAGCTCCTCCTTCCCACACCTACCACACTGATTGCTCCAACCCATCCCCATGCCCTGACCCTGGCCCCTGGTCCCCACAGATAGACAAAGTTCCATCTCTGGAGGGTGTTCTCATTGGCCCTCTGCCCATGCCCCTGCTGTCCCCAGTGCCTAAGTGCCTTCTCTGTCTTCTCCCTACACCCATTCCTTTCCCTTATTCTTGCACCTTAGCTCAGAGATCACCCACTCTAGGGAGCCTTCTGTGCCTTCCTCCTTGAGCCAGACTCTTGTCCCTGTCTCCTCCCCTGCTGTAGAATGTTTACTCATGTGTGTACTGATTCCTCTCAGTGTCTGCCTGTGTCAAACCCTGAACCTAGTGCTTAGTGGGTGCTCAGTGCACATCACTGAAGGAATGAATGAATGAATGAATGAATGACTTTCTAGTGCTAGGGAGTTTTGCACATTGGAGCAGTTCTTCCATGTGTAGGATGTGGTCAGGCCAAAAGGTCTCCCAGGGCACTCTTGGCAGAGTCCAAGACCAGCATTGCCAATTGAACAGGTCCTAAGGCATCCTGAAAGGTGGGTAATATGTCTGTATTCTTCCCACCGGCCCCTGCTCCACCAAGAGAGGGCCCTTGGGAAGCTGAGAGTGCATGAGCTCCTACTCTGCCCACCTTGGGTCTCCTTTCTATCCTTCTAATTCTCACTGCCACCACCGAGTCCTGTCCTGGTCCCTGTGGTCAGCGACCTTAGTCATAGTTCCTTTCTCCTCCCCTTGGCTTCTGCTCTCCTCCCTGGGGTGAGTTCAGTAGCTGTCTCTGGCAGCCTTCTGCCCCACCCCCACACACACCTTGTCCTGCCAGCTCCCATCTCTTCCCTGTGCAGCCTCTGTCTCCCGTAGCCCTGCCCTCCCTCAGCTGAGTACAGCTGCTTTCCTCTAAGAAGTTAAGTTGAATTGATCTGCTGTTTAATTGCCTGATGTGTTCATTGCCCATGTGGCCCATTGGCAGAGGTGGCCAAGGTGGTGGGCAGGCAGAAAGCCGGGATGTCTCAATGCCTAAGCGGGCACCTGCCCACCTGGGAGCATAGCAGTACAGATGTGCTTCCAAGAGAGGCCAGGGCAGCAGGAGAGGAGTGCACACGCCTACCCACACGTGAATTCACCAACACACAACACATACGCACTGGCAGACTGTGCCTCCAACTGCAGCCATCAGCTATTATCACTGTCTCTTATGGGCCTGGCATTCAAGGCTTCCATGATCAATCCTGAACAGACCATGCCAGCCACACCTCCTCAAGGTATCCCTGGACACACTGGGGGCAGACCAGAGGAAGAGGAATTCTATTTTTGTCCATCAGTCTGTCTGTGTGTCTGTGGAGGAATCAGTCACTCTGGGACTCCCCTCTGCAGGCACTTTTCTCCAAGTCTGACAGGGTGGGCAGCGGTAGGCCAGGGCTCCCACTCACACGCCATCTGCCTTCCTCTCTCAAATCTGCACTGGGCAGCACCTGAACTCTGCCCAGCCCCAAGCTGACGCAGGGCACCAGGCAAAGAGGAGGGGTGGCAAGGAAGACACCTCCTGGAGGAGGCAGAAGTCAGAGGATGAGCCCTCACTGAGCACCTATCATGTGAGGAGCTTTCACACCACTGTTGCTATTGTCTTTGGTTCTTATCACAAGCCTAGCCTTCCTGTCCCCTGCCCGCACACCCTCCATGTCTTCCTCCCCTTCCAACAAGCAATGAGCTCCTCAGAGAGTGCCCTTCCCAAGTCACACCCCCCTGCTTGACCCTATCCAGCATTCCTTGGCTATTTTTACAAGGCCAAGGATAAATCTCAGTTGCATCGCCTCTCTGGGCCAAGCAGGAACCCTAGGGTGGGCTTGATTGTCCCTTCTGCTCACTGCTAACCTAGGTCCATCCTGCCACATTCCACCATGATACTCTCTGGTCTTGCCTCCTCTGCACAACGTCCATGTGGCAGGCAACCCTTGAGGTCCTTACAGGCTCTGTGGCAGAGGTGTGCCTCTTGATCTCATTGTATAGATGGGGAAAGTGAGACACCGGAAGTTTAAGCGACTTGCTGGGAAGCTCATAGGTAGAAAGTGGTGAAGGCAGGAAAGGAACTGACCCTAGGTCATCATTGGGCTGGCTGATACAACTCCTTTGCACATCTTCCAGATGGATAGGAAGATTGAAGCCCTGAGGCCAAGAAAGAAAGGTGCAAGGCACTGCAGCATGCTGATATTCATTGCATGGTATTCTTTCTGGAGGACAAAGCTTCCTCCTGAGGATTTCCTGCGGATTGGATTCCAGATTACAGGGAGCACGTCTAGGCTGCTTGGAGAGGGGATGCAAACTCTCCCAGGCCACAGCTCACATTTGCATCCTAGGCCCATTACTAGACCCTCTTATCTCCACAGCCCCAGGGGCTTCTCTTTGTGGGGTGCCATTTGCTGTTCTTCCCTTTTGAATGGAAGTGGTCAAAGAGGTCTTTGTCCAGCACCAGCCCTGGAAGGCTGACCTTGGATGAGTGAGTACAGTGACCACTGTCCATAGCCCCCCTCAACTCTTTTTTCTCCCCAAGAGAGAGGGCAAGGTGTGGGGGCGGGGAGCAGAGGAGGAGGAGGGGGAGTGGCAGAGGAAGAGAAGAGGGAGAAGGGAGGGGAGAAAGGGAGGAGGATGGTGAGGAGACTGACTGGGAGGGAGGGGCTGGGGGGGGGAAGGAACGGGGCCGGAGGAAGGTGAAGGGAGGAGAGAAAGAGGGAGGAAAGGAGAGGAAAAAGTAGAGGAGGGGAGGGGAGGAGGAGGCACAACCTGGCCCGCAGTGAGGCTGGAGGGAGGGGAAGGCTGGCCACAGGGGAGGCAGCGGTGGCTGCAGGAGACAGATAAGGTTGGGGAGAGAGACGTGGCTGATGGGAGCGCAGGGATTAGGGGCTCCAAGGCCTGTCCTGGGCCTGTGGGTGGAAATTCAGGAAGAAGGAGGCTGCCCTACGAGAAGGGATGAGAGAGAAGAGAGATCCCACTCCAGGGGACCTCTGTGCCCTTGGGGAGCAATGAGAAAAGCCCCACCCCCATTCATCTCTGCTGCCCAGTGAACTATCTAAGCTGGCTCTGGCCTCTGGACGTGGGCCCGGCCAGAGGGACACGGCAGTGTGGAAGGAACCCTGAGCTCAAGGCCCTCCTATGTAGGGGGAAAAACTTCCTCCTTCTTCCCCTCTGGGTTCTTTGGCTGGCCTAATAATTAAATTGATATTAGACAGATGAACGGGAGAAAAATATTTAATTTCATATGTACAGGAGCTCATAAAATCTGAGACTCAAAGAAGTGACCAAAGCAGGCAGCTTTTATGCCTTTTGGACAAAAAAATAATAAATTTGTGAAGAACTGACAAAGCAAAGTAAATGGCTGAAGAAGTGACAAGGTTGTTTATGCGGCCTTCTCAGCCCTGAATTCCCATCTCTGGTGAGAAGGGCGTCTCTCCACCTCCTGGTACAGGGAGGGCACCTTACACCTGGAAGATGTATTTCCTGTTTGCAGGGGTACAGAGAAGAGTCAAAGTGTCCTTTGTGCACCAGCTGCTTCTTAAGTAACTTTAATTTCAAAAAATCAGATGCCAAAATGGCACGTTTTGGGGTGGCCTGCCCTGAACCCTATCACCTCCAATCAAAAAAGACAACTCGTGGCTACGGTCCATCTACAGCATGCCAACCTGGCATGTTCACACCCTGGCGGGCATGTGTGCCAGCCATGGAGGCAACAGGGACTGTCCCTGCCCTGGCGGAGGTTGACCACCCTTCACACATGTGTCCTTTGCAGCTGTGTTCTTATTCATGGCCACACACAGTCTCTTGGATTCCCATACTCTGCTTGGTGCCTATGGCCTCTCACCTGGGGCAGAGAGAGACATGCCCATGCCAGTTGAGCTGGGCCCCAGTACCAGGTGGGGTAAGGGCCCTGAATGGCACACTGTCATTCTCAGGGCTAGATTCTGAGGACATTCCTCCTCACCTCCTGAGACAAGATGAGGCAGGCCCCTTGTGGAGGCCTGTGGGCCCCGTGGGCTGCAAGCTGGAGAAGCCCAGGCCCGAGGCTTCCTGAGTTTGCACTGGTCATAAGGCTGGGCCTGGGAACCAAGTCCTTCCTGGCCAGAGGAACACAGCTCACTGTGGGTGAGGGTGGGACCCCCGCCTTGCTCACTGTGCTGTGCCCAGTCCCCAACACAGGTGAGCATGTTGTGGGGACTTATAGATGTCTGGAGCAGATGAATCTTGAGCTCTTAGAAGTTGGGTTTCCCAGGGGCTTAGTGGGAAGGGGTCACTTCTCCAGACCCCTGCAGAACCGTGCAGGGACCTGCCTGTGGTAGCCAGGTCCAGCTGATGAGGCTGGGAGTTAGGGAAGGGCTACCCAGTATTAGCCCCATGGAATAGATATAGGACCTGTTGGCCAAGGGCCTGGATGTTGGGAGCCATTAATGGAGGTAAATGGTCCCTGCCTGGGTGGGGGTTGGGGCTGGGTAAGGTGGCCTTGGGTCTGACAGATGACTCAGGGTTGGGTCAGGAAGTCGGGGAGGACTCCTGCTATAGATCTTCCCATGTAGCAGGGACCCAGCTGCCTGCAGCCTGCCCAGGCCACGTCTGAGGGTGGGCTGAGAGTCTGGGGGGAGGGAGAGGCTTGCCCACCCTGTCATGGTGTGGAAGCTGAGGTCCTGCTGGGCCCACAGCTGCCCAGTGGGCCAATCCCCTGTCCAGGCAGGAGGTGGTGGGTTTTCCTGGGTTTATTTGTCTAGTAGACCAAGACTGTCCTCACAAAGACCTCAGGGCGAGGGCTGGGCTGCTGGAGGGCCTAGTCCTAGGCATCATTTGTTTGTTTGTTCATTCATCCATTCATTTATTCCCATGTCTGCTCCTGGTGTCCTTTCTGGCCTACTATAAACCCTTTTCCCAATGGAGGGCCTGGCCTCTCCTTGCCTGCGCCACTCTCCTTCTGCCTCACTGGCTTCTTGGTTGTTTCTCTAAGAAACCTCTAGACCTTTGTTTTTGCTGCTGTTGTTTGTTCCCATCTGGAACCTTCCTGCCCCAGGTGCATGCATGGCTAGCAACTCTTGACATTCGGATGTTAGCCCAGTGCTCCAGGAGTTTCCTCTCCTTGAGTGCCCATCTGAAGCTCCCCCTCCACTTTTTGTTTTCATGCAGCCTTGTTTTGTCTCCTCCAGAGCCTAAAAATACCTTGTTTATTGGTTCTTTGTTTATCACATGTCTTTCCCAGGCATTGGGGAGCCCAGAGAAGCCATCACCTCACCAAGTCCTTCCTAGGAGCCAAGGTCTCAGCTGGTTTCCCTGCTGGTCCACGGGTGCCCATGACCCCGGGGTGGGGGGCAGGTGGGGCACTCAGGTCAGCGTAAGGTAGGTCCTGCTCATGGACCAGTAACAAGGGATGGTTTCCAAGGCAATTGGCTGCCCACCTCGGAGGGTCTCACATAAAGGCTTAAGGCTTTGATCCAGCCTGTCAGAGGGGGCCCAAATGGCCATGGCTCCAGGGACCCTATATACTCAGAAAGCAGATTCCCCAAGGCCTGCCAGGGGGAAGCCCCATGGCTGGGTTGTAGAGAGGGTGCATACGGAGATTGCCACAAAGTCTGGGTACCTCCTCATCCAGTATGATGGTGATAAATGATAGGCATCTGGAGCTGGAGTGGATGACAAGGAGGCTGGTGCAGCTTAAGTGACGCAGGGTTTGGGGAGGGGGACAAGGCAGCAGGGGGGGGTGAAATGCTGGAAGAATCCATAAACCCTCTGGGACACCATCCCTCCATGGTGAAGAAGAGAAATGTGCTGGGGAGTGGGGGTGAGGGGGTGGTTCCTGGGCCCAGTTCAACCTCAATCCATGGATGGACAAGTGACAGAGTCCTTAATGCCACCTTGGTGTTGAGTTTGGGATGGGGGACTGAGTAAGGGGCAGTGGAACCTTGCCCAAAAGTCCTGGCTCCTCTCACCATCTACTCCTCACCCTTTCCTTCTCCTTCCACCTTCCCAAGGTCCTCAGTCTTCAGGAAGTGTCCTCTCTGGTTACCAGCTGGGAATCAGTGGGCATGGTCAGGGCATGGCTGTGGGTGTCTCAGATAGCCAAGCTCCTGAGACCCACCCCAGGAGCCTTCCTTTCACCCAGCTACTGCCCTAGTAGCTCCTACAAGTGTGGTGCTGAGAGAGGAATCAGGGCCAAGGATCCCTCATTCTTCTGGGATGGAAGGAGGTCCTGTATCTTGAAGGAACAATGGCCCCATCTTGCCTCAGTTTTGGTGGTGCAGGGTTACCAGATAACCTTAGGGTCCCTTTGGAGGTCAAGTCTGCAGCTCCAAAGAGAAAGGAGGGAACAAGGCACACTGTGGGTTCCACTGCTGCCACCTTGTGGCTGAAAGAGGCAAAACACCTGTGATTCCAATTTCCAGAAGGAGATGGAGGGAAGCTACCCCTCAGGATTGGGGGGCAGAGGCACAGGGCAGGAGGATATGTACTCCTTTCACCCTTCACTAGAATTCTGGCCTGGGATCTGAGCCTTCACATGCGTTGGCTCAGAGCAGCCCCAGGTGCCATCAGAAATGTACCGCTAGAACTTTCTAGAATGCCTTCAAAGCAGATCTGTCTTCAGAGATGACCCATCTGGCCTCTACTGTATTAAGGGAGGATGGGAGGATTGGGGGCCAGAACAATATCCAACATCACAGCCAATGCGTCTTGGTGGCAGAGAAGAAGGGAAGCAATAGGAGCCTAGAGGGAGGAGGGAGAAGGAGGAGCATAGAGAAGGGGGACCAGAGAGGTGGGTGTAGCCCAGCCAAGCCCTGCTCTTCCTTGCCTTACTCTCCAAAGCAGCTGATTCTCTCTTTGCAGGACCTGAGATCCTGAGATCCGTTGCATATCTGAGTCCCTTGAAGCTCTCCTCAACACCCTGCAGCTTCTCAGGTGTGTTGTAATGGCCCCCCTCCCTGCTACAGAATTGGGGAGGCTTGCTCAGGACCCTTAGGCCTTGGCCATCGGGCCCCTCAAAGGGTCCTCAGGAAGGAACAGATTTCCCTTCCTGCTATCCCTTAATTCCCCACCATTCTGCCTGCATCAAGGTTATGTCAAGGTTACAAAATTGACTGAAGGGATTATGGTGTGGTAGGCAAAGTTAAAACTGGGTATCAGAAATGATTATTTTTGGAGTCCAAGCAAAAATCAAATGCAGCACCTAACGTGGGCTTCCCTCTCCCTTTTCTTAACCTCCAAGGGACATATCCCATCTTGCCATCCAGTCCTAATAGGGCTGGTTTCCTGACATTGTTTGCCCCTATCCACTCACCAGGCCACAGGACATGCTATTTCCCAGTGGCACATTTCTCAAATCTCAATAACACATCGAGAATAACCTCCAGGAAATCACTAGATGGTAATCTGAGGGGAAAGTTAATTTGGATCCCTACCTCACACCTTAAAACAAACACCAATTCTAGTTGGATCAAAGCTAGAGGGACCAAAGAATGAAAAACACATTTCCAGGAAAAAACAAAGGGTTTTTGCATAGTTTTAATCTCATATGACCTTTTCTAACTATAACAACAACAACAACAACAACAACATAACAAAACAAAAACAAGAAAAGCCACAAGAGGAAAAAAAAAAACCCAGATGCTTTTGACTGCAAGTAAATCAAACATTTCCATGTGAAAAAAAATAAAACTTTAAATATAAACAAATTGAGGGAAAAAGTCACAAACTTTGATAATATATGAAGGGCTCCTATATTTGAGAAGGAAAAGACAGATATCCCATTGGAAAATGAGCAAAGGAGATGAACATACAGTTCTCACAAAAAGGAATCCAAAGATTCAGCCACAGAAGAAACCACGCTCAACCTCATTTCTCTGAGAGAAATGCAAATTCGACAGGCAAACTTGTGAAAGGTCAATGCACGTCGTTCTGAGAGCAAGCGGGTAGCAGAACCTTGTAGCTGCTCAGTAGAGTGGAAATTGTATGACCTCCATGAAAGCAACTTGGCAGTATCTGCCAAAATTTAAAGTGCAGAGATCCTTGGGCACCTGTGTGGCTCAGGTCATGATCTGATGATTTGAATTTGAGCCCTGATTTGGGCTCTGCGCTGAGAGCTCAGAGCCTGCTTCGGATTCTCCCTCTCTTTCTGCTCCTCCCTTTCTCTCTCTCAAAAATAAATGAACATTTTTAAAAAATGCATGTATCCTTTGATCTAGCACTGCTCACGCCTAGGAATTTATCCTATGGATACACTCACACGCATGTGAAATTATGCTTCAGGACATTCACTGTGTGATGTTTCTAAGAGTAATCGGTTGGAAACAGCCCAGCCTGAGGAGAAGCCTGGCTGAGTGAATATGGAGCAGCCTCCTTGTACAGTCTATGCAGCTCTTAGAACAGAGGGGGGGGGGACAGTGCCACACGTAGGGGTGTAAGGATGAGGTGTAGTATATGTTCAGGATGTTAACCTTGTGTTTTTTTAAAAAAGGGAAGGTGTTCTGGAACACTGTGGTGCCTTCCAGACCTCTCAGCCCCTATCTTCCCTGCTCTGTCCAGCAAAGTTGAGTCGTGTGTGGGATATCTCCCTGGCTCTGCCTGCTGGTATTGGGTCTGACCACTGCGAGCCCACCAGAAATTTAGCAGGTGAGAGGAGGAGGTCATGTTATTCCTTTGGTCCCTCCCAGTCCATCCTCCTTTTGGTTTTTCTAAACAGAAATCTGGTCATATCCCTCCCTGTTCATACTCTGTGGCTCCCCGTTTCTCTCGGGATAGAAGTTAATCCCCACCTCCAACCCTGGGGCCCCACCATGGCTTTTGAGGGTCTCCCCGCGTCGGCTGCCTGGCTGCCTGTTCTCTGTGCCTCCAAATCTCTCCCAGGCTCCTGGCCTCTTCCTGCTGCTGCCTGCAACACTCCTCTTACCTGAGGGGACGGCCTCAAAGCAACTCCTTGTCCTCTCCTGGCTGCTGAACTCCTGCCCTCGTGTCAGCCCCCACTGTAGTGCCTGCTGCTGGGCTGGGCTCTGCCAGGAGGCTGAAAGCAGGGGCGCTCTTCCCTGTGTCCCATGAGTGTTTTTGGAATGCAGAGTCTGGCCAAATGGACGGAGGTTTCGTGAGGCTCTTGGGCTCTGAGACCCTTCCAAGTCTGAGTTGTGCTGTAGGGCCCAGCTCTGGTCCTTCCAGACTTTGAAGAGAAGGTGCCCTGCTTGATTCACCTATGGGAGACTGGCCCACAAGAGGCGAGGGAGGACACAGGGGACTGGAGACCAAGACTCAGGCAAGAGCCCTGGTAGAACAGGCTGTTCATCACGACAGGGTAGGAAAGGGGCTGCGTGCAACCAGAAGCCATGTTTTTAAAAATAACTCTGCTGTCAGCAGTGGTGAAACAATATAATAAATATGAGAAATAAATCTCGTTAACATGTAATGAGCTGCCTTATTAATGTGTTAAACTTGTAAGAAATGCTTAAGTGTTTAATTGGCACCTAATGAGGGTGCCAATTAGGAATCATTATACATTTCTTTAAAAAATCCTAATTGGCAGGGGGCCATTTCAATCAATGCCACAGGGCTGGCTCCATAGGGACCCTGTCCTGGTGGTGTAATCTGGTAGCTCTACCTGCAGGGCCACACATCTGGTGGCTAGCCCCACTGGAACCCACAGCAAGGTCAGGGCCACCTGGGTTGGAACTGTCCTAAACCCCACCAAGCACCAGGACTCAGTTTCTTCCCAACCACTGAATCCTGCTGCTTATTAAAGCCCACCTGAACTGGTGTCTTTGTCAGGAGGCCACCTTGTTCCTCCAGCCAGATGAGGGTAGAGGGAGATTTGGTCTGTCTGGAGGCTTCGAGACACTGGGACCTCATCGAGGACTAGGACCACGGCTATCCATCAGTGCACAGCTCACGGAACCACTGTGTCCCTTACTCAGCTCCCCTAGGAGCCCAGAGGAGGAGGCTGAGTGGAGGCTGAGCCGGGGAAGGAGCTGCCACTTGGGTAGGGAGCTCCCTGTGGCTGGAGACAGGCCTAGAAGCAGTGCTAAATAGCATCCTAGGGCACTCCCAGGGCCTCTGAGGGGCATAATCTGGGCCTCTCTCTCTCTCTCTCTCTCTCTCTCTCTTTCTCACTTCCTCTCTCAGCTGAATCTCATCTTGGTTACCTTTACAAGCAGCCCCTGTGTGCCTGACAAGCCCCTTTGTGCCCAGGGGAAGGCAGGCAATGGACTCAAAGTGGATTCCATCCCTCCTGCCTTCAGGGATCAACCCCCCTTCCTAGGAAAGTAAAGCCAAGCAGATCTATATTCCAGGCCAGGCCAGCGGAAGAGAAGCGTCTTGAGCAGCCAGAGCATGATTAATTACCAAATTAATTACCAAATTAATCACTCGGGTAATTGCCAGAAAGCTGGGAGGAGGGCAGGGAGGGAGGCTGGTGCCCACCAGGAGCAAAGTCCAGCCAGGGGCAGGGTGGGGCGTGACTCCAGCCCACTCATGGGGCTGGAGGGCTGAGGGCTGGCTGCGGGGGAGGCAGCAGGCTGAAGGCCTTGGGGGCCAGACTAGAGGGCTCCAGAGCTCAGTGGAAGCCTTGCTGGCCTGTGAGTGGAGGATGGAGGGGCCATGGGGGCAGTGTGGCAAGTAGGTATGGCTAGGAGCCTGGTTAAGTGGCTGGCAGGCCCAGGGAAGATGACCAGGTGGTCTGTGTGGGCATATTGTAAGATGTGGGGGGAAGGAAGTCCCTGGCTCTCTGAGTTGGACAGAGAACATGCTGGGACAAGGGGCCAGCTCCTCCCCTGCAGCCTGTGGACCCCCAGGCCTCCTGGGCTCTGAGCCCCTCTGTGGCTCTTGTATTACAAGTGACCAGGAAGTGGCAAAGCAACCTCTGCCATCCTCTGGTTTTCAGGAACAGACAGGAACTGGAGGGACCCATCTGTCCCAGTGGAAAAATACTCAAGGTGGCCGCTTGGAACTGGGTCAGAGGGCTCTCTGGTCCCAGAGCTCAGGCTCTTCCCTATCCTTCTTGCCTGCCCTACCTGCTAGCACTTGTCCCTCCCAGGTCATATCCCAGAGGCTGAGCTGCATTCCCAGGAGGCCCCAAGTCAGGTCAGGTTTGGAGAAAGGAACTGCCCCATACCCCTGTCCCTACTTGGCTGTGGGGGGCCTGATGGAGCCATTTGTACCACTGGCAGAGACAACGTTAGGACTTGGGCCACTAAGAAGGGTTTGCAGGGCAAGACCTTAGGCGGTGTGACCTGGACCAGATGGACCTGCAGTCGCTGTGGACACCAGGGCTGCTGGAGGGCTGAGCCTATATGTGATGCCTCTCACTCCTGTGAAGGCCCTGTACTCCTCTGGGCCACCCTTAGGTCTTTAGTGTGTTACTCACTTACCTGGTGTGTTCTACGTGTCAGGCACTGTTTGAGACCCTCTACAAATATAAACTCAATTTGTCAAGTAGGGAGGATCTGCCCCAGTTTACAGGTGAGGAAACTGAGGCAAGAGATGCAGAGGTTTGTCGGGGGTTGCATAGTGGTTGAGCTGGGATTCAGACCAGCTCTTTCTTGCAGCAAGGGGCACTCAGGTGAGACCAGGTGTCCCAGGGTCCCTGGGCAGGGGTCTCAGACCCCTGTCGCCGATGCCCGTGGTGGGAGGCAGAGCTGATTTGCCAGTAGTCATACCCTCCTGACAGCTGGAAGAGGGTCCCAGGCCAGTTTTACCACCACCTCCTCCTCAGGGTCAGTCTGCCTGCTGCACTTGACCACCAGTAATCACATTGCAGGAGCTGCGTGTTTCCTGCTATCTGCCTTGTTGGAGATGATGTATGGGGAGGAGACGGTGCAGCGCCTGCCCTGCCCAGCTCCACAGCTTGGCTGCTGCAGGCAGCAAACGCTCCATCTCGTGTGTTCACTCATGGGGATACC
The DNA here is from genome assembly GCF_006229205.1 of Suricata suricatta. Taxonomy (NCBI): domain Eukaryota; kingdom Metazoa; phylum Chordata; class Mammalia; order Carnivora; family Herpestidae; genus Suricata; species Suricata suricatta. The sequence goes on from NC_043711.1 coordinate 19,073,597, forward strand.
GGGGCTGAAAGGAGGAGGCTCTCGGTGGTATACCCAGGAACCAGCCTCAGTCCAGGACCAGAATGGGACCTGCCACAAGGGATGCAGGAACGAACCAGATCCATTCCGAGGCTGGTCACAGAACTGGGTTCTAACCCCGTGTGATCTAAGATGAGTCCGCAACCTTACTGAAACTCAGATGCAGGAGGGATAACTGATTGATCTCAGAGGAGTTCAGGAGGGAAATCGGGGGAAGCCTTCATGGTTCGGGGAAAAGAGAGACATTTATTGTCTTTCTGTGTGATGCCCTGGTGGGCCCTGCAAGGAGCTAGGATTTGAGGTGAAGATGGGACAGACATTTACGGTAGAGGTCAGGATAGAAGCAGGTGGCAATGAGAAAGTTCCACGAAGGAGTGATCTGCTGATCTGTAAGCTTGGGCCATGACCACCAAAGGGCAGCTTCACCCCTGCCCAGCCTCCAGCCAGCTGAACCTGCCAATGGGCCGGTCCTGTCAGGGGCAGGAGAAGGCTGGCTGTCTCTCCTCCCTATGGAAGATCCCTTGTGAAGGTGAGGGGGGCCCAGGCCCCTGCCACCCTCCGTGCTTAGCACAGACCCCTGCTGGCCCCAAATATCCACAGGGCTGCTGCTGACTGGCGAAGCGCCTTGGGGTTCGGTTTTTATCCCCTGGTGTTCAAGGCTAATTAGATCCTGGGGTGAGGCCCACAGCTTCCACCCCCTAGGCCCAAGATGGGTGGGGTCTCTGGGGCCTGGGCTCTGGAAAGACCCATCTTTCATGGTAAAAGTACAAGTAACTACATATATTTATTGAAGACTCTCCATGTGCTTTTAATATACTAACTCATTTAAGTTCAATGATGCAAGAATCACTTATCAATCCTCCATTCAGTAAATAGCCCTGAGTACATACTATGCATAGGGTTTCATTCACAGGGTTCAGGCCACAGCCTTGAACAGTTTCCCTGAGCCAGCTCCAGTCAAGACCTTTTCCTGGCGTTGAGGAAGCGAAAAGCTTCATTGCACCAGCCATCCAAGAGTCCTGAAAAATGCCTCAAGGCTAAATTTCACTCGATGTGCAGCCCTCACTCAGGTCGCTCCCGGGACCCCCACCTGCACTCCCCCCGCTCAACCCCATACTCTAGGTGTGCACCGCCACCTGGTGGTCATATTGGGAAAGGGCTCCGAACTGAGTGCCCTTGTCTTCAGGAGGGAAACAGTGCTGGCTCCACCCACTTAAGCAGGGGATGGTCAGCACTTGGACCTCCTGGGACTCTCTGAGGGGTGAAGAGATGGGTGTGGTCTCTCTGGGGGAGTCTTTCAGCAGCACAACTACCCTGGCGATTCTTGCAGAGTAGTGTCAGATGCATCCCTGATCCTACCTGCACCAGTGTGGAAGACAGGGGGCTTACTTTGTAGAGAGGCAACGTGGTGATGTCATGCAGGGCTGGCCTGGCACAGTGTAGGGCATCCATGTGTGCGGGGTTGCCAGGCGAGATCCCCATCCCCAGCGCCCTGGCTGTGAGAAATCCCATCAGTCCTTACACCTTGCCCAGCCTGGGACATCTCCCACCACCTGTGTCCAAACCCTGTTCAAGTCCAACGCAGTGAAAGCCTTGCCTGGCCCCCAGCCAGAAGAGATGACTTCTTTCGAATTCTCCTGTCGCTTGACCTGCATCTTTGTCACTTCCTGGGGAGAGGTGTGCTGTTGCTGTCAGTGTCATTACACTGTGACTGTCACTGTCACTTGCACACCAGGTAGGACTTTCCACAGCCAGCCCCTTCTGGATGCCCCTCAGCTCCGGAAACCAGCAGAGGGCCTAGGGTAGTAGTTGGGACTGTTTGAAGGGAATGAGTGAGGGGCAAGAGGAGGGGACAGCTCTGTCTTCAGAGAACGTTTTTTCCTTCTTTGGGAGTATTGGGTGTGAACCCTGGGGATGGTCCTTTGGGGTCAAACCAAGGCCCTGCCTCATACTGAGCAATCCTACTGCCCTGCATCAGTTTCCCCATCTGTAAGATGAATGCACAGTGGTGCCTGCACTTTAGGGCTCTGGGGAATTATAGGGATTCTGATTCTGCCTGCGAGTGTCCCAGGAGGTTCCCACACGCAGATTCTGGGTCTGACCCACCTGCAGGGACTTACAGCAGGAGCCCTGCCCTCCTCCTTTGCCCCAAGCTTTATCTTATTGAGTGTCACCTTATTGACCCTTTATCGAGCTGCTGCGAAGTCCCTTAAGTCTTTCATAATCTGATGTTGTCAGCTTTCTCCTGGTGAAGAGTATCTCCATGAGCTCCAGCCAGGGCAGGGGCCCTCCCTCTCACTGCATGGACTCCTGGGGCTTCCAACCTGCTGGCTTGGGAGTGGGGGTGAGATGGGGGTCAGTGTCTGCCTGCTGGGGACTGACCAAGAAGGACCTCAGCAGCAGGGCCAGGACTAGAATGAGACGAGTGAGGCATTGAGGGCACAAATTTAAGGAGGGACTTGCACTCAGGTTGGTGCACGTGCCACCTGAGTGAGTGGTTCCTTACATTTGGAACCCTAGGCCCCCATTCAGCTTGCCTTAGTCTTGGCGCCACCAGATGAACCCCTGACGTGGGGCTTGCAGCATGAGGGCTGCTTGAGGACTACTCTCCATACCAAATTGGGGAGAGGCTGAGGGCAAGGAGGGATTCTTGGATGGGGCCTGAGGAGAACTGGGGCGGGTGGGGATGTTGAGCTCCAGACAAGTGACCTGGCTGAGGCTGGGAGCAGGAAGGCCCCTTGCAGTGCCTGCAGATACCAGCAGGTGGCAGCACAGGCTGGTATTGGAGACTGGGAGGCAGATTGGGGACCCTAGTAGGCAGTGCCTTCTGGGTGCCCCGTCAGGACCCATTACCTTCCTGTTTCTAGGGTTTGTCTGAGACTCTTTTCTGGAATGGTGTAGAAGAAAAGCCGAGTTCCTGGCTCTGAGCCTGATGACCTGAGTCTCTGGGTGCTGATCTCTTCCCCTGTAAGATGGATGACGGTAGGCCCTCACAACAGACACTGGGAATAAAGGGATATTATGTGGGATGGTGCCAATCAAGGGTAACTGTTACTAGGACCAGGTTCTGGCCATCGTCCAGCCATGGGTGCCTGTGAGCTGAATGCCGCTCCTGCTGGCAGTGGGGAAGACTGACCTGATCTTCCATGAGTCATCCACTGGGTGTGGCACATGGCTTGAGCTCAATAAATCACACATCATTATGGTTTATTATTGCTATTATTATTATTGGCGTTGTTACTACCCTGAAGCTTTTTATCTCTTGTCACACCCCGGGAATTAGAGCTGACTGCCCCTTTTAACCCAGGCCTCCAGGCCTCCGGGCCTCCAAAGGAAGTGTACTAAGAGCTAGCTGAATGGAAATGACCAGGATGAACATATCCTTTCTCTCTGTTCAACCAGTGGGTAGAGGACAGGAGGCCCACCAGCCCGAATGGCTGGTATGTCTGTCATTGTCTTTTTCCCACATTCTCCCAGCCCAGACCCCAGGTTGTAGCTGGGTAAAGGAGAGGCTGAGGGGACTGGGATGGCCTCAGCCAGGAGACCCTGGGGAAGCCCCAGCAAGTGGGGGCTTTCATCCAGGAAGGCAGGAGCTGACCTAGTGTGAGACTGGGAGACCCGGTGCATCTTGACAGTCACCTGTGGGGCTGGGCAGCTCCAGGTGGAAGAGCTGGCACCTAGCGACAGTGTATCAGAATCGAAGGCTAGCACACAAGGCCAGGGACCCTCCCATCCAATACCACATGTGTACTCCTAGATGATATGGGGCTAGGATCCATGAAGCCTCAGAAGTGACCCAGTCTTAGCCCTCACCTACAGAAGCTGGGCTGAATCTGTGGCCCTTTCTCCTGAGTTGCCTCTGTGTAAGAGGTCTGGGGCATGCCCAGCCTCCTGTCAGGCTAAAGAGACCAGGAAGGTGGGGGTTTGGAGTATCCTGGGCCACCCTGGTGGGTGCAGGCAGATTTGTGTCCTGAGAGACTCCATGTCAAGGCCTGCCTGGGCCACATCAGTTGTGGGTCCTGGCCCCAGGCGGTACCAAGTTCAGATCTAGGCTCTGAGGTGTTCACTGGCTGTACACGGAGCCGTGGGCTGCTTGCCTTTGACTGCTCAGTGGCAAGGTCCTCACTTATGAAATGGGAGTGACAATACCCTCCTTCCCCAGTCATCTGTGGGCATCAGACATGATGAAGGTTGGTTCCCAGTGAGAGACACTCTGGTCCTCCCTCCCTCCCCTGACTTCCAGCCCACACAGGAATCCTGGGCCTCCCAAATGCATAGATCCATCCAGGCACCCAGTGAGTTACCTTTCAAGCTGAGCTGAGAGAGAAAGGGACCCTCCAAAGCTGAGGGGGAAATCCTGCTCAGGATGACAGGAAGGTCTCTAACCAGATTGCATTCCTCCAGCCAGAAGCTGGGAAAAGGAGCCCCCTTCCCAGACAGGTCTCAGCCCCACCTACCTCTCTGCTCCCCGTACAAATGCCCTCCTGGGCTGAGCCTCTAGACCCGGTGTTTCCTCTGTGGTGGAGGAGACCATCCCTACTTCTTGTTCCTCCCCCCACCCCATGCCTGCTGACTTTCCTCTAGGTCCTGCAGGTGTGTGGAGGTCTCCCCCTGGGGAGAAGAGACACCTACCCTGATCTTCCACTTGTAGAATCCAAGAGGCCAGGGTGACAAGTGGGGGTGAGGACCCCTGCCAGGGGGTTCTGAGGCAGGTGTGAGAGAGGGAAGGCCCTTGCGCAGGTGGGACAGCATCCCAGCCTCACCCCCTCCACTGTACCTGAAGGTTCCCACACTCTCCCTTTCCCTTACTCCTCTCCCTGCATCTTCTGCTTATACACTTCTTGTTCATTTCTCAGCTTCACTGGCTTTTCAAAAGAGGCCTCTGTACAGCCACAGACACCTCTGCCTGCAGTTCCCCCTGTCCTGGGCCCACAGAGGCCAGGCTGGATGGGGTGCCAGACCTGCGGCTCCTTCGGTGCCTTTGGACACCCTCAGCCAACATGATCCACACTGAGGACTGCTGAGAGGTGCAGCTGCACAGGATAGAGTGAGCTTATCTGCCCTCAGCCTCTGAATGCCCTCCCCACCCCCCGCCCCGGCACACCTGGACCTTATCCCTCCCTTCTTTTGCATACAGATGTAGATATAAAGATATATAGACATAGTATGTGTATATATACACATCATACACACACACACACACACACACACACAATCATCCTTTTTTCCTATTTGACAGCTGCCTCCTTCCATCTCAAATGGAGGTGCAGATACCAACCAAGGGAGCTGGTTCACTGACAGGACCACAGTGCTGGTCTCAGTAATGTTTCTGGAAGGAATTCATAGCAAGGTTAGATTGGTCTATGGGTTTCTGGGCTCACCTCCCCAGGAACCATCTTTACATTCTGAAGGTGTCTGTGGTGTCTGCCTGCAGCCAGGCACTGGGGTTACTGTATACACTTTGGCTGGAAGTTGACACTTCACTTCATTAAACAAGATGGCTTCCTCTGAGGTGCCCATCCATGTCCATGATGATAGCACCCACTGCGAACTGCTGCAGCTTTTGCCCTGAAGCCCTGGTTGCTATTCATTTGTAGAGGTTTCGCTGGTCCATGTGTGTGTGTCTAGCAGGGGCATTTCCCAGGGGTCTCCTCTAACAAACAATTTCAGGAGCAGTAAGGGCAGGCAGGTGGCTTTCTCACCCCATCCTCCTGGCTGAGGGCAGTGAGGAGAGTTATGGTCAGCCCACCAAGCCCATGGTCACAAGGACACAACAACCGAATCCTTTCACCCTGATATTTATTGATCCCATGCTCTGTGGAAGACCTGGGAATGTGCAGGGAGTTTGGATCTCCAGGATTGGGAGAGAGAGATAGCAAATAGGTGGGTAGGGGGTATCCGCAAAGGAACAGGGATGAGGCAGTGGCCCTGTCACCCACAGAAAGTTGCACTGTCCACCTACCTGGGCCCACCCATGGGAAAGGGCATGGGGTAGGCAGCAGGAGAGAAGGGGAACAGGGTCCTCCTGGAGCCTCTGTCCTGGCCCTAGTCCCTAGGCGCTAGCCTTACCCTGTAAGGCTAGCCTCATTCTTTTAGGGTCCCTCAGTAGGGTCCCTACAGTCTTCTGTAGCTCCCACATTTTTGGATTGAGGGTTTACCGAGTAGGATGGGGGCACACAGCCGATCGACCCCTCTCCTCTCACTCCATGACCCTTAGGAATCCTTCTGCTAGTCCACAAGACCAGGGTCATCACTGACAGGTCCATCTGTCTGACCCCAATGAGGGTGGCCTGTGGAATGTTTGGGGCATCGCCTTTACCCAGGGCCCTGTCCTGCAACCCCAGCTTCCCTCCCTGCCCTCCACCATGGAACTGGTGCTCACCCTGTCCTTGTTTCCTATGCTGGCCTGTAGGCTCAGCTCTTTAGGGGAGGATCTGGATGTCACTTAGAGTCCTGGTGTGTGGGACTTTCAATGCTAAACTTGGGCAGCCCTGAGAAAATGAGGCCAGTTTGTCATCCTGGTGTCATCCTCCCCAAACCCTTCTGAACCCTGGAGGTGGTTTCCACGCAAATGACCTTAAGGCTTCCCAACCCCACCCACCCCCTGCGCCCTTGTGATCTGGGAAAGACCACATTATTGTGTCCCCTTTTGTGTTTCAGACCCAGTTCCTATGGATACTGAGGCGCCACACATCCCTCTAGACCCTGGAGCTCAAACCCCCTCCTTCCTCAGGTCCCACAAGGTCCTGTCCACTTAGCCTTTCCACCCAAGGGGACGGTAGGCATCATGACTCCATTCCAGAGTTGAAACATGAGGCCCCACAGCATTTCATCAAGGAAAACCAACTGGGCTGCCAGCAAATAGCTTGGATCCAAGTGGCTATGCCAGGCCCCCACACAACCCCTCACCCATCCTGTCTCTCCTGGAGTTTCACACCCCACGTGTCACAGACTCACACTCTTTTTTGTGTAAACATCTTAATTACATCTTTAATGCTCTCACATGGAGATGCTGTGAGTTAAATTACAGCGTCTGTGCATCCTAAATTACACACAGCTCTCCAGTTGGTTCAAGTGCTAATGTATTTATAGTATTTAGAGGAGGGACTACATCCCAAATCTTCCCCACATGGGCCTCCTTGCCCTCACATCCTGACACGTGGTATTTGCCCGACAGAAGGTTTGTGCTGCCGCCTCCACATCCCCTCCAGCCCACGGAGGACAGCAATGGTGGTGAGGCTGGGCATGGGGGTATGCTTCTGTGCATATGCATGCCCAGAGTAGAAAATTGCCCAGCTCCTGGTGTCTGGCTTGGCCCCGTGCCTTGCCCACATGCCCCAGATTGGTAGAAGAATTCCTGAGGGGTGTGAGGTGGCTGGACAATGAATGGGTAGGCTATGCTATCAAAATATAGGTCTGTTTCCTCGGGGGCTATCCCCACCCCGTTTCAGGCAGCAAGAATGTCCCCAGATAGCCCACAGCCTGTGACCACTGCCCTCAGACCAGTAGCCTCTCCCACAATCCTAGATCCCCAATACACACCAGGACAGGGAACCGTTTTCAGAAGCAGGTTACCTGGCTTGTAGAGCCCAGTGAAGAGATGAGATGGGCAGCAGGACCTTCACCTTGGCTTTCCTCTCCCTTTAGTCCCGAACACTGAAGGCAGAGAAGGTCACCTATTCTGATGCTCCCACTCACATCAAGGGGTCGGGTGGACTTGGAGGGTGGGACCCATGCAGAAGGTCTCCATCCTACCCTGTTCTGGGACACGCACATGCCTGCACATGGGCACATTCACACACATGCCTGAGGGCTTTCAGCAGGTCCAGGCCGTTCCTCTACACCCGTTCCCCTACCTCCTTTCCTCTTTCCCAGCCAACAGCTGGCTGCCAGGGAAGGTAGCTGGGAGGCCTCACTGACCCTCCAAAGTACTGATAGGCTTTGGGTAGGAGCAGCTCTCTTCCTGGCATCCTTGCCCACCTGGCAGTTCTTGTGTCATCCCTGGGCTTCTCCTGGGGCGACATGGTTGTTGCCTCTCCCCACTCCAGAGGAGGCTCCAGATTCCAAAGACAGGCCTCTCCCTGACAAAGGGGAAACCCTCCCTACTCTCCTCTCCTTTCCTCTCCCTTCCCATGTCTCTCCCCATTTCCTCCACATTAGAGGAACAGACCATGATGTGAGGGGTCTGGGGAGGACACAGGAAGCTTAGTGTGGCTCTCAACCTTCCTGACATGAGGGGTACCCTCCATGCCAGGGCCCTCAGATCAGGGGACATCAGTAGCCAGATGTCCCGCCTGGCCAGGGCCTCTCTTAGAGCCTGGAGAGTCAGCAGGTGGGTCCTGGGAATAGTCGGGCCTTGGCAGGGCAGGTCCTGAGAGTAGGTCTTAACAATAACAGAGTGGGCAGCTCAATGGGCACTGTGGCAGGTGTCTTCATCAGAAGTCCAGGCCTGTCCCTGGGTCACTCACGCATGGATGGCATTGGCTACGTCGGTGAACACCAGCCGGCTGGGCCTCTGCAGTGGGCCCTGAGAGGGGAGAGTGGTCTGCAGAGAGACAGGGGCATCAGGGACCTTGACCAAGGCCATTCACCCTCTGGCCCAGTCACCTCCACCCTTGCTTCCGGGTTTGCCTGTTTTCACTTGGCACCAGCTATGCCTTCCATTTGGAATGCTAAGTTCAGCCTGGATACACCATCTGGCTCCGATGGCCCCTCCCCGCACAGCCATCACCAGCTTGCCAGCATGCACTTACCCTGTGGGCCTAGAGGCTGGATTAATTAATGCATGCACCACTCTCTCCCAGCAGAAGGGGGCATACTTCTGTATCCCCCTAGCCCAGCCCTAGCTCGGGGCTGGACCAAGGGAGGCAGGGAGCACACAGGAAACAACTGTCAAATTGTCAGTAGTCCCAAGGGCTGGGTGGACCAAGGTTCTAGCCTGATTTCCCAAACATCCCAAGTAGGGAATGTGTTCTAATCAGTTACCACAGAACTGGTGGCAAACTAGGTCTCTGGACTCTTCCTGAGTCCAGTCTCCTAATTCTGCCTCTGGCAGGGCCAGTGCATCCCCCCAGCAACCTGTGCGGTCAAGGCAAGGAGAAATGCAAATGGGTCAGGGAGAGACCAGGCCTCCTCATGTTGCTCTGGCCCTTGGGGATTTTAGGGACTGGTGGCAAGTGGCCAGGCAGCAAGTGGCTCTGACAGGGTGACAGATACCTAACCCTTTGGCTGTAGGAGACAAGTTTGGCTGGGGTCTCCGCCCACCTGGGGTTTGTCAGTTACTAGGAACCCCCTAGTGTACTCAAAAATGCCCTTGTTCCAGAATCTGACCCCAACCATGACCCGCTCAGGACCAGAGCCCTCAGGGGGGCAGAGGCACCACCAGCCTCCCAGTTCCCAACAATCTCTTCCATCAGTCCTCTCCTGCTCTCCTAGCCAAGATGTGGGAGCAAAGAGGGCAAGAATTAGGACTTTCATTTGCAGACAAGAAAGCAGAGGCTCAGAAAGGCCAGGGGGCTGTTAAGATCACTAAGCTAACAGGAGCAAAGCTGGCCTGGATCCCAGGGCTGCTCTGACCTTGTGCAGTCAGTTTATAGGTGGCCACAGGGAAACTCTACCAGTTTCTAAACAAACCTGACAAAACCCATATACCTGATAGCTGCACCTGACCACATGGCAGGTGCTGGAAAGCTGCATGAATAAGGAGGGAGGGTGGGGGCGGAGGACTCATGAGCAGCCTGCAGGCTGGGTGGAGAGCCTGGTTAGTGCCCACCTTGCCCTGCGTGGCCTGCATAGAGGCAGCAGCCTGCATGGAGGCAGCATCCCGCCCGTGCTCCAGCAGCTCCTGCTCCAGTTCATCTTGTTCCTCCGTAGGGTCGAAGTTGTACATGGGCATGAGCTGGTGGCGGAGCTTCTCCAGCCTGGGGGTGGGGTGGGGGGAGGCTGCTGGGGGCATGGCAGGCCCTTCCCCTCCCTCCAGCCCTCCGGGCACTGCCTGATGCCCGGCTGAGCCATAGTACACAACTATGTTTAGGGGGCCAGAGATTTCCTCTGGGATTAAATGAAAGCTATTTTTGTACCTGCAGTACCACCTCCACCCCTCAGATAGATAGTTACCCACTCCTGGGACCAGATGGGGCTGTGGCCCACGGAGGCATGATCTGTGGGGTCCATGAAACTGCCTAGGCCAGGGCCTTGTGTGATCCACAGCCTCTGGGGGCCAGGCAGGGTAGGGGAGTCAGTGCCCTGGAGCTCAGGGCACTGGGGTAAGGGTGGCTTAGCACTCCTGGAGGGAAAGTATTCATCCCCAGCCATGAGTGGGCAGAAGAGGACCTGACTCCCTGACCAGAGTGAGGGGCCCCAAAGTTGGCAGGACTCTGTTTTCCCACCCACGTCTCCTGGAGTCCAGCCCAACACTGCCAACAGGCTGGAGTTCTGGGTGGCGACTGGGGAGTTACCTCTTCTTCTTCCTGATGTATAAAACCTGCAAGAGAAGGAGCAGCATCAAATGGCTGGGAACGGATTAGCCAGCAGTACCTCAGGACAGGGGACATGCTGAGGCTGATGATGGGGAGAACTGTGGGTCCCCGTGTACTCGGGGGATTCCCTTCCAGGGACACACACATCCTGCATTTGTGCTTCCTTTTGATGTTTACCAGCTGCTGACAGTGCTTAGGCCTCGAGGTGGGGAGCAGGTTTGTGCTTGAGGAGCCCAGCCAGGAAAGACCACACAGTCAGGCCTGGCCTGCAGACAGGAAGACCCTACCTCTGCCAATACACACTGCGGTGCCAGCCGCTCAGCACCTGCCTCAGACTCCTCAGGGCTGAAGGGGGAGGAAGATTTCAGCACACCCTCTCCTCTCAACTCCCCCCAGGGAGTACAGAGGCATGGATGGGCAAAAAGAACAGGGGACAGGTAGTGGCCAGACTCTGCAGGGCAGTGGCTCTAGGCAAGGCTCTGGGCTGGGGTTTTTGGTTTCCATGGGAGGCTGATGGCTTTCAGAGGACATGGCCTGGGGAGGAGAGCATGAGCCCCTGAATAGCACCCCAGTTTAAACACCAGAGCTCAGATGCTGGCAGAACCTAGGCAAGCCCTTGGGTCCTAACCCCCATTGTGCAGACTCAAAGATAAAGGCCTAGGCAGCCTGAGGAAACATGCAAGACCTAAGAGCTCTGGGCAGGAGCAGAACATCCAGATACAAAGCACTGAGAAGGGGAAGAAGGGCTGGCCACCAGGGCAGGGACTCCAGGGACCTCTGCCCCACCTGGCTGTTCCCTACACTGGTGGTTTCTGGCTGCTAAGACAATGATCACTTCTGCCTGGGGGAAAGCCATATCCCTAGAGTCTGTCCCAAACCCTCTGTGGCTCTCACATCCTTTTGTGCCCCATTCACAGCTTGAATCTGGTTTGGTTTCCAGCCTGACCCAAAGTTCCTTTTACTGCTTGTTTCCTCGGAAACACTAAAGGCCTGAAAAGAAACTGCCCCTTGCTTCCCATCCCCTCCAGGGGTCACATGTGGATGATACCCTTGCTGTCCTGTGGGAAGGATGCTGGGGGAGCTCCAGGTCTCAGGCACAGCCCCCAATCTGCCCTGAACCAGCAGCTTCAGCCCCAGCACGTGGACTCCCTCTACTCTCTCTGCTCTGGCCCTGCCCCAAACCCTCCTCACTGCCCTACAGACGGGTCTTCACGAGAGGCCAGAACTTTTATCCAATCATGCTTTGGCCCTGCTGTTCCCTCTGCCCCAACTACTGACACCACCCTACATATACCTTCCTTTTCAAATCTTCTCCACCCCTCACCATCCAGGTGCAGTGCTGCCTCCTCCAGGAAGCCCACTCATACCACTCCGTCTGTGTGAGGCACATGACCTGGCACTGATTTGCTCCTCCCCATACCCATCATGTCCCTGCTGGGGGCTGGCATGAGAGGAGAGGAAGCAGCACTCAGGGAACATCTCTGCACTTGATCTTAGCCAAAAGGCCGAGAAGCGATCAGGGAACATCTCTGAATCTCAGTTCCCAAGAGCTGTTTCCTGCCCTCCACTGCCTTTGTCCCATAGTCTTCCTCCTCTCTGGTTTGGGCAAGAAGGCCCTCTATCCTGGGCCTCTGAACGTTCTTCCAGAATGAAGAGCAAGGGAGTCCTCCAAAATTCTTTTTGCCTAGAGTCACAAGGGCAGATTACAGACCCTATATTTTCTCTGAGGTAAGATTGTTTCAGGTTACTTAATGGCCACATGGGCGCCATGGGGAAATGCTGGCGCTCTGCCTCGCCCCTGCCCCAGGAGCCCGCTCACTCTGTGCGTTGCATCCTGGCCCTGCTTGCTGGCCAGCAGTTGTTTCCTGGCAGTGATCCGGAGCCTACAGGGCCCATATGGCAACCTTGGTTTAACAGCAGCTCTAGCCAGGTCATGGATGGACCATCCACAGCCCCATTTTGCCAGAGCAACATGGTCCTGAGCCTAAGGCTAGCCATCAGAGCCTGTGCAGGGCAGTGGCCAGGATGTAAGCCAACTTGGGGGACCACAGGTGTATCCCCAGTCTTCCTGGTCTTAACCAACACAATCTTCAGCAGTCCCTCAGTGACATTCTGTGTGTCCATGTAGCATATCAGGGGGAGGGCCCATATCTGCAGGGACAGACACCAGATCCAGAAACATCATATCCACTACCAGGAAACACCTTCAATCCTCACCCCAGTTTACCTCGGTCCTTATGTCTGCCCAGTTCTGCCCCTTTTTGTGATACTGGGGCCAGGCCTCCACCTTGGAGTCTCAGCTGTAATGTTGCCTCCTCAGTTGTCCCTGACCACCCAACCTAGAAAGTCCTCCTGCCCAACTCCCAGCTCAGTCCCTCTGGGCTGCCTTTGGCATCCTTGGTTTACCTGTCCATTTCCTAGTCCCCCAAAGAAATATAGGGCAGGACCTTGTCTCCCTAGTCCCTGGAGACCTGAAGGCTTGGTCCAGGGCAGATGTCCAGTAAATAACTGCCAAGTGACTGGACACTGCCAGCAGCCTGCCATGCCTGAAGCATCCCACCCCTACCCTGCAGCCCAGGATCTCGTCCCTTTGCCTTCTGGCCTCTACTCCTCTTGTACCCCTCCCCCTACTTGCCTCATTGTCCTGACTGCTGCTCAAACTTCCTGCCTGCCTCCAAACTTTTGCCCATCAGGACCCTCCACCTGGAACCATCTCCTCTCCAACTCCTACGTGGGCCCCATGGCCCAGCTCAAGACCCCGTGTATCCTGAGAACCTTCTCTGATTCTTCCAATTGGAGGCAGCCTCTCTGGTCTCTGGGTCCCCAGTGGACAAATCCCTGGAGAAGAGGAAGATTGTGCTATCATTAACAGACAATCGTCTTCTGGTTAGATTCCCTAAAATCTAAACACTGACCACCCTCCTCCAACTGATGGCCACATAGGTCAGCCCATGCCTGCCAGCTCTTACCATGGCCACAGCCAGGCCAATCACTGTGATGATCCCAAAGGACAGAAGCATTGTGCCCACACCAGCTGTGCCACCAGCCACATCAGAGATTCTAGTGTCATTAAAGCTGGTAGCCTCTGTGCTGAGGGTAGTGGTCTCGGAAGCTGGCCCATCTGTGGCAGGCTCCAGGTCAGGTTCAGAGGTGGGAGGGCGGCTGCTGAACCAGCCCCTAGCAGATGGGATCCTGGAGTTCATGCTGATGCTGAGAGGGCCCTGGCTGAGACACTGCTTGTGGTCAGCCAACCTGCCAACTTGATTCTGACATCAGTAGTGTCCCAGCCCGTGGCCCCCTACTATACTTGCAGATTGCCACCTCCTTGGAAAATAAAGGGAGCTCCCTGGCTCCTTGGGTTCTGGAAAAGAAAGAATAAAAAACATGAGGCTTAGGACAAGACTCAACAGTAACATCAAGTACCCCTAAGTTCTGAAGGTACTGGGGAAATAAAAGTTGGAGGTCAAAGGCAAGTTCAAGGGACATCAGGACGTGTGCTTTATTTATGTACAGTTCCCATGTGGATTTAGGAAGGTGAAAATAACGCCCTGCCCCTTATTTAAGGGTATGATAACCAGAGTGATCATACCTGGAAGATGTGAAAGGTGATGGGGAGGTTTGAAAGAAAAAGTCTCTCCCCTGAGTAATAGCCATCTACCCAGGCCTACTTCCTGCATTTCCCATCTCATTCCCTGCCCCCATATCCCTCACCTCCTGCTTGGAGAAAAAAAAATACTGCAGCTTTTTCCTTTCCTGGAGGGAAACACTTGCCCAAGAGTCAGATGACCCTAGGTATGTCACTTCACTTCCATGTCTCAGTTCTCCTGAGTCTGAGATAAAACAGAAACAAAAAACAAAAACAAAACCCCACCTCCCTCACAGGGTCATTAAAATAGCGGCATGAACTGGTCCGTTAAAGACTTAGCTCAGGGCAACCCCTGCCCACAGTAAGCACCCAATATATAGACCTTCCCCACTGGCCAGCCCACTTGGGAAACGGGAGCCATAGAAGCCCCTGGACACAATCCATCGTGTGATCCAGGCTGTTTACAGTGGGGCGGGGCAGGTGTGGAGAGTCCAGAAGGCAGGAAGGAGAGAGAGGCTAAGGTCAGGTCCTCTGGCATGACTTCTCTGCAGGCTTTTAGGGTCACTGGACCTCTTAGGGGAGCTAGGGGCTGCCAGGGACAAGGAAAAACAAGGCAAGCAGGGAGTGTATCTTCAGATGCAGGGATGGAGCTCCTACTCTGAGGTGGTGCTTCTTTTCCCCTCCCTCCTCCCTTGGAAGGAGAGGGTGGGAGATGTGCCCAGGCCAGGGTGTGGCTTAGGTCTTCCCAGGCCAGAGGACACTGGGTAAGGCAAGTGGGAAGTGGTCCCAGCCAAGCTGCAGAAGGGCAGGTCTAGGGAGAAGGGGGAGATACACATACCTTCCTGTCCTAGCTCATGGGTTTATGTGGGTTTATGTGGGGTGCTTCCTTGTGCAGGCACATGGGTGTGTGTGTGTGTGTGTGTGTGTGGAGTGTACATACTAATGATGGATCCTTAGGAAGGGGTAAAGTTGGCAGAGGGATAGGGGGGCTCATCCCTCTCTACCCTCTCCCTCCAGCTAGGTTGAACGCGTCAGCAGTCCCAGGTTCTTTCTTGGCTCTGCCTCTGACCCCAGACATGACCTTGGGCCAGACCCTTAACTCTTGCTCTCGGCTCTGTTTACTCCTCCGTCCAAAGTAGAGAGAAGGCCCTGCCCATCACTGTCTGGGACTGCCTGAAGGTCCAAAGGGCAAGAGAAGGAATCGGGTGAAATGGGTTGGCACCGCGACCTCCGAGAACCCGCATACCGTTCACTCCCAGGTTCCTCAGTCCTCCCTGCTCCAATCCCCATCCCCGCTCTGCGACTCTGATTCCTCCATTCTTGCACAGAAGCTGCGACCTCAGCACTTACTTAATCCTCTCTGGGACGCCGAGCTCAGCCGGAGAGGCTAGGGGTGGTGGCGATCGGCAGGAGGCCAGGGCCGGGGGCAGCGGGACCGACCCCAGGTCCGCCCTCCCAGTGCGCTCGGAGCCGCGGGCTGGGCGGGCTACAGCGCACCGCCGGCAGCCGCGAGTGCCGGCTCAGGGAGCTTGGACCGGGACAGGCAGGGCCTGGATCCACCGCGGGGGTGGGGCCGAGGCTAGTAGCCCCACGGGTCCCCCACGCTCCAGTGCCTCGCTTCCCTGCCCGCTCCGCGTCCCTGGCTCCCGATTGGCTGTCAGGTCCAGAGCCCTCCCGGCACTGGCCTGCTCGCCTGTCGCTCGGATCTGGCTCCGCCTCCAGCAGGAGCCGGACACTAGGTGTCGGTTCTCGAAGACCACCCTTCACTCCCCATGGCCTTTGCTGAAGCAGGGTGAGGGCCTTGGATGGCCGAGCCCTTCTTGCACTGGAACTTGGGTCGAGTTCCACCTCCCCCGAGATAGACGCGTGCGCCCAAAACGCAGGCGGAAGCTGGAGGTTCGGGGAGAGCACTGGATTGGGAGTCCTTGGACCTCCATTAAACTCTGGTTCGCCCCTCAATGGCTTTCTGACTTAGAGCAAGATGCTTCCCCTCCCTGAGGCTCGGCTTCCTGCTCAGATGGGCTCTACGGAGAGGGCTCTTGGGTAAACACTCATTCCAAGCTAGAAATGGGGTAGCTTAGTTCAGAGAAGTTGGAAGCAGGATGGTATTATTATTGGATTGTTATTATTATTATTGGGGAGCCTGACACAATCCTACATATACCCCTCACAATAGCCTCCATCCAACAGCGCGATCATCTCAGGTGAGGGACCCCCGGATACCTTTAGTCTTTGGGTTTTCAAGGAATTTTTATGAGGATCATGGGTCTGGGACCGAGCCAGGGAAACTTCATGTTTAATAGTCGTTAACAGTGATCTAGTTAAATAGATCCTGGTGGTGGGAGGGCGTCGCAGGTCACACTTTGTGGGACGCTGCCATGAGTTTTATAGAAGGAACAACCGAGGCCCAGAGTGAGGCAGCAGTCAGAATTCGAACCCAGGTCTCTGGCGTTCAAACCCTAAAACCTGGGAGCAAGAGGGTCAAAACCGGCCCTGGGGTCTAGTGGCCTCTGGCCCCCAGGGAGGCTCGGACCACTTTCTCGGCCAGGTCCTAAACACTGGGTCCCGCCCTCAAATTGCTACCGTTCCCAACATTGGAATTCGTCCAAATGTTGCTTGGTCAGCGCAGAGGCTACGCTAGACCACGCCCCCGGACTTCGCGCTCCAATTCTCAAACCCTGGGCTGACTGCTGACACGCCCCCGTTGGGGCTGATGACACACCACCGCGGCCGCGTACCCAAACACCAGCTCGTAATAGTCCCCGCGAGCTGGGGCCATGTCCCCTCCGCGACCTTCAGGAAGAATGGCGGGACCTAGCTCCCAGAGGGCATCCTCCCACACATCCACGCACTCTCCCGCGCGTGCGCTACGGGCGTAACCCGAGTGGCTTTCACAGCCTTTTCAACAGCGCGCAGGGGCTTCCCGGGTGGAACCTCAGTAGCACTGGGAATCCTGGAGCTGGGCGACTGGGTCCGCCCGAGTCCTTTCTCAGACGCACCGACCCCGGAAGCAGGTCGTCCGAAGGCGCTCACCGCGGTCTTGCATATCCGGGCCCGTGACCCGGCAGTTTCTTCATCCTCGCGGGCGGGCGGGGTAATTCTTCAGGCCGGTACGTGCTAGAAACGGGATCCCGGACGGGTGCCCCTGAACTGCGGCACTCTCGAGACCCCTTCACCCCGCGTTATAGAGAAGAGGATACAGGCTTGGGGAGAGGCGACCTCGCCTGGGTTATTAACGATACCTTGTAGAGCCAAGAGGGAAGCTTGCTCCCGGGCTTCAGGGCTTGGCTCCTTCTGGGGCAACGCTCAGGTGGACAGAGCCGCCTCTGGAGTCCTGAGGACGTGAGTTTGTGTCCTGCCTGGGACAGTGCTAGCGAGGCGATTTTAGGCAAGTCTCTGAAGGTGTGACACTTAGCAGGTGCTCAGTACATGCTAGTTTGGACCTTGGTCTGTGCGACAGGAATGGGGACCACTAATTTAAAACCTGTTAAATTTTGTGATAAGTTAAGTATAAAGTTAACAAATAATTGTCAATTTTTTTTTACTTGGGAATTAGTGCTAATGTTTAGGATTATAGGTTAAATGGGGCCAGGGCCGCCGGGTGAGGAGCGGAGAATTTTAGCGTACAAATTAGTCAAGTACATGCAAAATGTCAAAAGCAAAGAAAAGTTTTCAGGCAAAGACAGTCTCCTCTCACTTGCAATATTAGTTAAGAGCATGTAACATTGAGTTCGTCCTGTGTGTTGAGCTGACTCTCAGGCCCTTGACATTCATTGTCTACTGCACTGCTCGCCTGGCGTTGATGTTATTCTCCCTATTTTATGGAGGACACTGGAACTTAGAAGTAATGACTTTCCCAAGTCACACACACACTAAATGGAACAGATCTGTTCAACCCTCAAGCCTGAGCCCCTACCCATCACCAGGGACTCAGCTCTGGGTTCAGCCCACTTCAGCTGAAAACATGATGAAAATAATTGGCCAGGACAAGAAGAATCAAATAGGCAGGTGAGGGTCTAAAATGGAGTCAAGGAGGTATCAGAGCAAAAACATGCCCTCTCTCAGGCAGCAGGTCAGGGAAGAGTGGGTCACATAAGGCTCAGCTGCTCTCCTGGTTCTCCTTCTCTCTTCCAGGTTGGCAGTTACATCTGGATCAGAGCCACCTTGAGGAGCCAGAGCCTGTGACCACCTCTACCTAGTTGGAGCCAGTGACCATCCTCAGTGACTGACACAAGGAAGTTTTAGGGACCTGGGAGCACTCAGGAGAGCCTTTCCCTGAGACATGGAGATTGGGGGCCGAATGCTCTGGCCCCTCCTGTCTGGCCTGGGGAGGAGGAAAGGCACCAGGGGCTGGGCCTTCAGCTCATGGCAACCCTGTCGTCCCCTGGCTGGGTTGTTGAGTGCCACAGAGCTGGTCAGCCACTGGACTGCAGTCTTTGAGAAGAGGGGCATCCCTGAGGCCCAGGCATCCAGTGAGTACATCGTGGCTCATGTCCTTGGAGCCAAAACAGTTAAGTGCAGTGTTGTTAAGAGGGCAGAAGATGGGGGAGGGAGAGCCTTAGGGAAGAACATCCAGGCTTTTCTACCACACTGAGAATGCTGCTAAGAGGGATGGGGTTTTTCTGAAGGGATGTCTTAGATAGATACTTATTCATCCATTTAGCTAACTATTACAGTGTGTGCCAGGCAATAGGGATCCAGGGATGACCAAGGTGGTCAGTGTTGGGCCCATAAGCATTGTCCACCTAAACCGGGCCCCTGGATCAGGGTAGGCAGCCACTCACATTCTCTGTGGGGCAGTTTCAGAGCCTGAGGCCAGTACTTCGGACCCAGTCCCTGACCCCTTGGCAGCTACAGTACGTCCAGAAGCTGAGTGGCTATCGATTGCAAAGGTGAGCACCCATGGGCCAGACATGAGGGCTCTCTGTGAGGTACAGGTGTCTGGTTTTCCCCCAGCCCAACTAGTTTGCGGTCTGGAGGAGGAAATTGTCCAAGGACTAGGAAGATGTTGGTCTGAGGGATTGAGGAGAGGGTGATCAGGTGAGTAGAAAGAAAGGAAGGGAGGGGAGGCCTTGGCTCAGAGTCCTGAGGCACAAGAGGCATGACCCTGACACTTGGTATCCCATAAGTGGTATCCGTCAGATCAGTCATGGTCCTGTTGGTCCAGGCTCTGGCACTGATGTCACCCAGCTGCCTCCTCTGCAGGATGCCTGTGCAGTACATCCTCGGGGAGTGGGACTTTCAAGGGCTCACTCTGAAGATGGCCCCCCCAGTGTTCATCCCTCGCCCAGAAACCGAGGTAGGTGTGCCACCAGGACAGGGCAGGATGGGGATTAGGGTGGGGTTTAGGGCACCTGTCTTGCCTCAGACTTCCTCCAGGGGGCGCTGGTATCCCATGATTATTGTCCTCCGAAGCCTTGCTCTTCCATACTGGTGTCTCCTGGCAGGCTTGGTAGGTGGGGCCAAGAGTGCAGAGGTCTCCTGCTGGCTTCCTTGACTGTCCTCACATCCCAGACCACTGCTCCAGCTCCCAGCCTGGCTTACCCCATCCATGGGGGGGAATATGCCCTCCTTCTCAGGACGCATGGGTGAAGTGAATAGGGCTTCAGCTGGATATCTGGTGGCCTGGTACAGCTATCTCACCTCAGGCAAGTCATTGACTCCTCTGGGCCTAGATGATAAGAGGGTTGGGCTAGGGAATCTGTGACTTGATGGTTTTCTTAGATCCACTGTCTGGTCAGGTAATCACCCATGTCTCAAATTACTAGGACTAGGGATTGTGTGACCCGAGATACTGTCCCTTGGTGAGCCACCCTTATTCTGGAAGAGATGCTTTCTGTAGCCCTTCTTGGGCTTCCCCATGACCTTGTAGAGAGTCAGAGAGAGCAGAGCAGGTCGATGGGGCTGTGTGTGGACTGATGGGCAAGCTGGAGGGCACCAGGTTTTGAGAAGGAGTATTTCTCAAAAGGCACCCAGGCATACACATATTCCTAGGAAAGATCAGGCCTCATTCACCTGCCCAGACAGGGACCCAGAGTCCCACCTCACTTTCCTAGCCTCTCTTCCGTGGCCAAGAAACCCTCTGACCCCATTCATTTCCTCGTCATGTGGTTCAGAGGCCAGGTCCTCCCCTTATAGCCCAGTGCTGGGAGGACAGTAGGGAATCTGAGAACTACCTAAAGTCACAGGGCTGCCAGGTGGATAAGTATGGGGGCAGCACTTGGACTTCCTGACTCTGGGTCAGGGCTGCCCCATCCAGGATTGGACGAGCTGGGATGGGGTGCAGAGATCCAGAGCAAGAAGTGGTAGTCTGCTACCTAAGGGCTCTTGGGAGGCTACCTGGTGTCTTTCTCAAGCATGTGACATCTGGCTGGGAGGTCACTCACTGTCTCCTGAGGCTGCTAAGGGTTAGGACATGGGAGGAAAGCTACCATGATGACCTTTGAGTCCCCTCAGAGCTGACCTGGCACCAGCCATATGCTCCAGGGTTCTGAGTGCGGGATGTGGACTCACATGGGCCACCCCTACCCCCCACCCCCCCATTCCTGTGCAGGTCTAGGCCAGAGAGCAGCTCTGTTGTAAGGAGCGGGGGGGAGGGCGGGGGGAGGGGATAAAAGAGGGGGAGGCTGTGGTTGGGAGGCCAGGTCCTCACCTCACTGTGCAGACATTTCTGAGAACTTGCC
The DNA here is from genome assembly GCF_006229205.1 of Suricata suricatta. NCBI lineage: Eukaryota > Metazoa > Chordata > Mammalia > Carnivora > Herpestidae > Suricata > Suricata suricatta. The sequence continues at coordinate 19,094,362 of NC_043711.1, forward strand.
AGGTTTGCCCCAATGTGAAGCCACATTGGGGGTGCTTTACCAAGAACTTGAGAGGACGTGGCCTGTGGCAGGGAGTAGGGAGACTGGGTGCAGGGAAGAGTTCATGGTGCCTGTGTTCTTTCTATCCACTGAAGGGCAGTTTCTGATGGCGGGGGCAGAAGTCAGAAATGCAAAGTTGTAGGTGGCATGTGGCTTGATGAGTTGGGCTTTCACTGTGGATGGGAATGTGGCTCAGTCCCCAGGCTGGCAGTGTGTACAGTCGGAAACCCAAGGCTGAGAGTGAAAGCCATTCATATCGAATCTGGCAAGGTGAGGCTCTGTGGGGTGTGGGAGGCTCAGTGCCTTGTCTGTGATTGGCTTGAGAGAGGCAGTGCCACCTTCATGGGGCTGCTGTCTCAGAGTATCCGAATGGAGGGTATTCACAGCACTTAGGTCCTGCTGAGGCCTTGGGTTGACCTCTTGAGGGAAGCTGCCTGTTCCCTACAGTCCCTTCTATCCCCACCCCATCATGGTTTTGGATTCTTCCCTTATTCACTGGAAGAGGTGCCCTGGGTCTGAGACAGCTCAGCTTTCAGCCCTCTTTAAAGAGCCACCAATTTCAGGCTGATGGAAGCTGGAGGCTCTTTACTTGGTGAGGAGGAAAGTTTCTGGACTTCTTGCAGGTGCTCTCTACCCCTATAGGGGTCCCATAGCCAAGTTGATCCTCAAGTGGTCTGGAGTGTAATAGAGGGTCCAGAGGGCACTGGTGGGAGTGGGGCCCAGTCTCTCAGCTTCACATGCTGCCTGGGGTGACCATTCGTGTATGTGGCATGTCTCTCTGAGGTCAGGGTATCTCTGTGAGGTGGCTGGCCAAGGGGTCATTCTCCAACCAGAGTAGGTCTGTCTGTGGCCAGGAAACCAAGAGAAGTTCACACCTCTGACAAGCCTCAGCTGTCCTACCAGCTGCTCAGTGTGTGGCCTCAGTGCTGAGCCTGCAGTCTCTCCAGCACAGCTCTAGACTGCTTGCACTATGGCAGTCCTAGCGCTGTGGGCCCAGGTTGCTGCGAGCACCCCTACATTCTCCAGTAGGGCCTGGTACAGGACTGGTGGGAGCAAGTGAGGGAAACAGGAAAGGTTGAACCCATTGGCCAAGTCCTACCTGCCTTGAACTTGCTATGCTGGCACAGAGTATTGGGGGGCCTGGAAGGCTAAAATGCTTTTTGGGACTCAGCACTGAGGAACTTATATGGCAAATGGGTCTGAGGAATCTGGAGCCATTAAGCTTGACTGTCGATATTGGGGGTTTGGGAGGACCTGGCGGGGGGGGGGCTCTGAAACTGAGAGGGTAGTTTCCCACAACCACTGAGAGCTTGCCCAGCACTTGGGAAGGAGTCAGGAGGCCCCTCTGAGAGTCAGGCTTTGCCTGTAGGACACACTGTCATGGGTTAGATTCCTGGTCTTCCCATCATGGAGCCTTCAGTCTGATGGGAGAGGCAAACCGCATCCTGGACTTTAGACTAATGGTACGGAGCCATGGTAGACTCCTGGTAGGGAGAGCCTGGCCTGGAGAGGTGGACCTCTTTATAGATGAAGGGAGCACCCACTTGCTGACCCCTTTGCCCATTCCCTGAGCCAGCCCTGCTTAGGATCCCAGGAATCCCAAATAGGGGACTTCTCCTAAGGGCTGCCTTTGAGAAGGAAGCACACTGTCCTTTCCCAGCTTCGTGCCTGGCTGCTTGGGCCCTTACTTCACTGCTTATTAGAAATGGTTGGCTACTGGGTGGCAGCAGCCCTCCACCCTCACCTCTACCCTGTATTGGTTTCCATGCACAGTCCTTGCAGGTGGCAGATGGCTGGACAAGACTTGAAAGCCTGTTGTTTCCAAAGTGACAGTTCTGGAAGTATCTCTGGGCCCCCAAGGCATGTGTGGTGCAATCAGGCACCTCCCACCACACCATGCCCACTTATCCCCATGCTCTATGTATGCCTGCCACAGCCCCCTTTGGATATGGGGCTTGGGCGGGAGAGTGTTCTTCCTATTATGCCCTGCCTCCATTGAGGCAATTCCCTCTCCCTCCCTGAGGGCCTTCTAATTTCAGCTCTATGAAGAAGCTGGGGACACTCTGGCCCCTGATAATTGACCATCATGAGTGTAAACCAGGCTCCAGGAAGGGCCTTGACCCCTGGGCCTCGGCTTCCTCATGGGCCATTTGTGAGGATCTAATAGATTAATGGAGGGAAAGCTCTGGAAGCAGGGTCAGTCATAGAGGATGTGGCCAAGGACCATCAGGCTATCTATAGAAGGTCTAGCTGGGGTTTAATGAACACTTACCATGTACCAGGAATGGGACCCATGTCTCACAAATGTGTTTCTGTTTAATCTCCCCAACGCCCCGACAAGGTGGTTATCCTCAATTGCCCAGTTTTACAGATGGGGAATCTGAGGCATGGAGAGGCAGAGTGACCTGCCCATGGCCTGACATAAAGTTCAGTCTAGCTTTAGACAGCCCTCTACATTCACACAGGGGCTAACCATGCTTGGGGCTCTGTGCCAAGATCCCCTGGAGGGCCAGGTTGTCACTAACTCTGATCCAGACCCCTTTGCCTCACAGGGGCTGGTTGAATGGGTGCTGGAGGAAGTGGCCCAGAGTTCCTGTGCAGCGGGAGCCCAAGGTGGCCCCCTCATCCTGGAGGTGGGCTGCGGATCGGGAGCCATCTCCCTCAGCCTGCTGAGTCAGCTTCCCCAGGTGAGCCCCCTCTGCATCCCAGTGCCCCACCCTGAGTAGACTGGGACTACCACTCACTGTCCCACAGATCCTTTCCCCACCCATTTCTGCTGGAAGCATTTGAGAGGAGGTGGCTAGATGTGGGAAGACAGGGCTTCCCCCAGCCCATCATGGTCATAGCCTCTAACTCTTGTCCCCTTCTTTCTGGCCAACCCTGGCTACAGAGAGGGGAATGGCTGTTGGGTATTTCCCTCCTTTCTGGTAGTGGGTTGGAGGAGAGCTCTGGTCCCCAGCCCTGGCCTCTACAGGCACCCTGCCCCCTACATTCCCATTGTTTATTCTTGGGGCAGAGCCGAGTCATTGCCGTGGATAAAGGAGAAGCTGCCATCTGCCTGACCCAGGAGAATGCTCAGAGGTAGGCGTGCTGGGGGGACAGAGGGTTAAGGTTGGGGACGTCTGACTTTGGGACCTGATACCAATCCCTATTCAGATCTCAAACTCACTGATGTCCGCTTTCTACTCCTAATAAAGGGGAGACAGGGAGGGGTGGCCTGGGATGGGTCCCGCAGGGTTATAAAGGACAATGGGCACCAGATACCTGCCAGTCCAAGAAGCATTTATTCTCGTAGTCCTGGTAGCCACCTGTAGGAGCCTCACCTGTGTTCACCCTCACTTCCCATCTCTCTAGGCTTCGGTTGCTGGACAGAATTCAGATCATTCCCCTGGATGTGACTTTAGGTATCTTCCCTACCCATGTTCCCTGGGGCGGGGATCCTGGGCTCAGGTGCTGAATGGTGGATAAGGCACTCTGCAGAGATGGATGGAGGGCTTTCCCAGCGCGTGCGCACACACGTATCTTAGACCAATCCTTGCTGAGGACAGGCAAGTCCCTGCTGCCTCCTGGGCTGATCTGACCCATGTGGAGACCAGCCACAGGATCTTTCTTACTTTCTGAACCCCTATAACTAGTGAGTTTAACTAGGGCCTGCTTGTTGTCAAGAGGTGAGCAGAAGCTCTAGAGAAAAGCTTTAAGACCAAAATACTTTAATGTTTCAGTGGCTGCCCGTCCTGCCCCTTCCTGGCCCAGGCACAGCACAGCTCAGCCACACCTTTGCAGGATATCCCTGGGTTCTGGCTGCAGTTCTGGTTTATTCTGTATCCACAAGGTCTTTGAGCCTCATATGCACCCTCCACAGAGTGTGATACACCTGGTGTAGCACCTGGCACCTGGATGAAACTGATAAGCAGAGTTGCCAGGAATTGACTGACTAAAACCAGGCATGCCCTCCACACACTGAGTCCATGTTGGCTATGGGGCAGCATATGGCAGGGCCAGTGGCTCTTGCATTGACCAAGAAGTCAGAGAGGTCTTCCTGAGGGTGGCACTTGAGCTGAGATTTTTGACCGGAAGGAGAGAAGGCAAGGATATTCCAGGTGAAGAGTTGCCATCTCAGACCATACACACTCCTGGCCAGGCTGCTGGCTGCAGCCTCTGGGCACTAATCTGCAAGTCTGGGTTGTCAGGTCTAGAGATAGGCCCATGGTGTGGCTTGGGGAGGGGGACTACCCAAGGGACATGGTGGCAGGTAGAGCTGCCACCTATTATCTGCTGTGTGTTCTGTTTGACCATAGAGGGGAGTTGGGCACACCTGCTGCCCTGGGGCCCCATGGACCTGATCGTCAGCAACCCTCCCTACGTCTTCCACCAAGACATGGAGCAGCTGGCCCCTGAGATCCGCAGGTGCAGGATGTGGTAGGAGGGAGGCAAGGCCTGAGAAGGCCTTGGGGGATGTGTCTGCCCTGGGAGAACACCATTGGGAGGGCTGGAGAGGGAGAGGGGACTGAAAGGGGCAGTGATATTGAAAGACAGGCTCACTCAGGAGCCCATAGACCTACTCGGTTCAGCTTCTGCCTTCCCACTTGAGACCACTGGATAACCACTAAACTTCTCTGAGCCTCATTTCCTGCCTTTGAAAGGGGAGTGCTAGACCTTTGCAGGGCATGAGGAGGACTTAGCAATGACTAACATATCGGATATGGTGTAGAATACACAAAAGGTGCTCAAATGTGTATATCATTTTACAAAAGATTGAGGCCTGAAGAGGGAAGGTGCCTGGTCCAAGGTCATGTAGGGCTTAGCAGTTAGGCTGGAACTAAGACCCTACTCCAGGCTTTGTACTGAGCCATCCTGTTCTCAAACAAGGGCTGAGAACTAGGGGTAACCCAGGAGCCCTTGAACGAGGCAGTGATAATGTGGGTCAAGGTGCTGGCTCTCCCTTTCCGGACTCTCAGGAATGGTCTAGCCAGCTCCAGCCCCCCCACTCCCCAGACCAAGCATAGGAACAGCCTTGCTTCACTTTCAGTTAGTGGGATTCACTAAACACACTCAGTATTGCCTGGTGGGATGCTGCCTATAGGAGGTAGGGGAATCAGAAATGCCATTTGGGGTCTCCCCGCTCTATGTCCTCAGATTTTCCTTTTGTGGAGGGGCCTGCTCAGCTTAAGATACCCCTTGTCCCAGGTTCTCACCTCACACTGTTTTCCCTTTAGCTATGAGGACCCAGTAGCCCTGGATGGTGGGAAAGAGGGCATGGACATCATTACCCACATCTTGGCCCTGGCACCTTGGCTCCTGAAGGACTCTGGGTATGAATAGGGCAGATCTCCTGTATCTGTCCCAGTGTGTACTAGGCCTGCCCTAACAGTCATTCTTCCCCCACCTCTCCTAGTCCAGGCAACCCAGAAGTGTAGGTCCTAGCCCTGCCTAGTTGAGCTGACCCATTTCTCCCCCATGTAGGAGCATCTTCTTAGAAGTGGACCCAAGACATCCAGAGCTTGTTGGCAGCTGGCTTCAGAGCCGGTCTGACCTGTCCCTTGATCTTGTGGCTGTGCGCCAGGACTTCTGTGGGAGGTGAGCTCTACCTAACCCCCCGCCCCCCTCAGCCTGGTCCTTTAACTCAGGCCATCCACAGCTCTGGCTGTAGGGAGAGTGTACTGTTCCCATGCTCTGCTCATCCTCTGGGATCCAGGCAATAACTAGTCTCTTGTTCCTGTCTCCTTAGGCCCAGGTTCCTGCATATCCAGAGGTCTGGGCCACAGCATGGCTGCCCTGTGGAAGCCAGGCCAGGGCCCCAGCCTGCCAGAGTGCCTGGCTGATCCTTCTTCCTGGAATGCCAGGGAGGTGATGGCACCTTCCAGAACCCAGAAGCTTATGACATTTCCTATGGCTCTAGGAGACTTGGGGGTAGAAGCAAGGGTGGAGATGTCCTTCTTGGGGTGGCAAAGAACAAGGGCATCCATAGTTTGGCTCAGAACTGAGCAGACCTAGGTTCCCATTCTGGCTCCATCACATCAGTGTGGCCAAGGGTAGGTTGCTCAATATCTCTGTGGGTGGAATTGCCTTGGGGATGTTGGGAGATTTGGCCAATAAAGTGTCGAGAGACCAACAAGTAGTCCTCTAATGTTTTGTTATTGTGATTTGTGGGTCCGCTGCCCCCTTGTCCCCAGGCAGTATTGTGGGTAAGAGCTTCCTCCTGCCCCAGTAGGACTAGCCATCCGTATCCCACTTGGTGGGAGTGTAAGAGTGTGGTGTGGAGAAAGGCACATGAGTGCTCCTCTTGGCCTTGGATGCCAGGGGCTTGAGACTGATCAACTCACTCTTAGGTTTCGACCTAGCCCTCAACTGCCCTAGGTACATTGCCACACACTGACTGGATGTAGGCTCTGAGCACAGGAGCATCATCTGACCTTCAGCTCAGAGCTGGCTGCCTGCTTGCTGGAGGGGATCAGGCTGAGGGTCTTTGGTGCACAGTTCTGGTGTCACCTGTCCACATTTATTTCACTGAAGGCTTGAGCTAGTAAGGAGAAAGTACGGTTTATGTTTACTTTTTATTCTCATAACTTTTGGCTAAAACATTCCTTCCAAGTTGACCTTGCAGTTTCAGGTAACCCATCTGTCCCTGGTTGGAGTTGGGGAGAGTGAGAAGCCCAGACGGAGCAGGTAGCAGTTTGTGACCTCCACCTGAGCTCTGGTCTGTGCAGACTTGTGGCCACCAGGAGGCCCAAAAGCCCACTCCTGTCCACAGTGACAGGAAACCTGCAGGTTTGCAGGTGCTGGTGTGAATCTGCATCAGAGTGGGTCCTGAGGAACATGCCAGACCAAGCTGGCTCAGCCCACTGGCACTTTCAAGGGCCTGACCTGGTGGTGCAGTGGCCAGAGGCAGTATGGTCTGGTGGGCAGCATCCTCTGCTAGAGCTAGGATTCAGGTTTCTGAGCTGTGTCTGCACCAGGACCTCGGGCAGCTCCTTTCCCTATAAGAAGCTGGCTCTTCTGGCTCCAAGGTCAGTGTAAGGTGGCAGCCTCATTTTATTCTCAGCCAGGTGGGGTATGAGCTGGCTTCTGAGTGCTCACTCCTCCAGCAGGGAGTCCCCAAGAGAAGATGTGGCCTGCCTAACATCCCATGGAGGGAGGTGGGAAATGAAGATGGGAAATTAGGTCTCTGCCTTTGGGAAGTCTGTATTGCTGGGCTCATACCTGGCTTGACTGACCTACTCCTTCCCCTACTGTGGCTGAGGGTCACATCTGCCTTAGCAGGGGCCACACTGTAGCTCCTAGGGCTCCTGTGTCCTGCTCCTTGCCCAGCGCCAGCTGCGTGGACTCCATGCTGCTCCTGACTTCCTTTGAGGAGGAGCTGGGACTCCCCATCATGGCTGTCTGGAAGGAACCTGGGAGGGTGCTGTAGGGCACGGCCAGAGAGAGGCTCCTGGCTTTCTGAGTCCCTTTGTGCTCTCCAACCTTTGCCCTTCTAGGTCCTTACTAATATTGCCCATCTACTCCTGCCTGTGCCCTTCAGCTCCTGCTGTCTTCAGCAGCATCTTAGGGCACTTGTTGCACAGCCTGGGCCACACCTCAGCCAGTACTGGCTTCCCTCATGGTTTCCCCCTCCTGGCCTTGGACCTATCACTGAGGAAAGGTCTTGGCATGCATGTGGATATGGCACCCCAAGAGAATGTAGTGATGGGAGTGACAGTGTAGGGGCAGCTGGGATCATAGAAGCAGGAGCAACCTTTGGGGACAACCCTTCCTAGAAAACCATGAGGCTTGACTCCTCTGATAAAGAGATGCAGGCCAAGTGAACGGGCAAGCCGGGTCTCAAGCCTGCAGCTACTGGCTTGATTGGGCCTTGGACATTGAGCTCTGATGTTGGAGTCACACCAGCCTGAGTGCAGATCTTGGCATCTGCCCCTCACCAGGATGTGACCTTGGGCAGATGACTTTACCTCCATTAACCTTGGCTTTCATACACGATAAATGGGACCCTGTGCTTTATCTCATAGGATGGTTCTGAGAAGTCTGTGGGATGCACCTTTCATGGGGCATTGTGCTTTCACCACTTGCTCCACAGAGAAGATGTGGGGAGACACAGGGAGGGCCTGTACCCTTATGCATCTGTGTGGTGCTTGACACCAAAACAAAGCAGGCAGAGACCAGGCAGTTTGGAAAGGAGGGAAGGCAGGGATTTCACTCTTGGATGGAGCCCTCAAGAGGCTGGTAGCCTGGCTGCCCAGATTTCCCTCAGCACTTCCTCTCCCTCCTCACTAGGGCTTGAATGCCCTGAGGTCCAGGCCATAATAGCCAGTGTGGCTCTGCCCAAGAAAGCCAGGCTCACCTGCCCTATTTCCTCCCTTTTTTCTGGGGTCAGAGCAAAACATGAGTCGCCCCCACTCCCAGCATGTGTTGTGGAACTGATGGTAGAGTCCAGGCCCTTCAGACCCCTGAGGTCTTGAGGGATGTGCATACTGCCTTCCCAGCCTTCTTCAGCCAAACCCTAAGCATGAGCAGGGGGTACAGGAGTCCTTGACTGATTGACTGATGTACTTGGAAAGTAATTCCATCCCGTCTGCTGACAGTTGAGGAAACTGAGACTTTGTCTCACAGTGGGGTGCTTGTCCTAGCTGCCCTATTGAAATGTACCCCTAAACACATAAAGCCTTTTTATAAAAATGTTTTAAAGTTTTTTAAATGTTTATGTATTTTTGAGAGAGAGCAAGTGGGGGAGGTGCAGAGAGCGAGGGAGAGAGACAGAATCTGAAGCAGGCTTCAGGCTCTGAGCTGTCAGCACAGAGTCCACATGGGGCTCGAACTCACGGACTGTGAGATCATGACCTGAGGTGAAGTCAGATGCCTAACTGACTGAGTCATCCAGGCACCTCACCCCTAAACCCCTTTCTACCACAACCCTGTATCTGGACCCTGGGCCATTGACTGCTGCCAATCCCTGCCCTAAACCCTTGACTATCTTCTCATAACTTGAGTGTGGTCACTGTGTCCTGCAAAATCCAGGTCTGAAGAGGTGAGGTCGGGGGTGGGGGGAGGTGATGGCTGTGGGAAGGACCACGTTCAAAGCCCCTTCAGTGCTCTGAGTATGCTTCCGTCAGAACAAAGTGTTCCAGTGCTGACAGGCTTTGAGACCTGCTTTAACCTTTTCAGGCCAGCATGTCCTTCCCTGTCCACCTTTGGATTCTTTTGTCCCCTGCCCTGGACTGCAGCTTCCTCTCAGAACTCTCCATTCCCTAAACATACCTCCTTCCCTTTGCCCAGGCAGTGTCTCCCATCAGGAATGCCTTACCCACCACTGCCAGTCCAGAAGATCCCTTCTTCAAGCTCCAGCATAAATGCTGCCACCTCCAGGACACCCGCCCTGACCCCTCTGGCCTCCCTCCTGCATACCATGCTCCTAGCCCGAACTTCTGCCAGCACCGATGACATTCTGTCCCATGCATTTGGAAACCTTCCTGGCTCCCTCATCTCTCTGGGGCCCCATGTGGGTCTGACATACCCTAAGGTCAATTATGTCCACTCATAAACCAACAATGTGCGTATTTTCTAGAATGGAGCCAGAACTTCCTGTGTGGCTCTTGTCTGATCTGACAGCAGCTTTTGCATATTCTGGTCAGTAGGGAAAGAAGAAGCTATGAGGGCCCGGCCTCCCACCCAAGCTAGGCAGCTGTTCGAGTTGAGCCATGGCTGCGAATGAGCTCAAGTGCACCTGATCTGTGCACAGCGGCTGCGCCAGGAGTACAGGCTGTCCTTGGCGGCACAGGGGCAGGCGCCAGGTTTCCTGGAGCTCTGGGCCCCGGCCAGCCCCCACCCAGAGTCTTGGCCAGAACACTAGCCTGATCCCCTGTCAGGACTCATTAGTCCTGGACCAGGCCTCTGGATGGGGGTTGGGATTGGCAAAGCAACCCTGTGGCAGACAGAAAAATGGCCCCTAAAATGCCTGTGTTCCAATCCCCAAAACCTGTGAATGTGTTACATCGCATGGCAAAACAAACTGTAGGTGTGTTTAAATTAAGGCTTTTGAAATGGAAGGATTATCCTGGATTATTCAGATGGGCTCAGTGTAATCAATAAGGATCCTTATATGACGGGAGGTGGGGGAGGAGATGAGAGGGAAGTAGAGGTCACCGGGAGGCAGTGTGCTGGAGAAAAGGGCCATGAGCCAAGGAATGCAGACAGCCTCTAGACGATGGCAAGGGCGAGGAAATGGATTCTCCCCTAGAGCCTCAAGAAGGAATAGAATCCTGCCAGCACCTTGAGTTTTGCCTAGTAAAACTAATTTTGGATTTCTGACCTCGAGCTATAAAATGATAAATTTGTGTTGTTTTAAGCCACTAGATTTGTGGTAATACGTTACAGCAGCAGTAGGAAACTGATACAGATTTTGGTACTTCAAGTGGAGTCCTGCTGTCACAAATACCTAAAAATGGAAGTGGCTTTGGAAATGGGCAGGAGCTGGAGGAAATTTGAGGTGCATGATACACTGCTTTGAATACCTCTGCTCTGAGAGGTGGGGTGGCAGGAGTGGGGGGTGGGGAACCTCCATCCATCTGAGCTGCCCAGTCTCCCTATCCACAGGTCTAAAAGACTGGAAGACTGCTCAGAATGGGGCTTGGAGAGGCTGGCCTGGCACCAGGGACAGCCAGGGAATGGGACTGTGATCAGGGGAAAGGAGGCAAGGCTGGCTTCCATGGCCCATCTCTGTGGCATGGGGACCGCCCAGGCCTTCAGAGAGGATGTTAGGCACTGGATCCAGCACCTCTTGAGTATGTGAGGATGCACAGGGACCCTATATTATCTGGGTTGCCGGTACCACATCTGGGAAATGGGCACAGAAGTCCCTCACTTCAAGCTGATGGACCTGAACACTCTGTGTAAGTCATGGAAGGTTTGTCTGCTTCCAGCCACCAGCCAGTGCCCAGCTCCTGATACAGGCCTGGACTGGGTTTTGTGGCTCAGATAGAACTGAGTCATTCCTGGGATTCTCAGCCTATTACCAAACCTGAAGTGGCCAGTTCTAGTCCTTGATCCTGTCCCTGTTCAGGCTGGCCAAGTCTTGGGGCTCTTAAAGCCACGGTGTCAACTCAGGAGCCACAGGGAGAGCTACTGGGAGGCCAGGCCTGGGCTGATAGACATCATGGCAGGTCTGAGAGTCTGGATTTTTCTAATATGTTTCGATGAAGCCAAGAGGGCCTGATCATATTGGAAGGGGTGGATTTTAGCAAGACTCAGCTGTACTCCTTTATCTCCCTCTCTCCAAACAGTTTCAGGGAATGGGTTCATTTAGGGTCACATAGCACTTGCCTCCTGACTCATGGTGCAGTGCTCTCCACCTCCAGTTCTGCCAAGGGCCTGTAGTCATTTACTTCAGGTCAAGGGCCTGTGGATGGTGTGGCTCTTTCATATGGCTCTTCAGGTAGCTCCTAAACAGAACTGACTCAACCATTGCTGAGGGGTTGGGTGGAGGCGATGTCCAGGACCACAGCGGGGCCCATGACTCTAACTAGAACTTGGGCTACCCTAAATTGGAGAGTGGGATGCTAAGGATAGTCCACTTAAGAGAGTGGGATGCCATCAGGACATGCCAGAGGCAGTGTCAGACAATGGACAAGGGTGTCAGGAGATCCAGATGTGACCAGTGGGGACATAGATCAGAGGCAGCCCTTGAGCTAAAATTGGGAAGACCATCCTCCCAGGCCCTAACCCTGCCAACAACAGTAACCAGGCATCCCCATGTGCCAGCTGGTGCCAGGTGCTGCACATGCTGGCATAAATCCTGTCTGCACATCAGGGATGGCTTCCTTGGCCAATAGACAGGTGAAGAGACTAAGGCTTAAGTTGCCCAATGTCACACAACCAGGAAGTGGTCATGCTGGGGTTTGAACCCAGTCCTCTGATGTCTCGTCTGAGGGGCGGGGACCGTGAGCAGGCCCCTGGGAGGCTGAGTGCAGCCCAGGACCTCAATTTCTAGAGAGGCTCAGATACCTGGGAGTGGGGGAGCAGCAGGGCTGAGCTGGGCTTCCAGACAAAGGGGAAAGTGGCAAATCAAACGAAAGTATCAGATGTGGAGCAAGCTTCCTTCCCTGCCAGGTGCCTGGCTTTCACACTCAGCAGCAGAGGAACCAGATGTAGAGTCCCCGTGTGCGGGGGAGGGGAGGGCAGTGAGAGTGGCAGTGAGAGAGACTGATGTCCTCTGCATGTGGGGTGGGACTGACAGACCTGATTCTGCTTCTCAGCTGACAAGTGGGTAGGAAGGTGAGTCCCATCTCAGCATAAGGGGTATGAAGCCTGTCTGGTGGGGGAGGCGTTTTAGGTCCCCAGGCCCGGGAGATCCTGGGAGGAGGCACCAGGTGGACGTGCCTAAAGCCCTTCTTGAAGGCATTCCACAGCTCAAGAACTAACTACAGCTCTCTTTCTCTGCCTGCACAGAAGTCCACCATCTCTTCCTCATTCTGCCCAGCCCTTTAGAGCTGTGGAGGTTCTTTTTTCAAAGCAAGCTTCAGGTAGAAGTCAAATAATTATTTTTATAAAGATAAAAGCAGTACCTTAAACATAAATGTATTTTTAAAGTTCAAATTCTCAATATTTTCTTAGCATTAAGTTCATCAAGGGGGACACACATTTGAACTAGGGGAGTAGGAGTCACAGTCTTAGGTCAACCATGGTGTCCAACTTCTTTCGGGGTTTGATTCAGTGGCACAGGACCAAGTGACCCCTGACTCCCACCACAGATAAGTGGTTACAAGTGGAGGCAGTATTTCTGAAGGCCACCTTGTCTCTTTCATTCATACAGACAGCAGTAGAAGCTTTATTTCAAGTTCAGTAGAAACCCAGTTCTCTGGACACATAGGGAGGATTCTAATGTGCTGTAAGCTGTGCATGGTTTTTTTAATTGGGCTCCTTACAATAGCTAAAAATATGAAAAGAACAGAGAGGGAAAGAGAGGAAGGAAAGGAGGAAAGGAAGAGAAGAGAGTGAGGAAAGGGAAGGGAAGGGGGAGGAAACTTAGGTGCGGCTCCTTTGGGTTCTCGGTGTCAGCAGCCTCTGCCTCCGCCTCTCCCAGGAAGCCCGCCCTGGACTGCTCTACCCCCACAAGTTGGAGATTCCCAGTGCCTCCTTTTATCTAGTGTCTATCTCAGCAAGTGAATCCTGGCCACATGCTTCTGAAAAGTCTCAGGAGTCCACGTTCTCCTCTCAACTCCAATGTGGACCTTCCAGGTACTCAATCCCTGATTCTGGGGCACGGAAGAAGGCACCAAGCAAGGGACAGGGACTAGGGGCTTCCCCAGGACCTATGGTGGTACCTCCAGGGATGGGAGGACTGGGGAACCCAGTGCCCCTGAATGCCTGGGGTTTCTGTAGTTCTGGGTACCTTCATTTCTGAGAACTTGCTTTGGAAAGAGAGAAATGAGAAGCAAAACCCTAGGCCCCCCCCCCCCTTCCTGCCTTCCTTCCGCTGAGTCACCACCAAGAGCTCAGTACCTCAGCCTCCTCTTGGGGCCACTTGGGTGGGGTGGAATTCAGGGTCATGTGAGGATGCAGCATCTGGGACAAGTCTTCTTTTCCTGCCAACATCCTCTGTGAAGAGCCTGAGGGCTGAGGTTACTTCCCAAGCTTGGGGAAGGGGTGACTGAGGTCCTTTTCTGTCCTGTCTCCCCTCCCATTGTCAGACCCATTGCTCACCCATAAGCATTGAGCACCAACTATAAATCAAGTTAGGGTTGGGGTGGTTCAGGTGGGGGGTTGAGGAACTTGTGAATTTGGACAGGGACTCCTGACAGGCCCCCAGTGAGTGGCTGTGTCCTTAGGTTTGCTCTGGTCAGCATTGGGGAACCATGGGAGGCCTTATGCTCTGGGAGAACAAGGCCACATCACACACGCACCTGACAGAGACCTGCACACCCTTGTACGCAGGTGCCCCTGTGTACAGGCCTGTGCATAGGTGTGGACATGAGCATGTGGGTCCCTGTCCGTGATCACAGGTGTCTGTGTAAGGCCTCCCATGGTTGAGGGAGCTCTATGCTTTGGGAGCTAGGTCAGGGCCCTGTGTGTGCTAGAGGGTATCACCCCATCTTAGGCCCAACCACTGTATCTGAGTCATGGGAGCCCATGGGAGCTTGAGTACTGTGCCCCCATTTCATGGGGGGGGGGAGAAAGCTGAAGTCCAGAGAGGCCCCAGACCTCATCCAGGCTCACACAGCAAGTTAGGGGAGATCTGGGAAGGGAATGAGCCTGACTTGGGTGCCTTGCCCACATTCTGACCTCTTTGATCTGGCTCTTGGGACTTGACACCCCCTGATGACCACACCGCATTAAACTCTGGGAAATAAGATTGGTGATTCTCCCAGCAAACTCACCTGAGGACAAACCACAGGGTCTTCCCAAGCTTTACGAACCATTCCCAGGGATTTTCCACATGCCACATCTTTGGTTGGGCTGTCCTAGGTGCTTGGAATCCTCTCACTTTTGCTCTCAATCTTCCTCTCCCTCTCCCTCCCTATTATGTGAATGAAATCCAGACTTCCATATTCTACTTAAATGCTTCTTCTATCTTTTCTGACCCGCCCTGGAACATCTTTTCTGACCCCCTGGAACTTTCCCTGTCTCTGGTCTGCCTTGCATCTCTCCCACTGCTCACCCACTTATTAAACATAACATTGATCTCTAGAGGCCAAGGCTGGCAGTAGAGGGTCCTTCAAGCAGAGACAGTGGGAGCCACACCCAGGCCAGCTCAGCCTTTCAGACTGCCAGTCACTGGGGTGGGCCTGGAGCTAGGACAGGGGACAGCACCTCTACCGGGCTGTCACCACCTGTGTCCTCTGAGGGTGATGGAGACTGAAGCTGACAGAGAAGGCCTGGAGCACTGCACTCTAGGCAAAATTGGCCCCTTGGAGTTTGCCACTCCAGATTGTGTTTATTTGCCCACACCCTAAGCACTCCTCAACTGTGTGCCAGGCCTGTGCCTGTGATTGGTGGGATGAAGGGTGAGGGCTGGACAAAGTGTAGAGAACCCTCAGGTTTATCGGGTGCTGCTCTTTCATTAAATGGCCCCAGACCAAGTTCTCTCTTCCCTTCCACTTGGTCTCGGGAAGGTGGCTTGGGGGCTGCCTTTGCCCCACGAGGCTCCAAGCCCCATTGCACCCTGGCCATGCCCTCAGCCCTAACTACTAAGAACTCTGCCCAGGGCTTCAGTTTCTGGCTTTGCTGTGTCTCAGGGAATGGACACAACTGACCTGCCCTCCGGAACAGCCAGCTTGTGTCCAGCCTCTAGTGCAGAGGGACCAGCTCAGGAAAGGTCATCGGGATCTCACCCATGCCCCTGGCTTGGGGCCCTGGAAAAAGTTTGGTGGGTTATGGGGGGTGGGGACTAGGAGGGTAAAGCTCACAGCCGAAGGGAAGGTGGTTTTCAGTTCCTCGGGCCTAATTTCCTCCCCTGGCTATCCCAGGCCCATGCCCCTAATGAAAAGTCAGCTTTGCTGCTTATCTACTATACAGTTATACAGTGTTTCTTGTTGTTTATTATACAGGGAGATGGTCTAACTGGTTCTTGCTGGTGCACTGGAAAGCTGTTTATATATGTGGTTTATCCTATAACTGGTCACTTCTTGGTTTCTCTTAGATCTATTGGTCCTTGTTTCTCTTGGATTTTCTATGCTGATGTTTTACCACTGAAAATAATGATAAATTTGTTTTTTTCCTTTCTAATATTTATAGCTCTTATTTTTAATTTCTTTGTCTAAGAGCTTGGCTAAGACCTTCAATATAATATTGAAAGTAGTGATGGCTAGAGCACTTGTATCCTCTTTCCCACACATGTACTGATGCCTCCAGTGCCTCCCTGTCAAGTGCACTTGCTTTGATTTTAGATAGACAGACGTCCTTTCTCTAGTTAAAGATGGCTCAGTCTCATCCTGCCTGACTCTCTTTTGTTCATTTACTTTAGAAGCTTATTTATTTGCATTATTCATGTAATAAACCTTCAATGAGTGTCTGCTGATTGTCAGGGCTACTGTAGGTACCAGAGTATGAAGGAAAAATTGACACAGATGCTGCCCATAAGGAGTTCATGGCCTAATGGAGGATGGAGGGAAGTAAACAGGCCCTTATCCTTAGGCCACATGGCATGCACTTGATGGCAGTCTGCTCAGCACTGTGTGGGGCCCTGGGGATGGGCAGTATTCAGATAAGGCCTTGCTCACTCGGAGCCCCTGGTGGGGTCATATTCTCTCCCACTGAAGTTCACACATGGCAGTTGCAATGCTCAGCCTAAGACTTTCTCTGATGCAGAAAACAGCTTGGTAAGTGACTAAAAGGTCATCCCCTGGAGTGGCCCTAAGCCAACAAAGGTAGGGGTTGGTAGATACACATCCCAGCTTTCTCACTCCTTGAGTGGGACAACCATGAGGTGTGTTCTATTCCATCTCTGAGCTGAGGACCAAGCCTTGGTTTCCTACAGAGGGACCCTGCTCATTAACATACCTGCCTGTTTCCTTTCTTTCCCTCTCTCACTTCCCGTCTCCTCTACATCAGGAACTGGGAAGGCTCTACAATTTTGCCCAAATTGCAAGCTAACAAGTTAGCTTATATTTATAAACTAACAAGTTAGCTTATATTAGCTTATATTTCCAAGGATGCTGGTAGAAGGCACAAGAGTCATGGTTCAGAAACAAATATCAATTTGTTATAGTAACAGGATCAGCATTTTCTTGCACCACTTCCCTAATGCCCAGTTCCCACAGGGTGACCCAGTAAGTACCGGATGGTGCCTGCACATGCAGTGGTTTTCATTACAGAAGAGGAACCCTGGGGACAGGGGCCCCAAATCTTTTATAATAGGCTGCAAGCAAACCTGCAAACCTTTGCCTCCAAGAGAGATACTATCTTTGTTATGTTGGACCATAAACAAATCTTTTTCCCGTAGAGGGAGATACTATCTCTGTTTTTCTAATCACCTTCAAAGGCTTGCTTGGAACAAGGGAGTCATTGAGCCTACGAGTAAGTATACAGAAATATACTTTCAGAGAACTATGGAGAATTTTCTCCCAACACCCTACTGGTGGTTCTTGGCATCACCTCCCAAATAAGCTATTTATATTCTATTTGTATTTGGATACTTGTCTTAGGGCCTACTTCTAGGGGAACCCCACCCCTAACCCCAAGACAGGAAGATGACATTAAATGGGCATTAATAGATTTCTGACGTTGACTCTCCTTTCCCCAGACCAGCCTGCCCTGCAAATGATGCAGGGGAGCACATGAAAGAAGAAATTTCCTCACCCAGAATCGATATTGTTGTAACCCTTAGGGAGGTGCTCTAAAGGCTTGTCGGGTTCCCTCTTTCACATTTAAATATTTAACATTTATGGTGGTTGCCTATGTGAGGGAGACACTGGACTTCCTTTTCCTCCCAAAGCTTTCCAATACCATTTATTGGAAGTCGTGCCTGGTCTGTTTCCACTCTCTTCTCATCTGCCTGGGGCCTGCTATTTAGAATATATCACAAAAACAGAAACAATCAATTCACAATAAATGGACTAAAAAACACGTGGGCCTCACCATCACTGGGGAGTTGACACTCAGCGCTGGCACAGTGTGAGACAGACCCAAACACCCACTCATGATGACACCATTCAGGCCCCAGGGAATTGCAGGGAGGTTGTGACTCTGCCTCAGAGTTCACAGAGGATTTGAATGTAAATTGGGAAGGTTTATTTCTATAGAAATATTTAACAGTGAATCAAAGTTTCAAAAAGTTTGTTTTATTTTTTAATTTTTTTTAAATGTTTTTATTTATTTTTGAGAGAGAGAGAGAGACAGCATGAGCAGGGGAGGGTCAGAGAGAGAGGGAGACACAGAATCCGAAGCAGGCTCCAGGCTCTGAGCTGTTAGCACAGAGCCAGATGTGGGGCTCAAACCCACGAACCATGAGATCATGACCTGAGCCAAAGTCAGACGCTTAACCAACTGAGCCACCCAGGCACCCCCAAAAAGTTAAAGTTTTAGTTTCAAACCTTTTTTAATTTAAATGTGGACATCAGTTCATCATAACTTGTAATGTATATTTTGCCTTTTAATTTTACTAATTTTTAAATGGCTTTTTGGAACATAAATACTTTTCAATTTTTAATATATTTAGTTTAATTTATATTTCTGTATTATTTGAATATATCACTTTAATCTTTTAAATCATTACTGCCAAGAGGATAAAAATTACATGAAAAATCTTGACTATAACATAACCAATAGTTTTACTGGAATAAAACAAAAACTGAATGTTACAGAATAAATATATAATACTCTATGAATTAAGCATGTCTTTACTTATTTTTGTCTAACACCACTGAACACCTGGACGTGAGCAGTAATCGTGAAACTCAATCACCTTTCATATCTGACTTTCTGATATTAAAAAAATTTTTTTGTAATGTTTATTAATTTTTGAGGGGGAGGCAGTGTGAGTGGGGGAGGGGCAGAGAGAGAGAGAGGGAGACACAGTATCTGAAGCAGGCTCCAGGCTCTGAGCTGTCAGCACAGAGCCCAATACAGGGCTCATACTCATGAACCGTTAGATTATGACCTGAGCCGAAGTCTGACACTCAACTAACTGAGCCACCCTGGTGCCTCTGACTTTCTGATATTTTTATGTGACTTCCGGACATAGAAAAACTACAGATTTGCAGATTTTGTACTGTTATGAAAGTTTCTTTGTTGAGTAGGAGGATAGAACACATTTTTTTTTAACAGTTTATAGCTTGATTTATGATTTTTAAGTATTTAGATTCTGTAACATGGGCCTCCATTTGTCCTTTTGCCCAGAGCACTGCAAGCTTCAGGGCCTGTGCTCCAGTGGGAAAAACAAATGTGTCCGTGGGTCCCTCTTGTTGCAACAAAGGCCAGAGAAAGAGCAGTGCTGTGGCTCATGTCTACATGGGCTCTTGTTAAGGGGAAGCGGAGGGGTGGGGTGGGACAAGGGAGGAAACCCCGAAGAGAAAGAAAGCTACACATATACTCCTTGCCACGATAAAGGTAAGTGATAACGTCATCTCTGTTTTACAGACGATGGCTCACAGACGATTTGTGACTAGCTCAAGTCATGCAGCTGCCTGGCTCTGAAACTACCTGCAGCAGGGCCCCAGTGTCCCCTGCAAACCTTGAAGGGGACACCGGGCAGCCCTTCCCATTCTAGCCGAGTGGGCTCCGGATCCACTTCTCCCATGGTGGGCTCTTTCCAGCTAGCTTGACCTGGGAGCAGGTGCCCGGGCCTCTAGGCGATGGAGGACTGCGCCTTCCCCACGCTGCAAGCTGCCTCAAGGAGCCTGTGAGAACTGGTTCTCCCGAGCGCAGGCGCAGTGATGAATTGTGTCTCTAGGCTGCCCCACCATCCTCCTACAGGGGTCAAAGGATCTTCCTTCCACAGGCCTGCCTCACAGCTCCATCCAGGCACTGAAGCTCAGCCCTTCTCAATTCCAGGACTGGCCCTGGAGAATGGGATGGGGGCCCCGTTCTCTGGAATGTGTTGGGGTTGGGTGGTAGCAGGCTTGGGGCTGTGCTCAGTGAGAGGCAAGAAGTGACCTGAGGGCATGAGGGGAGAGGCAAGTCCCTGCCCACATTGCTATCCAGCCTTGGTTAGGGAGGGTTCTCCATTCTTCTGAATTCGAACGTGTCCTGAGTGGTTAGAAGGCTGCCCCAAGGCCACCTAGCCAGAGAGGGAGGCCCTTACTTGCCCTCTGTGCCTATCCTGACCTGCCTCCAGGCCCCTTCAGCTAGATTTCCAGGCTCCTGCTCGGATGGTGCTGACCCTGGGACCCTGTAACGGGAACACTGAGCCACACCCTTGAAGTGTAGCTGGACCCCAGCCCTGTCCCACACCCAGGTCATAGCTTCCATAGCTTCCTGGGGGCCCTGTAGCATCTTCTCCCATGATCCAGGCAGGGAAGCTGAAACTCTAACTGGCCAAATGTGTGCTTTAGGCTGCACAGCTGGGCGTTGGGCTGGAACTACTCTACATGGTCTGACTCTGAATCCGGGACCTGTACCCCAACTGCGGGACAGGGATCTGAGGGAAAGGCCATGTTGGAAAAGACTGGCCTGTAGGAGTGATAGCATCTCTGGCCAGAGGCTGCCCGTCCATCAGGAAGGAGGACTCTGTGAGGCAGGCCTGGCATTGCTGACCCCGCCTTGCTCTCTCTGCTACTCTCCTGAGCCCTTCACACCCTGGCTGCTCACTGGTCTGGGCAATACACTCGTGCCCAGATCCCACCTTTACTGGTGTATCCACACCTGCACGCTGCCCCCACCCCTGGGCCCCCTCTCCTTTCCCAGTTGTTTCTGGTTGTCCACTCTGTGCCTATTCCTGGTCTAGATGCTGGGTACTGCAGAGGCGGTGCCCGACCTAGGCCTCTCCTGGGGCCCGCCAGACTTAGTGCTGAGACAGCAGAGTCTCAGGAATCACCAGCAGTCAGGTAGGGCTTCCTGGAGGCAAGGACCAAAGCTGAGTCCTCGGCACCCCCTCCCCCTCACCGAGGTCACTCACTGCCTGTCCTCTGAGCCTCTCTCCCTGGAGTGGCCAGCAGGTTCCAGGAAGTGTCCTCTCACCCTGCAGTGCTGATTCCAAGAACTGCAGCTCCTGGCAGCGCTAGCTCAGGATCCTTTCCTAGAACACAGGCCTTGCCCCGCCCAGGCTGCTGGAGTCTCATTGCGCAGCTGGTGGAGGTAATGGAGGATGGGGTGCCCTGGAAGCAGCCTCTGCAGAAACCAGACACTGGGAGGGGGGCCCAGACTGTCAGCCCAGAGGGAGCCAGGAGGTCAGTGAGTGTGAAGGCGCTTTGACCTTCCCCCACTTTCATTTGTTGGCCGGGGGGCGGGGTGGGGGAGGTGAGCCCAGTGAATTCAGCTCAGAGCCTCCCTGCTCACACAGGAGGCTTGCTCCTTGGACCCAGAAATTCTGCTGGCTGCTGCAACTTCACTCTCCATATCCCTTGGTCCACCACCAGCCTGGCATTCCCGAGTCCCATCCCAGGGGCGAATGGCATAGGCCTTACTCTGGCCCCATAGCAGGCCTTCATCAGATAACCTCCAGAGGGACAGGCCAGGGGATATAAGTGTAAGATTCTAAGCCAAGAGTGAGGTATGGGACAGTGTTAGGGCCCTTGAAAGAACATGACATCTATATTATTAATCCTGTTATAATTTCACCTAGCCTGGTTAGGACAGAGGAAGTCACCTCACCCCATACTCCAGCAAATCAGGTCAGGTAGGTGGGGATCTGGGGTGACAGGCCCAGATTCATGGACAAGGACAGGGCCCAACTTCCCTCAAGGTCACTGGGCCTCTCCTCTGGGGCGAATCCTCCACCCCCACCACCTCTGAGCTGGCAGCAGGCCTGCCTGCCCGCCTGGGACCTGCCAGATCACGTTGAGCAACCAGTTCCTGAGAAGCGTTGAAGGCTGTTTGGTTTAAAATTAACTCCCCCGCTCCTCCCTCCCCTGCCTGTGGGCCTCCTCTGAGTTCTTGGAAGAGGCGCGCTGCTCTTTCTTCCTGGGAAGAGGCCTCCAGCCACAGCTATGCTTCGATTCTAGTGAAAACACCTCAGCGGGGGTGGGGGTGCCCACACCATACCTTCACTGCACTCTGAAAGTCCCAGGGATCCTTCTGGAGCCTAGCACACCCTGGTTTGAGACCCAGAAGAGAAAGGAGGTGATTGTCAAAGTGCTGATAGGGTGCTACTGCCCCCAGAGCCCACAGCCCCCAATCAGGGACGTGCTGCTCTGGCTCTAAGTGAAGAGGTAAAGAGCAATAGAGACCCCTGGGGTAGGGAGATCACGCAAGCTGACAGCAAACCCAGGACTTTGGCTTCTTTGAGACATATAAGTCTCAGAGAGATAAAGCAACCTGCACAGCATCACCCAGCTTTGCTGGCCAGGCTGACAACGCTGATCAGGCAATGGCAATAATGCCCAGGGGCAGGCCCCACAGGCACCTACCCTGAGGTTAGAGTGCTCTCTGCATAGAGACCCTTGTCTCTCACCCACACTCCTCTAACTGCCCTGGGAACCCATTTTCTTCTCGATAGGGCTTCATTTTCCAGTGTCTCCTTGAGCTCCATGTCTCTGGGGCTTTGGGAAAAAGGTTTCCTGAGAATCTGCTCTCCTAACAGCACCTCCTGCCATGGCCGTCTACCCAAAAGAGCTGAGAAAAACAAAGGAATGTTGGCCAAGTGGAAAGGTCAACACACACTCACACACACACACACACACACACACACACACACACACACACACTCATAGTGTTGTTGCTTAGAAGTGGGACTGGTGGGGGTAGGGAGCAGTGAAGTGCTCTTTGGGAGGAGGCTGAGGACCTAGAGGCACTTTTAAGAACAAAGCTTTGGCCCAACCCAGACTATAAGTAAAATTCTCACCTCTGATGGAGGAGGAGCCCAGCTCTGGTGACATAAGGAGTCCCATCTGGCTCATCTGATGCTGGCTGAAGGGAGTCCTCAGAACAGGGCTCTGCCTGGGGAGCCTTTGCTGGGCACCACTCCCCGTTCAGCAGTACCACCCCAGTGCGGGTCTTGCTGGGGGGACTGTGTGTGGAACTGTTCTAGAGGACTGCCTGGAGGAGTCGTGGCAGTCCCTAGTTCCCTCAGGTTTCAGGGACCACTGGTAGTGCTCGGGGCCCTGCCTGCTTCAGCCACTCCAGGGTCATGGAAGCAACTATCTTTCCATTAAGCATAAGGCTTTGGCCACGCCAAAAAGCTCCTCCTGCTCCAGGCCTGCCTCATCTCCTCCTGCTCATAGGTGAGCATAATCCCACTTACTCCATGTTACCCCAAAGCCAGATCCAGCCATTCTCCAACTACCCTGAGGCATGGGCACTGCCAGTATTTCTAGTATATGGAGAAACTAAGGCTTCTAGAAGTTAAACTATTTGCCCGGAGTCCCAGAATGATTTTGGAGCTGAGATTTGAACCCTGCTTATCTATTGCTTTCAATTTGGCTGATTTGCCACTTCAAAGATATCCCCAGGGGACTTTCATGGGAAGTATGGTGTGTGTGTGTGTGTATTTGTGTATTTGTGTATGTGTGTGTGAGATATTTCATAAGAAGCCAAAGAATGGCTGTTTTGAATCTGTTATTGGGTGTTTCTCCTCTCCAGGCTGGAGACACTTGGGAAAACTCAGGCTCCAGGGAGATTACCCAGGATACAGTAGGTGTCTAAAGCAGACAGGAATAAATGCTGGGGTCATTAGGGAAGGCTGCTCAGAAAAGGGGCATTTGAGTTGGGCTTTGAAGGATGAATAAGAGTTTGCCTTGGACATTCTCACATGAATGATACAGTGTTAGGCTGTTAACAGGGAAGAGAATGGAATGGCTTGGCAGTTTTGGAAGCCATATCCTGAAACCTGGGGTAAGGCACAGGCACGATATGGTTGGGGAGGGGGAGCCTGTGAATATCACTAAGTGGGGAAGGCGGGGCAAAGTTGGGTTTGTGAGCACCTCACTCAAGATGGCAGTAGGACTGAGGAAGCCATCAGGATGGTCCAGGTGAGTGAGTGAATGAGGCTAGATCTGGGCAAAGCAGCCAGGGAGCAGCAGGAAGGTGGCTTGAGAGGGACAAGGGGCAAGATGGATGGACATGGGGATGTGAATGTGGGGGTTGTCTCCAAGATGGGGGGACAGTGGAGGTATATCTAGGGGGTAGTGAAGAGTCTGGATCTAGACATGGGGAGTTTGAGAGGCCATGAACCAGGCTTTTCAAGTTGCCAGCTAGCAGGCATCTGACTCCAGTTCAAGAGTTCTAAGGGGCTGGGGACAAGCCCTGGCCTGGGACTCAAAGTCCTGGGCTCTAACCCTATATGTCCACTTCCTCTCTTGATGACTATGGACAAGATACATCGCCTCTCTAGGTTTCAGGCTTGCATCTTTGAAATGGGGCAGACCCAGAGGCACCTCCCCCACTCACCTGCATCACTTGTAGCTCAAGCCTCTGAGAGTACAGACCACTGAGGGCTGGGAGAGGAACAGGCCTGAGGGAGACCACCCCCTGGGTGTGGGGCAAGGGTGGCAGATGGCCTAGTCTTTATTGTCATTGTGAGAGCAGTTGCTAGAAGGTTGGGCTGGCTTTATGTCCATCCCAGACTATGCAGAAACTAGACCAAAGGGTCTGTGCACTAGGACCAGAACCCAAGATTGTTGGTAAATGACACATGAGGGCAGAGGGCTGGGCTTGGAGGGCAGAGGATGGGGAGAGGGGCTGCTTATAGCTCCAGGTGGTTCCAGCCCACCTCCAGCCCCAAGGGGGACCTAAGCAGACATCAATATCTGCCCAGCCCACCTGTCAAAAAAGATGAGAACAATGGACAGAGACAGTTACAGTGACAGCTACAGCAGCTGCCAGATTGAACCCCATCAGGCTCTCCTCAGCATCGCCTCATTAACCCTCCTGGGCTCCTCATGTCCCCTCTGAGGGAGGTGCTGTCACTCTCCTCACTTCACAGCCAGGAATCCTCTCAGGGTCTGTGATTCCCCAGAACCAAGTACACAGCATACAATCCAGACTAGAGGGGAGGTTGGGGTAAAACCAGGGTGTAGGGGGTAGCTAGCCAGGATAAAACCTCCAGGGGTCTTTTCTTCCTGAGTCTCAGATGTGGGAGGCTCAGCCTACCGCCCAAGGGTGACCATTGCAATGGCCCCTCGGACAGCTGGCTGTGTGGCCTAAGCTGGGGAAGAAGGCCCATACCATGCAGTTGGGGCGATGAGAACTCACTCACCATGAGAGGTTGTAGAGTTTCTGGCAAAGCTTGAACCTGCTTTATATTAAAACTGGTCTAGCAGGTTGGTGTGAGGAGACTGCGTAGGCCTGCACAGGCCTTACTTCTCCTGGAGGAAAGGTCCTGTGCGAGGTCCCCAGAATCCTCTCCTGCTTTCTTGGTTCCGGACTTACTTCAAGCGCCTGCCCCTGCACTTCACCGTGGGCAGCTCTGCAGGGTGAGAGCGTTCCCCTCTGAGCGAGCAAGCAGCCCAGCCCTGCCCTCAGCTCTATTCAGACTGGCATTCAGCTTTGGCTCAGCGAGGTTTGCTCAGTTGGCAGATTAAAAGCTGAGCCCAGATACAGGGGCACCCATGATCCAGGGGGTGTTAGGACACTTGGGGATCATGAGAGAAACATCCCAGCAAGACCTCACTGACAAGAGGAACCTGGATGACCTAGTGGTATCTCTGTTCCAAAGTCATTCCAGAAGGGTGAGTCTAGTGAGGGGCACCGTATAGAATCATCCTCCAAACCCACCTCCTCATGGCCTGGTGGAATCCTCTGGGCACAGCCTACACCCCCTGCCTCCGCCGCCTCCTCCAGAAAGCGCTCCTGACCCCTTCCTTCCTTTCTGGGTACCCTCGGCACCCTTCAGCTGCCAAGGCTTTAGTATGTCAGCCCCTGGGTGGCAGAGCAGAACAGTGGTTGTACCAACAAGCTCTCGAATAAAGGTTTGAACCCTGGCTCTGCCCCTCACAAGCTGTGTGACCTTGAGAAAAAAACAGCACTTCTCTCTGTGCTTTACTTCTGTTGTAAATGGGGACAGCTCTGCTGGTGTTCAAGGCTGCACCACGAAGTCCTGGGGCATAAACTCTGCCCAGGATCCCCAGGCTGCGGTCCTCGCCTCCTGCTCCCCACCAAACCTCCCCTGCCATAGCCTGTACCTCTCAGCCTCCTTTCCAGCTTCCTATCCCCTGGCCCTGTCAGAGGCCATCCCCCACCCAGCTGACAGGTTCACCGCTGAGAAATGAACACAGGATCATAGCATTTCCCTGCTAAACTCTGAGGAGGCCCTCCACCACGTGCCCCCTCTGCTCTTCCACCCTTCCTCTGTCTCCTCAGCCCTTCTGGACAGCCATTCTGGACTTCTTTGTCCTGATCATACCAGGTTTGTTCTTGCTTAGGGCCATGGTACTGGCAGTTCCCTCTCCCTGGATGTCTTTTTCCTATGTTGTCTGTATAGCCAGCTGCTGCTCTTCACTCAGGTGTCCCGGTTCAGTGGCCCCAGAGCTTTCTGCAGCAGTGTCATCACACCCAAAGCTACTCTCTGCCCTGTCCCCTCTGCTTTGCTTTCTTTACACTCTTAAGACTTGTCCTGAGTGCCATTTGCTCATTTATTTATTGTCTCTTACATACCAGCCCAGGATCCCCACGAGGAGGGGGACTGTGTCCCTCTTGTGTCCCCAAGGCCCAGATGGGGCCTGGCCCAGGTGGGGCCTGAGAAGCAGGTGTGCTAGTAAAGGACTTAACCAATGGGGGGTTACCATCACTTATTGTTTGTATATTGTGCAGGGCCCTACACACCCAGCCAGATGGCTTCTCTATTTCTCCCTGGCCAGGGCTGGCAGGGCATGCTCCCCGTACTAACCTGCAACCACCTAGCGGTGATTGCACTGACCAGAGGGTTTTCAGCTTCTGTGAGGCTGCATCTCTGACTTGGGTTTGGGCCTGATGACATGCTCTCTACTGTCCCTATTCTGGGCAGGCACCACTCGCTCTCCTGATAGGGAGACAAGAAAAGATTGAAGCAGAAAAATATCACGTGTCAGAAGTATCTGGCAGCCCCTCCCCAGGCAAGACCTGGACCCTGGCTTGGGCTGAAGCAAAGGTGAGGGGGACAAACCCTGTTGACCAGACCAATGTCTGATCCAGAGACCCTAGCAGGCAGGGACATAGGAGGATAAAACGAGCATCTAAGATCAACTTGCCTGCAGGCTGTCAACTTCAGATGCCTGTCCTTGCCATCTCACGTAGCAGCCCAGGGACAGGCAGGCAGGACCCCACAAAGTAAGCTCTGCTCTGTACCTCACTTCCTCAGCCAGTGCCTTGTACCCTCAGGGCCTCAGTTTTCTCATCTATGGAGTATGGGTCGTATTTAGACCCAGTCACATGGTTGTGGTGAGCAGTACATGAGGTGCAAAGCTGTTGTCCATTGCCAGCACCTGGCAGGCACTGAGACACCTCTCCCCCTGGAGAGTTTGTGGGCTTTCTCTTGCTATAGCAGTTTTCTGTCCAGGCCATGGTACCAAGTGGGGAACACCCTACCTCTGGCCCTTCTGTGTCTACTACTCACCCATTGGGTGACTTAGATTTGTGGGTGGAGCAGATAGAGGGGTCGCCTCAGGCACTTTGGAAGTTACAAAGGGGCTGAGATCCAGGCTGAAGCAATGAGGAACAGCAGACACCCCTGGCAGGGTCATGGTGACCTGGAGGAGGCGTGCTGTTGGGCTCTGCAGCCAGGGACAGAGCACGTGCCAGGCTGGGCACCTGGGCCTGGGAATTAGTCCCAGTAAAGTCAGCCTTCGCTCACCTCTTACTCACTCACATCAAGTATCAGCTGTAGTCTTTGCCATAACTATCTCCATGCTCATAATGCTCTTGCTTTTTATCCCTTCCTGCCTTCTCCTTGTCATCAACATATCAGTCCTTATACCTTCCTGCTTTCAATCTGCCAGCATTTGTCTCTTCTAATCATCTAAGGCCCAAGAAAACAGGAAAGTTAGGACTATTTCTAAAATAAGAGTTAAAAGGCTATGAATGAGTTTCAGAGGAGCTTTCCTGTGAGTTATTCAAGTGAAGGAGCAAAAAATTTCAGGACACAGTGGAATTTATATTACAAAGTCAGACCGTCAGATAATGGAGAGTTTTCATTTTAATTGCTCTTCCATCTACTTCTGTTATGTAGGGCCCTGAGTGAGAGGAGAGGGTCCCCTAACCCCATCTGGCCTCTGCCAGAACCGCACCAGGTCCCACATCAGGCCAGACCCTGCCAGCTTACTGGCTGCTACCCCCAACTCCACTGTTCTGCCCCACTGCACAGCATGACTCTTCCCCAGACCTCCTTGTGGTTGGTAGAAAATATGACCTTCCCAGTCACGCCCTGGTGCCCTTGCACTCCCTGTACCTTCTCACTGGAATGACTCGCTGTCTCCTCCTCTCAAAAGACACTGCCCCCAGGAGTGGGTGCCCCCACAGCACCCATTTCCCAGCATTTTCCACCTCCAGTCTTTAATTGACATCTCCTGTTTACACATCTCTCCGGTCTGGCATTCCTCTGCCACCATCCCCCACCTGGCAGTGACCTGGTCAATGACCCTGCAGGCAGTCTAGCTGGCCTTCACCTCCCTGCCTCCCATCCTCCAAGGGGAGCAAGAGGTAACGAGAAAGGAAGGCTGCTTCCTGTACCCCCTCACTCCCCTGACTCTTCAGCTGGTCCCCTAGCAGGGCCTGCTCAGACACATAAGGTCACTGGGCCCTGGCTGATCCAGATATAAAGTGGGGGAAAATAATGTTAAAGGGAAAAAATTGTGTAAGAACTCAAAAAAGGTCCCACTAAGGTCTCCTTAAATGAAAAGTATAATTTTATTGTCAGTACAGAAAAATCAGTGGAAGAAAAAAGACTACCAAACTGGGTTTTGCTTGTTATAATACTTATTTTATAAAGTCTTATCAGATAGATATTTCTTCCCCTCTTGTGTGCAGGCACCTTCCTGGGCAGAAAGCTGACCCGGCAGAGCTGAAGCAGCAGCCCTCGTGCCAGCACGCCGCTTCTTGGGCTCCCTCAGGCGGGCACCCCACCGAGACCAGCTCTGTGCACACAGGGCTCTGCCCTGACAGGGAGTGAGTGGAGGGCTCTGCTGGGCACTGACACTTTGGCTTCATTTTCTTGTCCATTTACCTGCCCTCCCAAAGCAGGGCTAGGGGTCAGAAGAAGGTGTGCACACTCACAGGTGCATGGGTCAGCGCCAGGATACCCAGAACTGCCTTGGGTCCAGCAACATGTCTTAGGATGGGGCTCTCCACCAGGAGGAACCAGAGAAGTTGGGGCAGAGCTGGGGTCTCCAGAGCACTCAGGGCTCAGGGCAGAGGTGGGATTGGCTCACCTTGAGATCAACCCAAGGAGAATAAATAAATAAATACTGTATAACTTTGTAGTCCCTCAGTCTGGCCTGTTCCCCCATCAAGGGACTGTCACTGTCAACCTCAGTTCCTCTTGCCACCATCCTCCCTGAGACAGGCTGGTTGGAAGGAGGGGGCCTGCCCCACCCAGTGGACTGAGAAACCAGGGCCGGCAAAGTCTACATGGTTCGGGAGCTCACAGCAGGCAAGTGGGAGCCTGGGCCTCACCCACAAGGTGAGACAAGGTCCCGCCTGTCTCCCTCTCTCCTGACACATGGCTCACCATAATGGAGCCACATGGGAGCTGGGAGTGTTGACCTTCAAGTTGTGCGACACTTTTCTCTCCCTCTCACCCCCAGCCTTGCTCAAGCCGACTCTCTCTGGTCCAGCTGTCATGTGCTTGCAGTCACCAGGATAACTGGAGGAGGGATGACGGGAGCCCAAGTCCAGCTGAGGCCTGTGTCCCCTCCAGGGTATGGATGGGTGAGGCGAGGCGGATGCTCAGCCGGGTCAGAGCTGGAAGGGGTACTGTCGGAGGTAGTCAGCCATGCGCCGGGGCAGTGGCAGGCAGTCTACATCAGCCACCAGACGGTTGATGACAAGGCGGCACAGGTGCTGCAGGCTGCGGGCACTGCTTCTGCGCACAAAGGGCTGCACCAGTTTTAGATGCACAGCGGTGACTGCAGGGGCAGGCAGTGCTGGGTCACCAGATGCATCTTCCTTAGGGGTAGGCAGGGCCGGGGTGGGCGCAGGGTCAGGGCTGTCACTTCGGGTGTCAGCAGCACAGGAGGCCACATAGTGCTGCACAAGGCTGACCACATCTGGGAAGGCCAGGATGCGTGGCCTGGACAGGCAGTTGGAGTCCAGGCGGAAGCTGGAGTCGGCATACTCAATGCGCACGTTGGTAGGGCCTCGGGTGGTTTTGACCGACAGAGTGAATAGGTAGCTGGGGTGGGTGCTGTCACGTACTAGGAACGTGCCCTCTGGCATCTTCTGCAGGTGTTGTCGGGCCTCACTGGCCGTAATGGAACCCCAATACCAGCCTAGGCAAGTGGAGAGAGGGCCAAGAGACTAGTCATAGTGGAATTTAGTTGGGCGCACCAATATAGGGCAGGGCAGGACTCTGCCTCCCCCTTTACACTTCCATGGGGAGGACTGTACCTACCCCATCAGACTCTCGCAGGTAGGGTCGCATCTCTCAAATGAGACTCAACAGACAGAGCTAAACTTTCCCCATTGGACTTCCCAGGACAAGGCCTGCTTCCCTCCTCGAACTCACCAGATTCCCGAAGGTAAGAGAAGGTCTTGGCTATGCATAGCAGATCCTCCTCAGGGTCCAGCACTTTGGGTTCACTCTCTGGCTGTGCTGGGGTCTCCTCTGCCACCTCCTCCAGGAAGGACCCAGCAGGCAAAGGCTGCATAGCTGGTTCGGGCAGCTCCAGGGACTGGGTCCACAGGGGCTGCTGCCCGATCCGCTCCACAGCCAGCAAAGAACAAGGTCTAGAAGTGGGTGGATGGGCAGTGAGTGGAGGCCCTATGTCCTCCCTGTTACCAGAGACCCCCCTATACCCCAGACCAGCTTTATGACCTCTGGCCAGTCTGTCTCACGATGAGCCTCAGTTTCCCCTCTGCCCACTCATGGGCTCAATGAGATCATTACCCCGCCTCTCAGTTGTCATTACAAAAGGCTGCTTGATGGCTTCCCCTACATGTTGATTCTTTTTTGAAAGAGACTTCTCCACCTTCCTGCATTTATTGAACATTAATTAGTCTCTCTACTTTGCACCAACTGACAACACAGATCACGTCCTATAGGATTTCTAGCTCACAATGGACAACTGATGTCCCTGCCAATGGTAGGATCCAGTACAAAGAAGCCTCACATTGGTGCCTTGTTGGTTTAGGTAGGCTGATTAGATTTAAATGGTGCTGGTTCTGCTTGAGCCATGGCCTGGGCCTTCATGGGGCACTCCAGAGAGGCCCCAAAATTATGATAGGATGCCTAAGGCCATATGCTACCTCCCCATAGATAGGCGTATCTGTCAGAGGGACCAAGGTCCACACTGGCCAGGGCTTAGAGGCTGGAGAAATCTCCCCAAACAGGTCAGACTCCCATCCTGTTTTCTGCTCCTCCCAGTTAAGGGTCTGGGGTGGACAGTGGCCTCTAAAGGTTCCAGGAAGTCCCACCTCCCATAAACAGGCGCTCCCACCCAGGGCAGAGTACTTATTCTACATTCCAGATCCCACCCTGGCAAGCCAGTCCTACGAGGCTCTATGATCTTATGTAAACCTTGCTGTTCACCAGGACTGTTCAGCTTCTCTACCCCATAATGAGGGATGCTACCAGCCCAGATCCTGAGGGGGTTGGCTACACCATCTTGTCGGGTGACTAGAGTTAGGTTGCTGAGCTAGCCCCAGTCTGAGCAGTTGATTTTCTCTAGGGGAAGGCCACCCAGCATGGTGATCCTGGGTCTTCCAGGGAGTGAAGGTCATGGCTCTGGCTCCCAGGAAGAGACTGCTGATCCTTCCTCACTCCTCAGAAAATACATCCTCAGGCCTCAGTTCTGGGTCTGGTCCCCTGCTGGGCCTCAGGACACCAAGATAATGAAACCATGGGCCTTGCCTTCAAGGAGAACTTATAACCCAAAGTCATAAATGCAAAGGGTGTCATGGGGGAGTCGAGGTCTGCCTGTTGCTGAGCTGAATCTGCGAGGCCAAAGGAAGGAATGGGGGAGGGCACTCCAGGCAGAGATGAGAGCATGGGTAAACTGTGCCAGAGATTGCTTATGAGGCAGGATGAGGTAGGCAGAAGCCTTGGCAGGACGCAGGCAGAAGAGCCAGATCTGATAGCATAAGTTATAGGTGAGCATTAGAAGATTTTAACAAATTGGGAACAGAGACCACAAGACTCTGGCACACCAAAGTTTGTTTAATACTTTTCCATACCCACTCTGGGTGCACTGTGGGAGCTCTGGAATCCTACTGGGGGAGGTGGAGGCCAAGTTCCAAGGAACTAGCTGGTGGCCTGCCTGCTGGGGCCCAAAGCTCAGCTCAGGCTAGCCAGTCAGGCCAGAGCATCTGGGGGTGGCCATGTCCAGATAGCTTAGCAGAGCACTTGTGGGCGTGGGCACTTCTAGGGTCAACATGGTATCTGGGTGTGTAAGAAGCTGTATTGGTCCCCGCAGCTCCTGGTGAGTGTATCTGAGGAGGGGTGTGTCTAGAGCTGTCATCATGGCAGGGGCGATGGCTTGTGTGTTCCAGGTGTGGGTGGCCTGTGCCTGTGTGTGCCTGTTTTACCTGTTGTGGAGCCTGTTGTGGAGCCCAGACTGGGAGTCCTGCCTGGGGACACATGCTAGTGGGACAAACTCAGCCATGAGGGTGGACCCCCTCAAGCAAAGCTGGCAGCCCAAACCTACATTTGGGAATCTCTGCCTCCACCCCAGGAGGGCACCAGCTGGTTTGTGGCTGTGTGTGGAGGTCTTAAAAATCTTGCTCCTTGATACCCAACACTGGCCCTGAGGTTCCCAGGGGCCTTTAGCTGGAACAAAGTGAAAAGGGAATGTGGGACTTCAGAACTGGGGGCATCTGGAGGGCAGGGTGTGGGGGGGTGGTTCAGGAGTCCCAAAATTCAGAGGAGGGAGATGCTGGAGACAGCCAGGGAGAAGTATGGTAGTCCAGTCTTCCTGGCACCCCCAGGTTTCCTCCCTGGTAGCAGAACTGCTCAGAGCAAGGGGCACTTCAGTCTTGCCCCACCTTATACCCTTCTTCACTTGGTACTATGCCAGTTCTGATAACAACAGCCACTGGGCCACCCAGCTCTCCCTGGGTGTGGAGTGCTACTCCTATCTTCTTTCTCACTCTCCGGAGCTTTGAGTTCCTGTCAAGTCAGTCTGGAGAGTATCAGACCCACTGTTGAAGGGGATGCTGAGGTGGAAGGAATGCACTAAGAATGTTCAAATGAGGCCAAGACTCTGTCTTATCAGCCTCCACACCATCCTAGTCTTTGAGGAAAGTTGGAGAACGGAGGCAGGAGTCAAGTCCTCACATTAGGATCTCAGACTGGGCTGAGGAGGGGTGAGGCAATTGTGGGGGTACCACAGGGAAAAATCAGACCAAATTCAGGCTCTTCCAAGACCTACTGATCAGCAGGTGGCAACGTGGGGGGAGGCAAGGATCTCAAACTGGCTTCCCAAGAAAAGCCTAATTGCTAGCCCATGGCTGAACAGTGAGGACAGAGAGGGGCAGGGGCTAACCTAAGGTCAGCAGTAGGCCCTGTGGCCAGCAGGCTAGGGTATAGCGCTCAGGGCCCAGAAGGGTGTCTGGGCAGGTGAACCACGACTTGGAGTGCGAACTCCGCGGGCGTTCAGCTGCTTTAGCCAGAACTTAGGCTACCCGGGGCTCCTACGGTCGCCAGGCGACCCCCAGTTTCACTACCCACAGTGGGTATAGGGGTGGTGACGGTGTTGTCACCATTCCCTGTTGTCACCCTGAGGTCTTTCCGCAGTCGGTCATCTCCGACTCGTCAAGCCCTCTCAATAGCCGGCAACTAGCACGAGGTACTCTCCCGAATGAATACCGGGCGCCGTGGCGCTGCGGGGACCGCGAGCTGCGCTTACCCCTGAACGCAGAGGACCATGTCCCGGCAGCGGCAGCGGCAGCTCCGGAGCTGGGGCTCAGCCGGACGGCGGCGGCTGGAGGGAACCAGTGGGCGCAGGTCTCACTCGTAAGGCAGGCTCCCGGGGCGCACCGGCGGCGGGCTTGGACTGAGAGGCCAAGGCGCGGGCGGGCCGGGAGGGCGCTAGGGGCGGGTCGGGAGGGTGGGGCGGGGCGAGTCGCCTAATCTTTTGTCCTCTGTGTCCCAGCCCTTCCCGGAAGCGACGTCTTCCTAGAACCGTCGGCAGTGCTGCCGGGCCGGGGAGGGGCGCGGGAGGGGGCGCTGGCTCACAGTGTAGGCTGAGGGCCGCTAAAGGAAACACCTTTGACAGATTTCCAAGAACTTTCCAGGAAAATGGGGCGGGGCTTCACGCACCGACCAATCGCAGTTCGGGAGGCGGAGCCGAATGGCCGGGGCGGGCCAATTGCAGTTTTGAGATCCGAGGCGGACAAACGAGCCAGTAGAGCGTGACCTAGAGACCACTACGGAAAAACCGGGTGCGAGAAGGCCAGAGCGGGGCAGGGGTTCTCCCCACCCGAGCCCAGACTTCTTTCGGGCATTCCACGTCGTTCGGGACAGACTCCTCTATCTCTGTAGAATTGGTGCCAGCGTGAGGGTAGGGTCTTAGGCCTGTCCTCCCAGCTAGTGGCTTCCGCTAGGCAGTCTCTCCAGTGTGCAAGCGCCCCCTGTGGGCCTCACGTGGATCCTCGGACTCTGTGTGCGGTGGTGGGGAAACTGGTGGCATGGGGTGGGCTTTAGAGAAGGACTTGAGAAGAGGGGAGGGGCACAAAGGGGGACATCAGATCCGAGAGGGTCCGAGGGGGTCAAGGATCCATCACAGCCAAAAGGATCCAGGCGAGAATGTTTTCTCTGAAAGAGATGGGGGAGAAGGCACATCCCAATCTTGGGATGGGGGCAAGTGTGGAGACCTCATTACTCACTTGATGGCCTGGGCACTGGGAGACCATAGCATGGGGCACTAATGTAGGGTGCAATCTCTTCGGTAGAAACTGTCTACCACTCCATTATTATGAAGACAAAGAGGCTTCAAGCTGCCACGCAACAGAACTAGGATTTGAACCTGGGCACCTGAATCTCTATGGGGTCAAATCCCAAGTTCTCTACCTCAAGACTCTGTCTTCCCTCTAACTGTGAGTACTTTACTGAACATTTAGTATGTGCCAGGTGCTCTCAGCGATTTCCAGCCTCATTTCATTGTCTAACCACTATATATTGTGCCCTCTTTACAGTTGAAGAGACTGATGCACAGAGAAGTTAAAATGTACCCTAGATCTCACAGCTGGCAAGTGGTAACTTGGGGCTTAGATCCCAGTTCCCCCTACCCACCATCCTCTCTAGGTGCCTTGACCTAACAACTTCTGGGCATCCTTCAAGATCCAGCTTTAAGGTCCACGGTGAAGCTTCCTGCCTCTAGGCCAATGTCAGAGCACAGGGGGTGTCTCCTTGAAAGCTCCCTTACAGAGGTCAGTGATTATGCCGTTCTGTGTGTTAAATTAAAGGGCTCTAAGGGTTTTTCCCTGCAGCCAAATTTTGTGAATTTGACAGTTATTCACCTCACCTCTGTGTACAGTATGTGATGTGCCCCTGTTTGGCCTCAGGTATTGTGGGTCCCTGTGTCCAACTCATTACACCTCTCCTGTCGCTGTTTACACACTCCTGGTCGAAATACTAGGCCCACATCGCCACCCAGTGGTGAGTCTCTCATGGTTTCACTTGACAAATTTCCATATTCCAGGATAACCCCTCCCTGCACTCCAGGGACTGGCCTTGCTGCTGGATCTCCCTGCTTCTTCTCAGAATAGTCACAAGAGGGGTCAGTCACAATGCTACACAGCAGTGCCTTCCTCAAAGTCTGGCTTACTTGGTCTCTCTACTCTCATCATTTGCAGCCTCTCCTCCCCCTATAGGACAGTTCACACGTGTATGTGTGTATGTGTGTATATTTAGAGGGTATATTTAGCCTTCTCCCCCTCTCCTCACACTCACTGGACCTCTTCACTACTGTAACCTATTTCAAGAGCCTCGGCCCTAGACTCCTTCGACATTCAGCTACGATGGAGGGCTGTGTGTATCAAGTGTGCCACCATGAACCCACCCTTGCCCTTGCCCATCCATCCCAAATACTGAATTCTCCCATCAGCGTGCAGGTGGTTGCTGGTAAATGAGAAGCTAAGGGAAACCACATGTTCTAACTCTCTTGGGTTAAATGAACAGTTGCAAAACATCTGTCTATGATGGACCTATGTGAGAAATGTGTGTGGTTTTGTAAGCATTGGCATTGGTTATGGAGACTGCAAGGGGAGAGGCATCACCAGTGCTTGCTTTTTACATTTCCCAATGGTTCGAATTTATTCTAACAAACAAGTTTTACTTATGCAATTAAAATTTAATTAAAAAGAGATCAGTTGAAAATACAATTATAAAATGTTTAGAACAAGTGTAATCTAATTCCATTTTTAGAAAATAATCTATCTCAGCAACCACAGCATACACTAAGATAACTTTGGCTGGGACCAGAAGCCACCCTCAGCTGCCCAGTGCTCTTCTTTTGAGTGGCACCCTGCTTCTCGAGAATGAGATCTTTCTCAGCTTTGGGCTCACCTGGCCCAAACCAGTCACCTCCAGAGGGAGGATCCTTCTCCAGTCTCCAAGCTGCAGAAGTTTCCAGATCACAAGGCTTCCTCCAAGGCTCTGAGATCTTGGATCAGATTTTTAGGTGGGGCTCAGGGAGAGAGGTTCTGGGTCCAGCTAGGTGTGTGTGTGTGTGGTGTGCATGTCCATGTGTCTGTGCACATGTGTAAATATTTGTGCATTTGTGTTCAAATTTGAACATATGTGAGAGCATATTTTTTTCCATAATATTTTATTGTCAGATTGTTTTCCATACAACACCCAGTGCTCTTCCCCTTAAGTGCCCTCCACCATCACCACCACCTCTTTTCCCCCTTCCCCCTTCCCCTTCAACCCTCAGTTCATTCTCAGCATTCAATAGTCTCTCAAGTTTTGCATCCCTCTCCCTCCCCAACTCTCTCTCCCTCCTCCGCTCCCCCTGG
>NC_043711.1:19131163-19163983 GCF_006229205.1 Suricata suricatta
GTCCATCCACTTTCCTACAAAGGGCCATATGTCATTCCCTCTCATTGCCATGTAGTACTCCATCGTGAATATATACCACATCTTCTTGATCCATTTGTCAGGTGATGGACATTTAGGCTCCTTCCATGTTTTGGCTATTGTTGACATTGCTGCTATGAACATTGGGGTACATGTGCTCCTATGCATCAGCATTTCTGTCGTGAGAGCATATTTTTACATGTGGATGTGGGAAGGGGGCAGGGAGGCACAGAGCAGGAGAGCATCATTTCAGGGTGAGAGCTGGGCCCTGGAGTTGTTCTTTGGGGGTTGGGATGGAGACTCTGCCATGACAGCTACTGATCTCAGACAGGTCGCTTGATATCTAGGGCTTGTATGTCTTGTGTGTCTGTCGTGTAGGCTGTGTGGGATGGGTTTAGCCTTGCCTACTCTGGTCCTAGTGAGGTCATGGAGTGCCCAGGTAGAACATCCACGCAGTGTCTTGTCCAGAGGAAGGGTTCAGTACAATCATGTGAGGCCATCATCAGGACCACTGTTTCACTGAACCTTGCTAGCTTGAAGGCTGTCTCAAGGAGACAGGGCAGAGACTTGGGCAATTTACTCCAGCTCAATGCTTGCACACAGCAGGTACTAGCTCTCCAGGAACTGCCCTGAAGAGCCTTGGACCTGCAGGACCCCAGGAGTCCATGTACGTCAAGATCCGTTTATTTGTGCTGGGGCATGGAGAGGTGGGTGAGAGCGCTAGCCCTGCCTCAGAGACACCTCCGGGTGAAACCTAGGACACAGTGCCTGCAGTCCTGCCAGTGACCTGTAGATGGCAGCAGAGGCCCGTGAAGCGCTCATGACCCAAGCCTCACTTTCCCGGTGCCAAGTGAACCACCTCAGTCTGAGGCTTGCGGAGTGTGAGGGGTGTGCTGGAGTAGTGCAGATTTCTCCCAGGAAAGAACGACACCCCCTGCGACTCTAGATAAATTGTTTTCTCTCAGGGTCTTCAGTTTCCTCATCTGTGAAATGAGTTGTTTAACAGCCTGTGATGGGAAAACTGTATCAAAATACCTAAGGTGGTCTAAAATGGGCTCAGAATAGAGATCTAAATGTGGAAGCGAACACTACATAGCTAAAGAGTATCAGGGGTGGGAGGAGGAGACTTTTTGAACACGATACCAAAAGCCCAAACCAGAAAGTGAAAAAGCTGATGCATCTGACAAATGGGAATTTAGGATATCTGGTCTAAAGACGCTTTATCTCAAAGGAAAACAAGCCACGGATATGAGCAGGAGATGCACAGAAGGCGAGAGATACCCAGAGCCCCTAGCGATTAGATAAATGCGAATCACAACGAAATGCCATTTCACGTGGACTGATGGCAAAGATTAAGACTAGGTATTCTGGCGGTGGGCCACCACTAAGGAAGTCGCAAGCCTTACAAGCTTTGCTGGAGGGCGGCCTGGCAGCATGCAGAGAAAACGCCCGACTCAAGGGGCTTCCTGAGGCTCCAAGAGAAACAAGACTTCCAGCGCTGTCACTTCGTAGGCCGCCGGTAAACTCCGGGGCTCGCACAGCCCTCGCGGGCCCCCGGGCCTCCAGAGCCTAGGAGGTTTCCGCTCTCCTCCGAGAAGCCACACCCCCTATTTCCGTCTGGGCTCCGGGGAGGGGCCCTCCGGAGGCTCCCTCCACGCCAGGTCTTGCTAGGGTCCGCCTGGCCCTTTAAGGCTGACCTAGCCCGGTCTCAAGTCTGGGACGCGCGGGGCGGGAGGGAAAGAAGGGGGAAGGTCACGTGGGCCGCCGGCGGAGCGACTCGGCTCAAGGCGCTCGCGGCCGCGGGCTCCCGAGACCGCGGTCCCTGCCCCTCGCCGGCCGCGAGGTACTCTGCTGTCAGATACGCCCTCGCCAGGTACGCCCTCATAGGGCCCCCTACACCTCCCGCTCCCAGAACCTTGCGGCTCCTCGGCGCCCGACCCTTTACCCTCTAGACAGGTGTCAGGCCGAACTCCCTAGAGTCTGGTTGTGCGACCACCCGCCCTGCCTCGCCTCTGTACTCTCGGGCAGTTCGTCCCAGATGGGCTCTAGGGCTCCAATACTGCGGTGTATCGGAGGAGTCTGAGAGGAACTCATTCTTCCCTTCTCCCTCAGGTGGCCCTGGACACGCCAGGCTGGGGTCGCTTCTAAGCGCCCCACAGGGGCCATGGATGACGAGACAGCAGAGGAGCAGGGGGGGCCCGCGCCCCCGCAGGGTGCACCCTGCGGACCCGGCTCAACTGGCGCTCCTGCCCTCGGGGGGCGGAGGGAGCCCAAGAAGTATGCAGTGACTGACGACTACCAGTTGTCCAAGCAGGTGCTGGGCCTGGGTGTGAACGGCAAGGTGCTGGAGTGCTTCCACAGGCGTACTGGGCAGAAGTGTGCCCTGAAGGTCAGTGACCCCTCGTGGGTAACCCGGATGGCCCAACAGCAGAAACTTGTGGGTGCACATAAGCCGAGGACCCCTGCTAAGCTTTTTATGATCAGTATCTCCTTTCATCCTTACACTACCCTGTAAGTTCAGGCTCCTGATCATTCTTGCTTTACAGGTGGGGAAGTCGAGGCTCAGCCTAGCTAAGCTCAGGATGTCCCAGAGAGCAAGGGGTGGAGTCAGTATGAGTAGAGGCTGTTCAACCCGGAAGCAGGGAAGAAGTGGGCCTCTGTGTTCCAGCAGCTTGTGGGGGGTGGGGGACTTACTCAGCTTGGTTGTTCCTTACATGTCTTCTCTTTCCCCTCTCCCCACCCCCTTCCTCCTCTTTTTCTGAGAAGCTCTGGAATGGATCTGAGTTTCCCTCTGCATGAGGCTGAGTCCCCACCAAGGCTTGGGGTGGGGCTGCTTTCTCTTGTGGCCCTACCTGCCTGGGCTGCAGTGGTGGGAGATTCCCAGGGTTGGCTGGGGGGCAAGGATGGTGCCTCTCACTTCTGTGAGCAGGAGGCTGCTGATGGGCTCCAGCTGAGTCACAGGCCCCATGTTGAAAGGGGCAGGACCTGCTCCAAGCCTGACCCACCCTGGTTCCTGGGCAGAGAGGGTGCCAGCCACCTATACATGTCACACCACAGCCTCCCTGGAGGCCTGCCTAAGAACTCACTAATACAGATGGAATCCAGGGAGTTCTGGAAGTGGCTGATCTAGCCACATAGTTCTGGCTTAAGTCACTTAGTTCTGGGCCCAGGACCCTGCCCATACCCAGAATCCCTTGAATCTGTCATCACTGGGAACTTCACTCCATCGTGGTTTCTGCCAGTGGCCACCTGAATAGGTAGATCATGGCAGAGAAAGTGGCTCCTGGAGGTTAGAATACTACAAAAGATCTTCTCACTTTTCTAGACACTGTAATTATGAGCTTGAGTGCAGAGTTCTGCAGATGTGGCTCTAATCTCTGGCCTGCATTTGCCAGCTCCATGACCTTGGATGAGGTCCTGGACTCTGGAAGCCAGGTTTCTGTCTCTGTTCAGGGGGAAAGATAAGGGGTTGATGTGAGCTTGGAATGTGATGATGCCTGTAGAGTAATTGGTACTGGGCCTGGTGCAGGCCTGGAGGGGCTATAGGTCTTATTTAGGGTACAGTCTCTGCAAGTAACTGAGCAGGGACCTGGCCCCAACTCCCTGTGTCTTTCTTAGGGGCACTGGGGCTAATAGGTCTAGAGGAAGCTGGGCTGGCAAGGCTGAGTCTCAGGCACGGTTTCTTCAGCTACTTAACCCAGCAGCGAAGTGGGGTTGGGGGGCTCTCCTCCGAGTCCTTCAAGGGGGAAGTAGCTCTTCTCAGTGGGGAGTTTCTACCCCTTCGCTCAGCATCATCTTAGTTCTCTCACTTCTGCTGGGGTAAGGGGCAATTTGGGTAGGCAAGGAGCCAACTGAGGCCAGAGAACCTCTTCTTAATACCAAGGCTTTAGCCCTGTGAGCCAAGGCTGAGCTCTGACCAGCCCCATGGTGTTCCAAATGCTGTGAAGGAGGCAGGGATAGAGGGGGAGGCCAGAAATTGTGGGCCCAGGAAGCACCAGCTTTAAGCAGGGCTCGGTCTAGGCCCTTCCCCATAGGTTCTGTGTTTGACAAGTGACTTGGGGGAACTTCTGACTGCAACAGTCTCTAAGGCACCTCTTCTTGAATCTAGGGCCTCAATGCTTTCCCTCTTCTGGACTGAGAGCTAGGACGTGCCTAGAATAAATTCCCCTGCTGTACCCCTTTAGGGTTTATGGATGAGTATGGCTAGGGCTACTGGCTTGGAACTTTCAGGACCTGGCCCTAAGTTGGCCCTTAAAGGGAACATGGATTAGATGTGGGCCCCACTCCAACAACTTCCTTTTCTTGACCCTCGTCCGACTCCAGTGACCAAGTCTGGAAGTTTCTACCATCTGGCAGGTCTTTACCATCTTCCAAGATGGCACTAGTACAACTTCTGCACATCGTACCTGTACTGTGCGTGGTGGCTCTAGCTTTGAGGAAGAGGGTGGTATTTTTCTGCTTAGCTCCTGGCTTCTCTGCCCTTCTTGGTGGTCCAAGCCCAGTGCTCTGGCCTCTCTCCATGCCTGTCCTCTTGAGCCTGTCATCCAAGATGGCAGATAGTGCTTACCCTGAAGCCTGGAATGCAGCAGGCCCTCATCAAACAGGAAGAGTTGTGGTCAATGTCCTTGTAGCTGTTGCTATTCTCTGGGGCCCTGGAGAAGCAGGCTCCTCCCCAGAGAGCTGGGCCTCTTCCGCTTTCCCTCCGCTCCTGACCACTGCCGTGGCCCATCTTGGCTTCACTCACACTCAGCGGTTCCCTTTCGAGGCCAGCTTCCACTGCTGCAAGTCCTTCCACTCTCCTGTCCCCCCTAAGCACTTGCTGCAGTCCTGTTGGCAGGACCTAGAGGACTGC
This sequence comes from Suricata suricatta, assembly GCF_006229205.1. Lineage (NCBI taxonomy): Eukaryota > Metazoa > Chordata > Mammalia > Carnivora > Herpestidae > Suricata > Suricata suricatta. The sequence continues at coordinate 19,136,034 of NC_043711.1, forward strand.
CCATCAAGCATGGGGGGCAGGAGACTGCCTCCCACTGACCTGCTTGGGCCTCCTTCTAGGCCTGCCTGAGGAACCAGTATGCCTCAGTTTCACTCCTAACAGGGTGCAGCCCTGCATATCTGTCCCCTGTTAGTTACCCCACCACATCTGAGACACACCCCTCAATCCTTTATCACATATGTGAAAATCGTGACCTGGAGTCTGTGGTCAGAAATCATGTAGCTTGATTGAGATGAAAGATTGTAGCAGAGGCCAGAATCTCCTCCCCTCCTGACTTCTTGCCCAGCCCACTGATGGTCCTCTGCCTCATGGCAGGCAGAAGTGACCATGGCACTTAGGTAAATTAAAGCAATGAAAAACTTTGAGAAGACAGAGGGGTTCTGCATGTGGGAGAAGTGGAGTCTTCTTTCCTGCCGCTGCTCTCTGGGCTCGGGGGCTAGGGGCCCTCCTTTCTGGCAACTAAGTATGTTGGAGGCCCTGGGGCTCCCAGTGCCCTCCTCTTCCCTTTTTCTTCAAATAGAGTGGAGTGGTGGGATGCTGGGTCCCTATGCCAGAGAGTTCCCCACATTGCTCCGTGGGTGGGGCTGGCCTGTTGAAGCTGGTGCTGCAGAGCTGGATTTGAGGCTGGGTGGGGCTGCCAGGCAGGCCAGGTACTTTCTCATTTGGCAGCGCCACCCCCTCACCTACCAACTCCAGACCGGTTGGATTAGCGTTGGCGGGGCCATTTGTTATCCAGGCAGTAAGTCAGAAAGTGTGTGGAAGGGCTGGCAGCCCTGTCCAATGGAGTCCCTGGCAGGGCTTTCACTGTACCCAACCTACCCCCTCAGGCTGTCCCTATCCTCAAAGGAAAGAATCTGAGGAGTTCATATGCTACCATGCTGGTGGAACCTTCTAAACTGCCGGGGGTGGGGGGCAATTTACTGTTTAAACAAAGATCCTAGGAAGGGCATCAAACCCTAAAACCTGCTAGTAGTGGGGTTTTGGGCAGAGATTGATTGTTTGAGCTGCTTCATACCTGCTCATGCATTTAGAAACTGTGCTCAAAGCCCAAACTGTGCTGGGACTGCCAGGGTCTTCCCACCCTATCACGAGCTGACCCAATCTTCAGGCCTTGGTGCTGCAGATTCTACTATTCTCATAAATGGACAACAGTTTTCCAGACTGTTCTGACAGGTTCTATCCCCAATGCATGAGCTGTGTTATCTTACATAATTCTTGTCATTCCCATTTTATGGACAAAGTCGTTGCTATTCAGCAAGGTGAACGACTTGCCCAAGACGCACAGCTGTTCAGTGGCAGGGCTGTGATGTGAATCTAGGCAATTTGATGTCAGAGTCTTAGCATTTAAGTCACCCCGTGCCTCATGCTAGTTTATGAGGACATGGTAGGGTCTCAAAGACTTTGCCCCTGGAAGGGTGCTGTCATTATCTTCTGTGGCTCCACTGGGATACCCTAATAGCCCCAGCTGGCCCCAAGTGATGCCGTTGGTATTTGTCTCTCCTCACTGTGCAGGACCGTCTGCTTGTGAGCAGACAAGTGGTCCCACAGACCAGCACACAAGGGCCATGATGGCTGTGGGACTGCCTCAGAAAGGTTGTGTGGTTTGTTTCAAGCCTTTTGAGTTAGACAAGCCCAGCTCAGTGGAGTCCAGACTGCCACAGGCAGGAAGTCAGGTTGGTGAGTGGGCGAGAGGAAACTGTGTCAGGGCTGGGCCAGTCAGGGGAGACTTCCTGGAAGAGACTGCCAGCTTTAATCCAGGCCTCTGGTCTGAGAAGGATGTGGACGACAGAGGAGGGCACAGGGTGTGTGTGTGACAGCATGCCTAGTTTGGACAACTCAGCACCTTCTGTGGAGTACCGCTTCACTACTCACAGTCATGTGTCCTGGCAGGATGTGGCTGATCTTAGCAGGGCAGGTGTACAGACCCCAATGAACCCTGGGGAGCCGTAGAGGGACTACATGGGAAGAAGGGCCTTGAAAAAGGGTCAGTCACTTTCCCTCCTCATTTGCCTACAACTCAGATTCATATCTCACCCCTAGGGACCTCTGTCTTTGGTATCCCATTGTGGGATCCCATTTGTCCCACAAAGTGGGCAAAAATCCTCCCCCCTTCCCCCAGAGCTTTCTTTTGTAACATCATCAGAACCACTGTAGAGCATTGTAGCTGAGGGTGCTCGAGGAGCTTCTGGGTCACCTGGACTGTCCTTCAGTTCAAGCTGTGTGGGAAGGGCCCAGTCTCTGTGACAACAGTGGTCTGTCATGTCTCCTGAGGTTTGCATTTGGGGAAGTTATTTCCCTATGTGGATCCCTCATCTTTCTCTCCAAGGTCCTCCTTGGGATATCATCATGGGACACCCCTGTGAGTGGGCAGCAGGTGGAGCATCCCCTTTGGGTGGAGTAGCAGGTGGAGTATCCCCTTTGGGTTGCATCCCTCACCTCCTTTGATTCCAGCCTGGTGACTGTGTGCCTGAAGGTGATGGTCACCAGGCAAGAGCTGAAGACTGCAGTCAGCCCTAAGTGTGGTAAGAGTGCACACCAAGCCCTCCTGCATGGGTGGTTCTGCTGCTCTTAGGACAATAAGAACATGGCTTTCACTGGTTTTCTAGGAGAATTTTGGTTCTGCTGGTCTTGCTCCTGTCTGTTCAAGATCTCATGTATTATGAGAGGCTGCCTGGGGTTGAGAGAGAGAAGGGCTCTGCGCTTGAAATCCTTCCTGCCACTTTCCCCCTGAGTGACCCTGGACAAAAAGGCACTTTTGGAATCTTTTGCAAAATCATCATCTCTGTGGTGTACTCGAACCCTGGGTTTGAACATGTGGCTGGAAGGAGGATTTAGTCTTGGTGGCCGTAACTATCCCTGTGTTCCTGCTATGATACAGTACAGGCCACCAGACACTCTCAGAGGGCAGAGCTCTCATTTGGGGCTGCTCGAGTGCATTTTTTGGTGGCACACTATCAGCCTTTATGAGGACTCCCTTGGGCTCATCATGCACCTGGGGAAGCCAACCCCTTGCGGAGTGAGAAAGAATAGTGTGAAAGGAACTTTGTATCCTGGACTCCCTCCCCCTACCCTCCCACCCTTTTGGAACTAAGTGGATTAGGCCCTGTGTGATTGTGAATAAAATCCTGCTGCTGGGAACCATGGGGGTTTTCTTAGAGCAGGAGTATGAGAGGAGGCTGCTGTTTGGGGGAACAAGGAGCCTCAGGAGGCCTTTTCAGCACTGGACAGGCCAGAGATGCTGAGAATATTGATTTTGGGGGTTTTTTTTTTTTGTGTGTGGTGAGTTTGGTATTAGGGTTGCCTTTTTTTTTTTTTTTTTTAAAGGCTAGGGCTTTGTCCTTGCTGCTTTCTCTTTATAGCACTTTCTGCTCTGTCCTGTTAATTTCTTCTTTCCCCTCTGTCTCTCCTGCTGTCACTTAGTCCTTCCCCTCTCTGGCCTTGTCACTTTCTGTTTTAGGGATTTCAGGCTTAGCTGGGCTCTTCTCTGAAGCCCACAGGCTGAGGGCAGGATTAGGACAGATGGGGGCTAGTCAGGTGCTGGGAATTCATCCTAGTCACCCTGAAAGTCTCCCCCCAGCAGTGTAGGGTAGGTGTAGGACAGGAAGGAGGAGCATCTTGCTGTGCCCATGCCACTCACAATGTCCCCTCTTGCTGCTGTTGCTTGACCAGGTGCTGGTGGCCTTGGCAGCCAGTGCAGTGGAGTCAGGAACATTTGGGCCAAGCTTGTAACCCGAGGTGTCTCCTGTGGAGTGTGGGAAGTCAGTTTCAGCTGTGGCCTCCACTGTTGGGTCTCCTTTTATGGCTCAGTGGTCTGAGACATTTGCTAGGACAACAGTGCGAGACCAAGAGCACTGTGACTCCCAAGGATTCTCTGGCTGAGGCTGAGGAGAGAAGGAGCTGGGGTCTGAGCCAGGGCCTCAGAGCCAGTGGGAGGAACTTGTGGAGAGGTTGGAAGGGATTGAATATTAGGTGCAACTTACCTCTATTCTACAGGCCAATTCTGCCTATGGGCTGCCCCACACTAGCTGGGATGAGCACCCCAGAACATCTGACTCTCTAGCCTGCACCCTGAACTTGACCTCCTCACCTCACTGACACTCAGAGGCTATTTTTAGGGGTGTGATGGGCCAGGGCCTAGAACTGCCACACAATACCCCATTCCTCAGGGTTCAGCCTCCAACAAGGAGCTCACAACTTTTTCCGTAGGTGTTCCCCCAACATAAACAGTCCCCCTTCTCAGGGTGTGGCAGAGGGACTGGCAGGTACTCTCCAGGCTCTCTGGCAGGCAATAGCATACAGCGTAGGCGTTAGGAGTGGGGGATGGGATAAGGGCACCCACATATCCCTTGAGTGCTTCCTACATGCTAAACACAAACACAGGAGAATCTAAGAATGGGTTTTATCACTCCCATGTCATGGATGCAGAGACTGAGACTCAGAAAGACAAAGTAATTCATTCAGAGTCAGAGCAGGAGCATGCCCTAGTTGGGCTGGAACCCTGGCCTGTGGGCAGCTAAGTTGTGGCTCAAAGCTATCCCTGGGGATCAGGAGCTAGACTTCTCTCTCAGGCCATAGTCTACCCATCTATAAGATGAGGAGGTGGCTGCTTTGCTTGACAAGGTCCGCCCTTCTAGCAGGGGAAGACTTTTTTGGTGGCCAGTGATCGTGGGCAGTGCCAGGGAAGCAGGCAGGTAGGTAGTGGCACAAGTAGAAGGGCAGCTTGGAGACTGTCTAGAGGGGGCCCCAAGATGCCTCTCCTGACCTAGCTAGTAAATGTTGCCAGGGGAATAGTCAGCTGTGTGACCTACCAGCAGGAGCTATGTTTTTCTCGGACAGGGGCTCTGGGGTTATGACTTAGGTTTGAAGACTTCTTTCCACTATACTCCATTGCTTAGTTCAAGACTTTAGTCAGGCTGAGCCTGTACCAGGGTGCATCTTTACTCTAGGGAGGTCTGAGAGAATGGGGATGAGTCACTACTATTTGCCCATTCCTGTGACAGGAGTATCCCTCAGTGCTGCAGGGCCACTACCCTGGTCTCTCAGAGGACTTCCCCTTCCTCATGGTTATGGCTCCATGGCATGATCAGAGACAAGAAAATTTCCCAGGAGTTGGCTGGGTGTTGGAACCCCCAGAGCCCTCTAGCTGAACAGCAGCAGAAGAGAGAGAGAGGCTGGGGGGGCAGTGGGGAACGCCAACGGAGGTTGAAAGCCACTTGCCTCTCCTGAGAGAAGCCTGAGTAAGGCAGTGGCTGCCTGTGCTCACCCAAGCCTGTGTGGGGAGCTGCAGGGACATGGATGTAACCAAGTGAATTGAGAGCAATGCCAACAAATAGGATGTTGACTGTTGGCTTCAGGAAGAGCAGATCTTGGGGATGGAGTTAGAAAGTTCCCTAGGGTCTCTACACTTTGCCTCTCCAAGTATTCCAATATGTAACCCACAGCCCCATCTCCCACACACATCCAATCCTTTAATATCTTTGTGACATCTCCAGGGGGACAGAGACCAGCAGTTGCTCTTCTCAGAGCTAGAGGATGCTGGATTTCCTATCTCCAGGGCTGGCCAGAGGCATGGCCTGCTGGGTGCCCTGGTCACCTTCTGCTTAGGGAAGGTGGCCACTGCCCTCTGTAGCCCCAGCGGCTATGTAGACATCGCTGTGGCACAATGTGGGTCATAGACTGGCTGGGGTGGGGGTCTCTTCACAAGGAGGGATCACTGAAGGAACATTGCTTCTGAGGTTAGAATAAAACATTTGCATTTGCTGAAATCTTCCAGTCCTATTTTTACACTGTCATAGGAGAAACAGAACCAGGGTAACGTTTCACCAATTATATAGCAGATTTTGACAGAAAAGCGCTTTTTTCCTCTAAGAAGCTAAAGGAGGATAATAGAACCCGGATCCTCTGAGTATGTACTCAGGGGCCTCACAAGGCACCTAAGGGGCCTTTCCTTAGCCCCCTTGTCAGAAGGCTGTGGGCAGAATGTGTGCCTGCCTGGGGCACAGGGAGTTCTGGTGTGGCCACTTCATGTGTAATCTCTGAGCGGGATATATTTGTATAGGGGTTGTAGCTCTCTCTGGGCCCCTTTTTCCACCTGTGCAGTAGATGTTGGTAGTCCCAGACCAGCTTGTCCTCCTGTCCCTATTGCCATATGTGAGGAACATACCACAGATGGGGACCTGGGGCTCAGAGAAGTTAAGGGGTAGGCCCCAGGGTCACCACACATTTTGCAAAAGGGAACTTTGCTCAAAAGGATGCACAGAGGAGTTGAGAGTGTAAAGGTGGCTTCCACGCAAGAGAGTGAAGATGTGCTTCTCCTCTAGTCTGCCAAAGCTGAGAGCCGGGTGAGTTCCCTGGCTTGGGCCTCCTGCTCTCCACATTGCTTCCCCCCCTTCCCCTAGGGTCTCTCCCCTTTTCACCCTCTCACCACCAGATAGGGTCTGTCCCCTCCTCACGGATCTTTCACAGAAAAACAGGATCCATAGACTTTTGATTCTTCATTAATTTTTGCAAAGCCAGGTCTAATCCTGCCCCCCCTCAGGATTTGAGACCATTTCCTATGACTGGCTGGATCCCAGAGGCTGGATGCCAGAGGCTGCATCTGGATTTCCCCAGGTTTTGTAGAACAGGGACATGAAGAGTGTGGGGCCACCTCAGGGCAGACCCAGAGGAATCCCGAAGCCGAGGAAACCTCGAAGCCCATATCCGCTCAGTATGCACTTGGCACTGTGCTAATCTGAGCTCTCTGTGTTATTCCGTCTTCATGGTCACCTGGGAATTTGCATACTGTCACGGTTCCCATTTTCCAGATTGGACCAGTTAGGCTCAGAGAGGTTGAATGGCCTACCCAAAGCTTATAGGCAAGTGGAGGATGGAGAATGAAAGCGGCCTCTGCATCTGGCCTCTGGGTCTGTCTGACCTGGAGTCCCATGTCCATGGCTAATCCTTCGTACTACATGACCCCCAGGCTACAGCACTGGGATCTCTAGGCTTGCCCCAGCCCACACTTCTGTTCCTGCTGTCTCTGTCTCTCCCTGCCTTGGAGCCCACCTCAGCTCCTTCTCTCTGGAAGCATTCTTCACCTCTCCCAACTATCTCCACCTCTCCCCAGACCTGGTACTTCTGCCTTTATTTCCAGGTTATCTGTGACTGGTGGGAAACAGATAAACTGAGGCCATCAAAATTTAGTAAACTGAGGGGTCTTGTGTTCCTGAGAGTCGGCAATTTCCAAATGTGTGTCAGATCTCCTGCTTGGAGCCTCAGTCACCCTCTCCCCTTCCAGGACTGTAGTGGGAGATGGTGAGGGAGGCTCCAGCTAATCAGCTGTCCTGCTCTCATCCCCATGCTTCACTCCCTGCCATCAGGTGCTCTGGCCTTGGCCTGCAAGGGGGCTGTTTGTGGGCTCCCCTTACTTTAGTCTCTCTTGGCTAGACTTATCCATCTTGCCTGCTCTGCCAGGTTCTGGATCTAGAAAGAAAAGAAAAGGGGGAGAAGGAGCCAGGACTAGTTTCCTAGAGTTTACATCCTCACCAAGTACCCTGATTTGCAGTAACTCATTTGTGAACCCCCAAATCCTTGAGGACAGAGTGCCTGTGGCTGCATTCACAGCCCTAGCTCTGGGCCTAGCCCTCAGGTAGGGCCAGTAAATGTTTGCAGAAGTGGGGAAAGGATCTGTAAAATGGGCAGGCCTCCCTGAGCATGAGGGTTGAATCCTGGTTCCCCAAAGACTCCTGGCTGCCAGAGGTGGCCATATGTAAGCCATGTGACCCTGAGAAGCCCCCAAACCTCCTTGAGCCTGAGTCTCCTCAGCCACTATTACAATAACCACCAAGTGGCAGAGCCTATTCTAGACCCCAGGGTGTGGGGCCAAACCCCACATATGAAAGGAGCAAAGCAGCTGTCTGCCTGGTCCCCACTGCCTACTAGCCAACAGGCAGGTTCAAGTCCAGACTCTCACTGCCCAGCTGTGTGACTTTGGGCAAGTCACTTAACCTCTCAGAGTCACAGTTTCCCCACAGCTAAAAGGATGATACTGGTTCTTCTTGGGATATGGTGAGCACTGAACGAGGTGATGTCTGTGACCAAATGCTGTGGCCAACACACCACTGACAGCACCAGGGAAGCAGTTGTCATGAAGGGGTTGCTAAAACTGATCAGACTCTATCAGTCCCTGAGCATCCAGCTAGACCTGGGCATTTGGGGTCAGTGGTATCATGAGAGCTAACTTCCCTGGAACTTAGCCTCTGAGGGGGAGAGGTAAATGGACAGGGCAAGCGGAGGACAGGAGTCAGAACATAATGAAGTGAGGTCTGATCTGGCACGAAGCCAACTAATGCATAGTTGCAAAATTGGTTCCATTAGCTCCTTTAATGAGCTACAAAAGCTGGAGAAATGAGTGTGTGAGAGAATAATGGCACATGACTGATGCTCTAATTCGAAGCTGTGGTTAAAAAGTTAGATTTGACACTCTCCAAACAGCACTAGTGTCCTTGGACGGGGATGGGGGTGGGGGAGTGGAGGCAGTGAGTGTGGGGGAGATGAGGGGCATAGCTCTGTCTTTATAAGAAGATACTGAGGCCTCAAGAAGGAAATTCCTGCCTCTGAATCCTGAACTTGATGTCAATCCATACCACCCCATCTCTGAGGCTATGGCTACTGCTCTGAGTAGACAGAACAGCCAGCAAGGGTCAGGGGCTGGCCAGGGGCCAGGGTGAAGTGTGTTAATAACCCTCACTGGTATTAGCAGCACAAGGCAGGGGTGGTCTCAACAGCTGGCTATAAAATGAATCTTACCATTCCAGTGATATGTGTTTCTCATAAAATTAGAGATCTGTCCCCATGGGAAAAGATAATGCCAAGTAATCAGAACTGGGAGCCAGAAGGGACCTTAGACATGGCTGAGTTGAATGAATATTCTTGTCAAGGAGGGAAGGTGTTAAGTTCAAAGTTCTTTTTATTATCCATAACCTCTCTCTGTAGAGAATAGAGCTTTCCCCACAGTGAACAAAATTTGAGTTGAAAATGTGTATTTTCCTATAACATTCCATCTGGTTCTGCTGCCTGAGTGTTGGGCATTGACATGAGCACCATGATGTAATCAAGAAATGCAGCTCTTTTCTGCCCTTCTGAAGGCTGGGATTAGACCGCCAAGTGGAGAAGAGGTGATGGGGGTTGTGGACATACCAGTCCTTCTGCCTCTCTCTTGTCCATACTCTGGCACAGAACAAAGCTGGGATCCCTAGAAAATAAAGAGTCTGGTGATGTTATCTCAGCCTCCTGGTGGATGTGCCAGGCTACGGTGCCATGTATTGGCTTTAGTCTTTAGGAGGGAGTTTATTATCAGATAGGTTCATGCGAACCTTTCTGTATCTTGGAAAATTATTGTCGAAGGCATTGTCAGAATGTTATACTTTTCCCTCATGTAAGGCAGGATCTGTTTAAGAATTTGGTCTTGGAGGGGTGCCTGGGTGACTCAGTTGGTTGACTGCGTCTGACTTCAGCTTAGGTCATGATCTCACAGTTCAGGAGTTCAAGCCCCACATTGGGCTCTGTGCTAACAGCTCAGAGCCCCAAGCCTACTTCGGATTCTGTGTCTCCTTCTCTCTCTGCCCCTCCACCGCTTGCGTTCTGTCTCGGTCTCTCAAAAAAAGAAAGAAAGAAAGAAACAAACAAAAAAAACCTTTGAAAAAAATAAAAACCTTAAAAAAATTAAAGAATTTAGTCTTGGAAAAAGTTCAGTGAATGTCTGTGCTTCTCTTCATGGGGTGATAAAAGCAGCAGAGTCTATCTGGTGTCCTTCTTTGCCAAGATGCCCAGGGAGCTAAGAATTAAGTTCTGTGTTCAGTTATAGTTATCAGTTACATGGGTGTCTAGTACATTTTATTTTTTTCTTCATTCTAAAGAGAATCCAATGTTTTTTTTTTTGTCATGCTTGAGGATTATAAAATGCCTGAAACATGTTGTCAATGAGTAGAGGAGTGAAAATAATAGACCTCTAGTGGTTCACCCGACAGTGAGAACAATGGGGTACCTGACCTCCAGGAGATTCCCTTTGCTGTAAGGTTGATGTCTCTCACACTGTGGGTTGTCAAGAATGCCAGAGTTACTATTTCTTAATTTGTCAATGCCTCACTGATGGGAGAGATTGCAAGCCAGCTCTCTTCCCCCGGAAGGAGTGGGTGTTCCCCTTGAGGCCACACAGCAGCTTGGCCCAGGCTGCAGGTTAATTGGCTGGGAGTGTGGGGGTTGGGGTGGGGGAGGCTGCCTATCAGGTTGGTGGCCTTGGGACTTCCTGTGTGTGAGACAAATGGGGATACTGTGAACAGTTTTACTTGAGAAGAGCCCTGGGGTTAGCTGGATGTGGACACTGGATATGCAGGTGAGCATATGGGCTTGGGTAGGGGGCCTTTCTGGGGCTGGGAGGCGGCTGTAGTAGGGTGTTGAGGGCTTGTCCCAAACCTGTGTCTTCATGGAGCTGCTACAGACATCCCAGCTCGGTTTGATGCTCTAGGAAAGCAGACAGAGTGCTTTTACAGCTCTGGACAATGTGAGGTGAGACAGAAGACGGGGCCTCAGTGAGAGAGGAGGTCTGAGAAGAGGGGTCTGGGCTTGGTCACCTGCTTGGGCAAGGCTATCACAGGTTGAGTTGTGGCAGCAAGACCTCCAGTCTTTCTTGGGCACCTCTCTGTGCCCAGTACTCTCATAGGCACTTCAGAGAGATAGAAACCGTTGGATGAATAAATGGACAGATGGGTGGTTCCCACTCTCTGGGGTTTCAGAGTCATTATTGCAGGGGCTGGAGACACATGCATACCCATGGCCCCTCACTTGCACACATCCCCCCATCCCTATACTCGCTATACCCATACATACCCAGGGACACACCCCTATACATGCATGTTCCTGTGCACACCCCTACACACACCCCTGCTCTCGCACACACCTATGCACACATTTATTTCAGAACAAGTTTCTCGAGTCTTGTAAGCAGTAGTTTTGGCCAGTGCCTCTTCAATATGGTGCCACCCCCTCTTCTCATTTCCCCTCAGGGAGGGGTTGTCTGGACACTCTCAAAAGTCCCTTCTCCTCCCTGTTCAGCCTTGCCACACTCCAGCTTCGTGGCCCCAGGGCAGTGACTTCATCCTCCTGCACCTCTCTTTCCTCAGTCTATAAATTGGGGTTGCTGGTCCCACCCTGCTCACCTCATAGGGCGGCACCAGCATTCCCATGAGATAAGGGGAGAGAGAGCATTTTGTAAACTGCAAATTGTTTTCCAAACAGCCAAACATTGCTCTCACTTTCCCAGCTCCTGAACTCGGGAGCTCCTCCACCTACACGTGAAGCCTGTCCTCGGGTGGGATGGGACACAGCAGGCAGGCAGAAAGGGGGCCTGGTCAGTCCCAAGACTCCCGTTCCACCTGGTGCTGCTGGAGGGGCACTGGCCCTTCTGCCTCAATCTTTGTCAGGGTCTACTCTCTGCTGGGGTTGACAGGGGTCTTGGCCATTTGGCTGTAGGCTCTGGGGACAATTTGGAGACTTTGGCAATGGAGAGTGAGGGAGAAGGGAGAGGTAGAAACTGCTTCATCAAAACCTGAAGCTATAGCAGTGTCATTTGTTTAAAGATATGTCATCTCAGATTTGATGCTTATCTACCTGTGGTGGGGGCCCTCACCTCATGTACTGCCAGGAGCCCCACCTTTGGGAGAAAGCCAGAGTTCCATCTCACAGGTGTGTGGTTGCCTGTTGGGCACTAGCTCGAGCTGCCCAGGAGCCATCACTGACACTCAGCTTTGGTGGATCCCTGGGGGACCCAGGGGGCATGGGATGGGAGTGAGGCAAGGGTGGGGGTCTGCTGAGTCAGAAGACTACCCCACCTTTTTTTCTTCCTGGCTGTGACTGCAGACCAGGTGGCCCCCATAAGGTTCAGATATTTGGACAGGGGAGACTCAGGGGCTACTCTGTGAAAGCAGTGATGTGGGAGTGGGGCTAGGTAGTTACTTTGCAAAGAGCCCATCACCAGGGGTTTCCCTTCCTCTAATCTAGCCCAAAGCCCGTAGTTGCCCTCTGTGGGAAAGAGGGCCAGAGATGCAAAGGAACCACTCAAGGTCACACTGAGAATAAAAGTAGAACCTGAGTCTCCTATATCTTAGCTGTGTTCTCATTTCTATGTCTGGGTAAATGGGGCTCTTGCTTGGGGACATCTTTTATGAAGGATTGTATGTATTCATGTGCCTTCATGACTGAAGCCAATTCCTAGCAATAACTGTGGGCTGGAGCAGTCAGGATGGGCTCCTTAGAAGAGGCAGTAAAATATGGTTCACCAGAGAGGGTGGGTGAGGTATAGTGAGGAGCAAGTTTAGCCAGGTAGTCATGTCTCTCATTCGTTGAACCTTTCTGGGTCCTCCTCAATTTAATATTATTCTGTTCTCATGATGGGTTGTGAAGGTTTTATCCTCTTATCCTTACTTTATAGATTTATTTGTTCAATAAATCTACAAATATTATCTGAGCCAATGCTCTGTGCCAGGCCCAGAAACTGGGACCCAGAGGTGACCACACAGACTGGTCATGCCCTTGTGGGCCCACAGCCTCATGAGGGAGGCAGCATGGTCCCAGGCTGGCTGGGGAATCAGCTGTGTGGCCTGGGATCAGGTATTTTCCCTCTCTGTGTCTCCATTTCTCAGCTAAAGGGTGCTGATAACAAAGCCCCTTGCTTCTAATATCTATAAAGTGCTCAGAACAGAGCCAGGCACGTTGAGAGTGCAGTATCTATATGTGTGTTTGTTTAAGGAGTTATCAAAGGAACAAGCTAATTGTAGGTTGTGAGCCAGTGCTGCACAGGAGGGAGGTAAAAAGGGTGATGACGTGGGAGCTCGCTAGGGCGCTGGAAGTGCTTCTGTCTTGATGGGAGTGTGGGTCACGGGGGTGTGTAGCTATCAAAACTCATTGAACTGGGCTCTTGAGACCTGTGCATTTTACTGTATGTGAATTATACCTCAATGAACAAAACACATGTATAAGAAAAGAAAAAGGGTGAAGGAAGAATGAGGAACTCTTGAGGTCCTCTTTAGTCAGGGTGGTCAGGGAGGGCTTCTGAGAGGTGACATTGCGAGGACTCCTGGAAGAGGAGAAGGCTCTGGCTATGGAGAAGAGAGATGAGGAAACTGAGGCTTTAAGAGGTTTGGGGCCACACTCAAAGCCAACCAAAGGGATCAAGAGTGACAGCCCAGGAGATTTCTTGGGAGCTGGGCCTGGGTGGGGCCAGGTCCAGGGCTCTGGCCCCTGTGATCTCCCCTACACAGAGGCCAGTGGAGGCATTTATTGTGTCTTCTGGGGGCAGCCATTTCCCCACCCCATGTCTGTTTTCAGGGTCTTGGCACTCAGAAAAGGACTATTTTAATCCATGTGGGAAATGAGTTCCTAAATATGGACCAAGTAGGGTGTGAACCATTCAGAGGCTCCAACTCAGGGCAGTTCCACCTGCTCCTCCACCTCCAGCAAAGCACAGGGTACAGGCACAGGCCATGAGGCTCTCTGGCCCCTCCTTGGCCATCCACTCCCACACCTTTCCCTCCCACACCTTCCTTCTAGCACTGTGCCCACTGCCCATCTTTTGTTTGTTCAGGGGCCCAGTGTTTTCTGTTGGCCCTAGTCAGGGACCTGCAGCTAGACCTGCCCTGCCGCTTCCCTAAAGCTGCTCTCAGCCTGGTTGGAGGTACAGAGGCAAAAACCATAGGGGGAGGTGCTGGGAGGTCTTTCCAGATGAGGAGACATCTGAACTGAGCCCAGAAGTTTCCTCAAATAGAGGGAGTTGACCCAGTGGAGAAGGAGAAGGGCAATACTGCATGTGGCATAGGCATAGAGTGAGGGCTGTTCAGGCCTGGCAAGTACATTATTCCTACCAGAACAGAAAGGGTTGGGGGCCAAGGATAATAGGCAGTGAGAGGAAGGCAAGCTCTACATGGCAGAGGAGGTGGTGGCTGTTATTTGGAGCTATGGGTGTGGGGATTTAAAGAGTGGCAGTAAGGGGCACCAGGGTGGCTCAGTTGGTTAGGCGTCCAACTTTGGCTCAGGTCATGATCTTATGGTTTGTGGGTTTGAGCCCCACATCAGGCTCTGTGCTTACAGTTCAGAGCCTGGAGCCTGCTTCAGATTCTATGCCTCCCTCTCACTCTGCCCTGCCCCTCCTTACTCTCTCTCTGTCTCTCAAAAATGAATAAACATTAAAAAAATAATAATAAAAAAAATAAAGAGTTGGGGCAAGGATAGGTGGGGCTGAGGACTCCCCTAGGAGTGTTTCAGCCGTGTGTTTGGGACTTTATGAGAGGAGAGAGAGGATTCTGGTGTAGGGGTGAGATGCCAGAAGCAGGGCAGAGTGAAGAGGGGTCCTGGAGCCAGCCTGGAGACCCCTCCAGGACATGGTCAAGTCAGGTCAGACTGGGCAAGAGATAGCAAGGGGCAGGGAGAAGTGTAAGAAGGCCATGCAGAAAAGAGGTGCAGAGGGGATAGAGCAGGGAGGGAAGAAGGTGTATCTTGGGTCCTGTAGCTAAGATGGGGGTACCCCTGGCTACAGCCACCTCAGAACATAGTGGGGGCAAGCTAGTATGGTGAGTGGGGGTGACTGAGCCCCTGCCCCCAGAACTGTGAGCAAGAGTCTGGTACTTAGGAGCTGTGTGGGCACGTAGGTTCTGGGAGGCAAAGGCAGCATGAGCAAGGGACCCATGGTTTCCAGGCTGGGAGTCTGCCCACAGCAACCTCCATGTACATCCCCAGCCTGGACTGGTCAATGGAGCAAGGACCCCAAAACTTGTGGGGGGCTTGCCTAGCTCCCTGAACCCCCAGGTCAGGATCGTGGTTAGCAGCTGCAGGGATGGAGGAACAGCTATGGGGCAGCAGGTGTGAGAGCTTATTGCCTTCCTCCATGCTCCCGTCTACCCTAACCTAGAGAGCTTGGTCCCAGAGCTGCTCCACACAGTGCCCTGCAGAGGGGAAACCAAGGCCAAAGATGGCGCAGGGTCCTGCAGATACTGAGCAAGACGAGACTGCTCTGAGCCACAGGCTTGAATTCTGACCTTGGTCCTCAACCCTGATCAACTAAGAAACAAATAGGGCTGGGTCTCAGGTGAGCAGCCTTTCGGGAAGATGGCTTGTCCCTGTTTTCCACATTCCGGACCAGCTCACCTCACATGCTGACTTCTCTTCCCCCCCTACACCTCCTCTGAGCAGGA
This sequence comes from Suricata suricatta, assembly GCF_006229205.1. Lineage (NCBI taxonomy): Eukaryota > Metazoa > Chordata > Mammalia > Carnivora > Herpestidae > Suricata > Suricata suricatta. Next base: position 19,151,258 of record NC_043711.1, read on the forward strand.
CCACTCCGGGGGCCTTGCTCATTTCCAGGGTAAGGTGGTATGGTATAGCCATAGCCTAGGGCTGAATTAACCTGAGTGAGGATCCTGATATCTGCCACCCTCCACTTGCCTTGCTGTGATGCATCCTGTAGGGATGACTATTATTACTCCATTTTACAGAGTTGTGGGCTGTGGCTTGGAGCTGTGAATGTTTGCCTGAGGTCACACTGAGTCACTGGGGGAATTCAGCCCCAAACCCAGGTCTCACCTGACCAGCATGTTACCTCCCTCAACAACCTGCCCCCTTCCTCCCCAGATACTACCTCTAGGTCTACAACTCTTGTGCCATAACCTTGCACAAATGCAGCTCAAGGGATGTGTGGCCCCTGGCCTTGGGTCTCACAACTGATGTGTGATTTGCCTTCAAAGTCCACTCAACTCCCACTTCCCAGGCTGCTCTGGAGGAGGGAGGCAGGGCTTCTCTAACCTCTGAGCCTTTCTGAGCAGTCAGCTACCCCCAGGGCCTTCCTGTGGTCATTGGACCACAAATCAGAGAAACCTGGATGCAAATCCCCATTCTGCCCTTTATTAGCAGGGTGACTTTGGGCAGGTCACAGGCCTCTCTGAGCTTATATATTCTTGTCTGCAAAGTGAGGGCAGTGGCACTATCTGGGTGGCTGCTGGAGAAGTGGGCTGTGAGCCTGACACTTTCTGTGCCTACCTGCCCTTAGCTCCTGTATGACAGCCCCAAGGCCCGGCAGGAGGTGGACCACCACTGGCAGGCCTCAGGAGGCCCCCACATTGTGCGCATCCTGGATGTGTATGAGAACATGCATCACAGCAAGCGCTGTCTCCTCATCATCATGGAATGGTATGCTGGCCTCCTTGGTACTCCTGTGGCCCCCAGGCTCCCACCATTCTTCTAGGGGCCCTCTCTCTGCTCTTTAGATAGCAGCTGTGGGAGGCACCTCAACCCTTGAGGAGTAATGGAGGGCAGCTTCAGGCCTTGCCCATGGAGCTGTGCAGCTGCTAGCCACAGGCCGTTCCCACAAGGATACATTGGGAACCACAGGGTCTCCAGTTTGGCTTCCCTGACTGTGGTTTCACTTCGTGAGGATGGGATAGAAGAGTTGTCAGAGAAAGCAGCCAAGTCCTGATTGTGGGTTGGGGGGAGTTTTGGGGGGGGGATGCAGGACACACACAGTCACCTCCTGGGTTTGTGCTCCTATAGTCCCTCCAGATACTGGAAGCCACTGGCTTTTTCTACCTTGGGCTTTTCCAAATAGCACTGTGGCTCAGCCCTAGTCTTCCTCAGACCCTGGGCCTGTGTCTGGACCTCAAGTTCCTCCCCACCTACCTTTAAGTTCTCCCTCATCCTATAGGTTAGCAGCTTTTGAGTCAGATTTGGGGTTCAAATCCTGGCTCTACCACCCACTGGCTGTGTGGTTTTAGGTAGCCCTTAACCTCTCTGAATTCTTTAACTGCCATTGTAAAATGTGGAGGAAGATCTTAATGTAGTATTCACCCTATACCTACTCCATTGTAAGTGCTATATGTATATTACTTAACAGTATATACAACTCTGTGACACTGGTGCTATAAATCCTACTTTACAAATGAAGAAGTGGAGGTACAGAGAGGTAAAGGGACCAGCTCTGGGTCACATAACAGTGCACATGAAAGGTTTGGCCAGGGCACAACACCCTGTAGATGTTCAGAAAACAATTGTCATGATGATGACAATTGACATCTCCTCCCTCATTTGAAGAAACTGAAGCTTGGATGAGGGTTGGGCTGTCCAAGCCTCCACCAGGTGGGGGCAGTGCCACTGGGAATACAAGGGTTCCCTGGTGGAGGATCTGAGCCCACTCTATTTCTAGGAATCCAGTTCATCCCACCCAAGCTGACAGCCCTCTATGCACCAGGTTCTGCAAAGCACAAGGAGGCTGACGGTGACTTTTTCCCCAGGGGCAGGGAGTCAGGGCCTGAGGTCTGGGCTGGTGATTCAGAGCAGGGGCAGGCTGATACCTGATTAGCCCTCTCCCTGCTTACAGTCATTTTTCTCTTCTAGCATGGAAGGTGGTGAGCTATTCAGCCGGATTCAGGAGCGTGGCGACCAGGCTTTCACTGAGAGAGGTATGTATGTGTAGCTGGACCAGAGAGGGTGTTCTGACTGAGATGAGTCACACAGAGTTGCTGTGTGATGCTGGACATGGCCCTGCTCCTCTCTGTGCCTCAATCTCCCCAGCTGAACAAGAGATGGTGGAATAGAGTTTCCATCCCCTCAAGGAGTTCCATGAGTTCATAATACCTTGTCAGAGATGAACTCTTCATGGCTTTGGGATAGAGGCCTCAAAACCTCTTGGTGCCGGGGCGCCTGGGTGGCTCAGTCGGTTAAACGTCTGGCTTCTAGCTTTGGCTCAGGTCACGATCTCAAGTTCGTGGGTTCGAGCCCCGCATTGGGCTCTGTGCTGACAGCTAGCTCAGAGCCTGGAGTCTGCTTCAGATTCTGTATCTCCCTCTCTCTCTGACCCTCCCCTGCTTGCACTGTCTCTCTGTCTCTCAAAAATAAATTTTAAAAATTAAAAAAATAATTAAAAAACCCCCCAAAAACCATGTGGTGCCAAAGAGCATCTGAGCTGGGAAGAGGTAGCCCAAGCCTGATGAAGGAGGTAGAGTGGCGCTCTGCTTTCCACCCCCAGAGGAAATTAGGATGACTCAGGGTGAGGGTATAAGATGGGTGTCCCTGGGTGGCAGGACTGCTATCATCTTGTGCTATGGGTACTGGGTGGGGACCCCAGGCTGCTCGACTTTTGACTGGCATCACCACCCCCTCCTCTGTGTCTGCAGAAGCTGCAGGAATCATGCGGGATATTGGCACCGCCATCCAGTTCCTGCACAGCCAGAACATCGCCCACCGAGATGTTAAGGTGAGGCTCTAGGACCCAGACTGGGGGACCAGAGAAGGGAGTACACAACCCTCAATGGCTCCTAGCACCCACTAGATGGAGGCAAGTTTCCTTGATCAGCATTCAAGGCCTCTGCCCCCTGGCCCAGACTGGTCTTCTCAGCCACTTCTCCCATAGTTTCAGCATATTCCTTCTGCTCTAGCCAGATGGGTCTTCCTGTTTCCTTTAAACACTGTGTAGTCCCAGTAGGCTTAAGTGTAACTGAGTGCCTACCTCAAGCCAGTAGACGCTGACAAGCATCTTGTTTAATCCTCATATAACCCTGTGATAGGAGCCATTACCCATTTTACAGATGAGGAAGACAAGTCTCAGAGAGAGAGTATACCTTGCCTAAGCCTGCACAGATACCGCACTGGGATTTACTCATTTATTCTTTCAGCAAGGATTTTTGTGACCATGCAATGTGCCAGGTCTCAGGCAGGGGCTGCATGACACTATTGGGGCTTCTGTGAAGTAATAGCCATATTTTTGATAGATTAGGCCCTTTAATGCCAGCATTTTAAGGGAAAGAAACCATTTGCTGGGAGGCAAGGAGAAACAAATTGAGGTGGTCCCAGCTCCTGGGCCTGTTTGCCCTTTCAGTGGATGGGCTTCAGACACTTTCTAGAGGCTCAGCTCTCTAAATGTCCTGTCTGGGGAGAACTGGGTCCTACAGTTCATCAGGAGCAGATGGGTAAAATGCAAACTGCATAAGGCAGTTCCACACACACACACACACACACACACACACACACACACACACATGCATACATGTGTCAGCCACCATCAGATCAGAATCTGTGAGTCCTGAGCCCTCTGCCCCAGGCTTAGAGCATCACCCTGAGGCTTATTTCCTCCCGAGACTGGGTGGAGAGGCGAGGAGGGCATCAGGCTCCTCCTCTGGCTGAGTGTTGCCAGTCCATTTATCTTTTGATTCTGGATACACGCGGAATCAGGACAGACTCACCTTCCGAACCCTTACTTTATTTTGGCCCTGGCTTCCGTTTTTTTTTTTTTTTCCCCAAGGAGAGAAAAGCCTTCTGTAGAGGTTACTCCCTTAAATAAACTAAACATGCTTTCCTGTTTTCATCCCAATCCAAGGTCAGAGCATCTCAAATAGAAATGGAGGAAAAGCTTTCACTGGCTCCAAACTGGAACTCCGTCCAATACCCTGCCCTTTTACCCCAGGTCTGCTTGAGGGTCCCTCTTTTCCTCCAGGGCCCTGGGTCCTACCCATTCATTAAAAACAACCTTCAAGGCTGCCTCCTCCATGCAGACCTCACCATTGCTCTTTTCCTCAGGCTTCTCTGTGCTTTGCAACCAGCAAGAATAGCCACTGTGTAGCTCCTGGGGCCTAAGTAGTGGGGGCCTTCTTCCTGAGCAACCTCGGGCAGCTCTGCCCTGCTGGTTTGTTCTGGGTTGGGCACTAGGACATGGGCTTGGCAACATGACAGCCTACCTTGACCCAGAACCCTCATTTTGGTATCTCATGGCAGTATTACCAACATAGGCTCCAAAGTTCCTGCCCCTGCGCTCTCTGTGGCACTTGGCTTTTCACAGCTTTGGCTGAACACCTGCCTCTGTTTCCCTTCTGCAAAAGGAGGCATCACATCCCAGTCAGTTTGGTCTTTTCCATATTTGGCCCAGGTTGTTCATAACCAGGGCCCAGGTCATTTTAATGAGATGAAGCTGGTTCCTTCTGAATGGATTGGGGTGAAGGAAGTCTGTCTGAAGATCATCTTGGGACTTTGCCTCTGCTTTGTGCCTAACTCCAGACCAATGTTTTATCTTCCTGGCCCAGCCTGAAAACCTGCTCTACACATCCAAGGAGAAAGATGCCGTACTCAAGCTCACTGATTTTGGCTTTGCTAAGGAGACCACCCAAAATGCCCTGCAGACACCCTGCTACACTCCCTATTATGTGGGTGAGTCCTTGGGATATGGTATGTATGTTCCTATTCCCACTGGACCCTGCTGTGGTGTGGGGCAGTCCATGGGTTGCAGAAACTAAAGGGTTAAAGCCCAGTAAGGAGGGAGGAAAGGATTCTATGGAGGCGGTGACGTGGGGGGCCGGAGGCTGCAAAAATATTCTCCCAAACTTCAGCTTCTGCTTTTGAAAATAGATCCAGGAAAATTCTGGCTGTGGCCTGTGAGCTGAATGACATCACAGCAGCTCTAAATATATACGTGATAAAAGGCTGCCATCAGCTCGGGACGGAGCCCAACCGCAGTTGTTTTTCTCCAGTTTTTATCTTCCTGGGATTCATATTCAGAAAGTAGGCAGGACTCTCCTATTACATGAGAAGGATACAGGGCACCAGCCACTTGTCTTGAGGGAGAGGGTCCCTTAGACCAGGGCACGGATGGGACTAGGGTGTGTCACATACGCATGCTTCCCAGAGAAGCTCCCTGCTCCCTTGAGTGGGCAGCCCAGATCTGGAAAGGCCCCTGCTGAAAGTGCCCCTACTGTGAGAGAGGGGTGATGATTCGATTTACAGAGGGCTCTTTTCCCTCAGGGAGGCCTTCCAAGAGAGCTGCTGAAGGGGTGGGGAGTCCTTGAGACAGCTGAAACCGTATCCTGTTTACCAGGATGTGTTTTGCAGTATTTTGGCTTGGAAATCTTCTGGCCTACCCATCTCATTGCACAGGTGGGAAGAACAAGGCCCCATGGGATGATAGCCAAGCTGAAAGAAGAAACCAGAGCGCTATCCCTGGCCCCTCCTTGTCCGTGATCTAGGCTTTACATTCAGGGAGACAAGGGACACAGGGCAGCTGGTGGGCTGAGGCCCTCTCACCTGTGGCAGGACCCCACCAAATCCCAGACTAGACTTCTCTCCATGTACCCCCTCACCAAGGCTGATATTTGGCCAAAGAAGCTAGGAGGCTATCATTCTTTACAGCCCAGCCTAAAAGCGGGTTTATTTTTTTCTGGGAGCCGTTTTCCTCCCCCAACTTCACACACATGCTGCCTTCCCAGAAGGTGCCAGACACCAGTCTGCTCTGCCCCGCCCCCCAGCCCAAGCACCTGTTCCTCACCTTGTGAGGCTTCAGGCTCCTAGCTGGGCTCCAGGACCTTTGGGGATGAGAGCCCTCCTGTGCCCTCTGCCCTGCTAGCTCCTGAGGTCTTGGGTCCAGAGAAGTATGACAAGTCATGCGACATGTGGTCCCTGGGCGTCATCATGTACATTCTGTGAGTACCACCACCTTCACCCCTACACTACCCCCTCATATCCTCAGAACCACTCTCCCCCCCCCCCCCCCCCCCCCCCCCCCCCCCCCCCCCCCCCCCCCCCCCCCCCCCCCCCCCCCCCCCCCCCCCCCCGCCTTGGTGAAGGGCTTGAGTGCATCATTCTTCCTGAAGGCTGCCCTTCCCTTCTAGTCAGGGGACTTGACTTCAGGCTGCCTGAAGGTCTCTCCAAGCCAAGGGCAGATGGCATTCCTTGGATGAGCCCAGAGTCCACAGGGCTGGTATTCTTGCCAAGGTGGCTGCCATGGTGGCTGCCTCTCTTTCCAGTCAGGGACTTGGGGAGGGAAATGGATCAACCGTGGCGCTGCCCTCACACCTGTGCCAAATGACCTCCACTCTCCTGCAGCCTGTGTGGCTTCCCGCCCTTCTACTCCAACACGGGCCAGGCCATCTCCCCAGGGATGAAGAGGAGAATCCGTCTGGGCCAGTATGGCTTCCCCAATCCTGAGTGGTCGGAGGTTTCTGAGGATGGTGAGCTTGCTCCACTGGACCCCATCAGCCTTCATTCTGGGAGATACCACTTTGGTGTAAAGCAACCTATGTTCAAATCTTGGGTGTGTGACATTCCATATCCCATATCCCAGCTGTGTGACTATAGGCAAGTTACCCAAACTTTCTGAACCTCAATTTCTATATCTGCCAAATGAGCTCAAAACTTGCCTCCTCAAAACTTCCTCTAACTCCTGTCCCTTATTAATATTTTTCCCTTTGGGGACCCTGTATCCATTTTCTATGGCTGCTTAATGTGTCCCCCCCAACACTTAGTGACTAAACACAAGAAACAGTTATTAGCTCACTGTTTCTATGGGTTATGAATTTGGGAGCACATGCGTGGTGGGGGGGTACTGGCTCTGAGGAACTCTGTAACCTGCCCACTCCCCATTCTTCCCTAGCCAAGCAGCTGATCCGCCTCCTGCTGAAGACAGATCCCACAGAGAGGCTGACCATCACACAGTTCATGAACCATCCCTGGATCAATGTGAGCGCCTCTGTGCCCTGTGGTGGGCAGGGTGGCAAGCTGGAGTGGGGCTGCAGGCAGGAGGGTGATGGTTTTGGAGGTCCTGGTGTGGGCCACAGATGTGTGATAGGACGCCAGCGACAGCCCGACTTTGCCTCTACTCCAGTCAGGCTCCTTCACCTCTCTGAGCCTTGGTTGTCCCATCTGAGACAGGGGAAAAGGGGGTGGGAGTGGGGAGCCAGTGCTGTCCCGGGTGCCTGCAGGTTCTAATCCATGGGCTTGGGGCTCCTTTCAGCAATCGATGGTGGTGCCACAGACCCCGCTCCACACAGCCCGGGTGCTGCAGGAGGATAGAGACCACTGGGATGAGGTCAAGGTAGGTAGATACTGCCTTAGTCTCCTTACAGCTTCCAGAGTTTTAGAAAAAGGGACTCCAGGGTGGTGGCCACCAAGAGCCTGGGTCGTCAGCCTCTCCCCTGTGCCTAGAGCACAGAGTGTCACTGATTGCACCTGTGCCCAGCTGTGGCACTCAGAGCATTGGGCTGCACTACTGCATTCAGGGTGGTGTTCCTGGCTCACAGGGACTTTGGGCCAGGGGTTTAGTGAAGGGGCTTTGGCCATAACCCCCCTACAGTTTGTACTTGGGAGAGTTGTCAGCCTGGTTTTAGACTCAGCAGAAGCCAGTTTTGAGCATATGGAACAGCAGCTCAGAGCCCCAGGATACCCTGGACACAATCTTCAGGCTTCAGTGTCCTGGGTGCCTTTCAAGATGATGTCCCCTGCAGAACTGTGGTTCTTAGCAGGTGACGTTGGCCAAGGTCCTTCTACTTACACTTGTGTGGTCCCAGGGAGTCACTATACTTTCTGTGTCTTAGTGGATAAGCTCAGTGTCCACCAGAAAGGACTGTAGTGAGGATTATGTGACACAAGGGGGTGGCCCAGTGCTGGGTGCTTGGGCGATAAAGGCTGTCACTGCCCTGATTGACATTAGTAAGGGGCTGGAGGCAGGAGGGTGATGATTCTTAGGCCCAGTACATCCTGACGTCCATGGATATCTGTCCCCAGGAGGAGATGACCAGTGCCCTGGCAACCATGCGTGTGGACTATGACCAGGTGCAGATCAAGGACCTGAAGACCTCTAACAATCGACTGCTCAACAAGCGGAGAAAGAAGCAGGCAGGCAGCTCCTCTGCCTCACAGGGCTGCAACAACCAGTAGCTCACGGGGCCTTGGATGAGCTGGGCCTCTCGGCGCGGGACACAGACCCGAGTATGCTGAGGCCCTGACCCAGAAGGCCTGGGGTCATTATTTTTAACAAAAGGATTGTTTTTGTTGTGTTTTAATTTGTCACTTGGAACATCAGGATGGGAGACTACGACTCCAAGCCTCATGAGAGAGGGCCCAGAGCCCGGGAATCAGGGAGCCACCTGCCACAGCTGCAGTGCCTCTGGCCAGAGCAGCCCTAATGAGACGTAGGTCTGTCCTGCACTGGGGCATGGCCTTAGACTTCTAGGCTACTGTGGGTTGTAGTGAGCTTCCCTCTTACCATGGAGACACCCCTCTGTGGGGTGGGCAGATGGGCCTGGCCTTGGGAAAGTCATCTGGCCATTGGTTGCCATGGTGACCAGGGACCGAGTTGCTGTCTGTGAATGCTGAGTAGGAGAGCAAGGGAGGGAGAGGGGCAATTGAGGGTCCACCTCTGTCTCCTTGGAGAGGCTTGTATGCCTCACACTGCTTGCCCTTCTCAGGATTCCTTCCTTTGGTCTCCTTGAGGCCACAGAGTCAGTCAGCCTGTCTCTCTGGGAGGTCCAGCCCTATCTTGCTGCAACCCCTCCTACAGGCCCCTTGGAGCTCTCTCTCTGCAGAGTCCCTGGGTCTAGTGATCCTGTTACTACCCCTTACCCAAAGAGTGGCCTCTCATCTCAGGGAATGGTGGGAGGTATTTTTAACCCTTTTCTACTTTGGAAAGTGTCACTGTGACAGAAACCCGTACAGTTCTCCTGCCCTCACCCACTCATCGGATCCCAGGAAGGAAAGCTTCTCTCTGTTACCATTCACCTTGTCCTGGTTGATGGCAGGGGCGATCTCTTGGTGTACTTTTGTGAGAGTGGATGGCCAAGGACAAGACCAAGAGGCTCCCTATTAATCAGGGGTCTCTTTCTACACTCTGGGTCAGACCTGAGGCAGTGGATAGCTGCTGAATGATACTTAGAAGGTCTGGTACTGAGTCCTGGCTTTGGCCTGAGTGGGAATAGAGACGGTCCCTTCCTTGCTGGTCCCGGCTCACCCAGACCCACACTGTCCAGGGTAGCCTCAGGGTTCTAAGTGCCTGATATGGGCCTGACAAGTGCCTGATTCCCAGCCTGGTTCCTGACCCATCTCTCACTGGCTGGGAAGCCCTAGACTGCATTAGGTAGGAAAACACCACTGGAGTTTACATCTAGACATTAATAAACACCATTTTGGCATTTTCTCCTGGTTCCTAGGTTTCTCTGTCTATATGAGTGGACAAAAGTGCCCCGAGGGTGGCTGCTCACATCTACTAGTGATTTCACCCCCTTCAGGCCTGGTAAACATGCCAGGCTGGCTCCAGTACCACTGTGGCCTCGCCAGACGTAGAAAGGTCAGAGGAGTGGAGGAATGGCAGCTGTCTCATGCCACCAGCTCTGGGGTGCCCGGTGCACTATGTGTGTGACACCCACCCCCGGGCCCCGCGTGCACCAGCGTCTGCCCACAGCGGCCACCCCCAGCTGCATGCCAGCCTGCTGAAGGGCGGGCAGAGAGCCTGCTGCAGTGCTGAGCTATTTTCAGAAGCTGCCAGATTTCATTTGGCAGGGAGAATGTCGGGGAGGAAAGGGGGCGGGACGCTGGAGACTGTCTTTTGACTATTCTGGCAGCAGAGCACCATCAGCCCTCGGGAGCCCTTGCGGGCAGCCTGGAGGGGGGGCCCTGACTGTGGCATTTTTCGTCAGCTCCTATCTTGAAACCTCCCAGTTTACCAAGAGCTCATCTGGGACCCGCAGCTCTCCCTCCTCCACCTCCCGTCCCCTCAGGGTGTGGGGGAGGAGGGGAAGATGGTAGAAGGCAGGGAGAAGCCAGCACTCCTGAGATATAGACTCCTTCCTGGCTTGGCGACCTTGGACAAGTCCCCAAGCTTTCCTGCCTCACTTTCCTCAACTGCAGTGGGGAGGTAGTGTTCACCCTGGGGAGTCATCTGGGGGATCCAGGCCAATGATGTGTGTGAAATGCTTAGTGAGCTTCCTGGTGCATGGCTAGTGCCCAGCATCTTGTGCTACCCAAGCATCCATCAAGAAGGGGAGAAGTACTTGAAGTTGCCAGAGGGAAAAAGAACCCAGCCCCAAATCTACCTCTGGGACTTCCCACCCAGATAATCAGGCTTTCATTACCCATGGGGTTTCACTTTCAAGGGCCTGCTCTCCGGAGCAGCATTATATGGGCTTCTTGAACTGCAGTTCTAGTTCTGGGCTTTAAGGAGAGTGGCCCACCCTTCAGAAGGGCTCCTGGGATCCCCAGATGAGTTCTGGGGGCCTCATGGAGCCTGTGGCTCAGACCAACCCTCCTCGTGTACTCTGTCCAGTGATACAAAGGCCAGGTGCAAAGGCAGATAGTCTTTCTAGTCACACAGCTGAAGAGCTGCAGACAGACTCCTTTACTTGGCTGCTGCTCATGCACTGTGCCCGAACCCCCGTGCTGGGTGCAAGGAAACCAGCAGTGAAAGCCGCATCCAGGGCTCTCAGAAAATTTACACTCATCGGGAAGAAGGATAAACTATCACATATGTGCCGAATCACAGGCTCGATTTGATCTATGAAGGAAGGATGTGGCTTGAGAAGGAGGTGTCATAGGGACTTTTAAGCCAAAGAGGGAATCGATGCACCCCAGTGGCTGAAGATGGTGCCAGATAATTTATAGGACTGAAGTCAGAATTGCAGGTACCAGGCTTTGGGGACAGAGGGACTCTGCCTCTCAGCTCTGTTTGTTTGTGCTTCTCCCTGGGGCTGGCCTTGATCTTCTGCCTATATAGCCTTCTTGGCAGCCAAGACCATGGCTTTAGCAGTCCCGGTGGGGAGGTATCTGCCAGGTGCCTATACTCCAGACCCAGGGAAGGATTCTTATTGGCCATATGTCACCCATCACTGTTGTGGGGAAGTGCGGGGGGTGGGTGACTAAGTCAGTGGGGTGCAGCAGCAGTAGTTAGTAAAGGAGAGGGTGGAATGATTGCCCATGGCCACTTCCAGGAACTCAAGAGAAGCATGACCCTCTGATCTCTGGTATCAGGTACAGCTTTCATAAGCCAGGGCTAGGAGGTTGGATGCCTGGCCAAGTCATGCTCTTTGGGCCTCAGTGTGGCTATCTGTGAAATGGGATAAAATCTCTGACAATCAGCTGAAATTAGGTGAACTAAAAAGCCAAGTGGCCACATGTTCTCATCAGCCTATTCAGATACAGGCATTTGCTTGGCCTGCATGGTGGCTTTCCTGGGACTTTTCAATAAAGAATCCACAGAGGTAGGTGTATTCATATGTGTGCATGAGTGAATGCATGTGTGTATGTTTGTGTGTGTGTGTGTGTGTGTGTGTGTGTGACATTGCTTCCCAGTGATGCTTCCCCTGACCCAGCTGACAGCAGAGTTCTCTGTCTTGCAAACCTGGTGCTGGCTGGCTTCCAGGAGCCTGGCTCATTGCTATTCCACACCAGCCCCTCTCCACCCTTGATTCAGCCCCTTCACTGCAGCGTCAGAATTGAGCCTCAAATGCAGCCAGCCGCAACCTCTGCAGGGGGCTCAGTGTTCCCAGGCCTGCTCAAAACTCTCTCTGGCAGGCATGGGGAGGAAGCATAGGTCCTGGGTAGCTGTCTCCAGACATGACTGCCTTGGGCTGAGCCTTTGTATCTTTAGTGGGTCCTCATAGCTGCCCTCAAACCCAGCAGGGTAAAATTCTTCCCTTTGTCCCTCTGGGCACCCAGCATGTTCACCCCTTGGAATGGAGGCCAGGAGCCAGGGGAGGGTCTGGAAAGTCCACCTCCCTCCCTGGGAATGGGGTAGGGTGGGTTGGTTTATTTAGTTTAGAGCCAGAAAACCTGAGCTTTGGTTTACATGAGGCCTTGGGCAAGGCTGTTCCACTTTTTGAGGTTCCCCATCCTCATCAGTAAAATGAGACATTGAATAAGCAGGGCTATATCCTTTATGCACCCTTGGCAGACATGCTGCCACTAGTTGATGGCAGATCACACACTTTGCTGGGCCTCGGTTTTCTTTCTTTCCTTTTCAATTTATTTATAGTTTATTGTCAAATTGGTTTCCATATAACACCCAGTGCTCCTCCCCACAAGTGCCCTCCTCCATGACCATTACCGTCCTTCCCCTTTTCCCCTCCCCCTTCAGCCCTCAGTTTGTTTTCAGTATTCAAGAGTCTCTCATGACTTGCCTCCCTCCCTTTCCCTAACTCTCTTTTCTCCCTTCCTCTCCCCATGGTCCTCTGTTAGGTTTCTCCTGTTAGACCTATGAGTGCAAACATATGGTATCTGTCCTCCGCCTGACTTATTTCGCTTAGCATGACACCCTTGAGGTCCAT